>NC_133325.1:136485483-136850571 GCF_042186555.1 Aquarana catesbeiana | reverse complement strand
ATACCCACTCCTGACCCCGGTGATCTGTATGTTACCCACTCCTGACCCCTACACTCTGTATGTTACCCACTCCTGACCCCTACACTCTATATGTTACACACTCCTGACTCCTACACTCTGTATGTTACTCACTCCTAACCCTAGCACTCTGTATGTTACTCACCCCTGCACTCTATATTTTACCCACTCCTGACCCCTACGCTCTGCATGTTACTTACTCCTGACCCCTACACTCTGTATATTACCCACTCCTGACCCCTACACTCTATATATTACCCACTCCTGACCCCTACACTCTGTATGTTACTCACTCCTAACCCTAGCACTCT
Organism: Aquarana catesbeiana; assembly: GCF_042186555.1. Taxonomy (NCBI): domain Eukaryota; kingdom Metazoa; phylum Chordata; class Amphibia; order Anura; family Ranidae; genus Aquarana; species Aquarana catesbeiana. The sequence continues at coordinate 136,850,242 of NC_133325.1, read as the reverse complement.
GTATGTTACTCACCCCTGCACTCTATATTTTACCCGCTCCTGACCCCTACGCTCTGCATGTTACCCACTCCTGACCCCTACACTCTGTATATTACCCACTCCTGACCCCTACACTCTATATATTACCCACTCCTGACCCCTACACTCTGTATGTTACCCACTCCTGACCCCTACAATCAGTATGTTACTCACTCCTGACCCCTGCACTCTGTATGTTACTCACTCCTGACCCCTATACTCTGTATGTTACCCACTCCTGACCCCTACACTCTGTATGTTTCTCACTCCTGACCCCTGCACTGTTACCCACTCCTGACCCCTACAATCTGTATGTTACCCACTCCTGACCCCTACACTCTGTGTGTTACTCACTCCTGACCTCTGCACTCTGTGTTACCCACTCTTGACCCCTACAATCTGTATGTTACCCACTCCTGACCCCTACACTGATTATGTTATCCACTCCTGACCCCTACACTCAGTATATTACCCACTGCTGACCCCTACACTCATTATGTTATCCACTCCTGACCCCTATACTCTGTATGTTACTCACTACTGACCCCTGCACTCTATGTTACTCACTCCTGACCCCTACACTCTGTGTTACCCACTCCTGACCCCTACACTCAGTATGTTACCCATTCCTGACCCCTACACTCAGTATGTTATCCACTCCTGACCCCTACAATCTCTATGTTATCCACTCCTGACCCCTACACTCTGTGTTACCCACTCCTGACCCCTACACTCAGTATGTTACCCACTCCTGACCCCTACACTCATTATGTTATCCACTCCTGACCCCTACAATCTCTATGTTATCCACTCCTGACCCCTACACTCTGTGTTACCCACTCCTGACCCCTACACTCATTATGTTATCCACTCCTGACCCCTACAATCTCTATGTTACTCACTCCTGCACTCTATATGTTACCCACTTCTGACCCCTGCGTTCTGTATGTTACCCATTCCTGACCCCTACAATCTGTATGTTACCCACTCCTGACCCCTACAATCTGTATGTTACTTATTCCTGACCCCTGCACTCTGTGTTACCCACTCCTGAGCCTTACAATGTGTATGTTACCCACTCCTAACCCCTACACGCTGTATATTACCCACTTTAAAGGGATGAGGTGGCAACTCTACTCCCGACCCCTGTGGAGTGAACTGTGTACATTACATACTCCTGACTCCTGCGCTCTGTATGCTACATACTGTTCACCTCTATGCTCTGTAGAGGGGTTGCCTGTCAGGTTAGGTAGGTTATGAGGGGTCTAAATGATGTAAAACAGTGGCCCTGAGAGGGTGTAATAAGCAACCCAACCCCCCTCCATTCCATATCCCTAGTGTGAACTTCGCACATTTGTGTAGGAGTAGAGCCTGAGGTATGTACAATGTTCCTCCACACACTATATGTGTTCTATCCTCGTCCATCCATCTCCACCCCGTCCTCTCCTCCTCATTTCCCGCGCTCTCCTCGCCCTATACTATAGCACGCCAGAGGACCGGACAGACATCTCCTGCCCTGGCCTGCGGTCACATGATCGGCCCTGGCCGGCTCCGAGATCTCGCGGAGTCCTGAGGTAGCCGTGAGCAGGAAATCTCGCGGGATCCGGCGGGAGGACAAGTTGAGGGAATATGGCGACGTCTCATCTTTTAAAGGTAGGGAGCACTCCTCCTCCATGGCTAGTGACCGCGTCCTGCGGGCGGGGGGCGCATGTTTTCCTCCGCTACGCAGCGAGGCCCGGGCTCTGTCCCCACACACACAGCGCTGCTTTATGGTGGCCTCCGCTATCCGTCACCGGCTCCAGTACCGGGAGAGTCCATGGCTGGATCCCCGGCCCCCCACTGGAGCTGTCAGTCTGTCACCGGCAACACCGACGTAGAACCGGACTCCATCACTGACCTACAGAGCCCTGTCACTGATATCCGACACTGATACATCTACAACACTGAAATATGGATCTAACACTGACATCACACACTGATATATGATCAATAACACTGATATCACACACTGATATATGATCTATAACACTGACATCACACACTGATGTATGATCAATAACACTGATATCACACACTGATATATGATCTATAACACTGACATCACACACTGATATATGATCACACACTGATATATGACCAATAACACTGATATCACACAATGATATATGATCTATAACACTGACATCACACAATGATATATGATCTATAACACTGACATCACACAATGATATATGATCTATAACACTGACATCACACAATGATATATGATCTATAACACTGACATCACACAATGATATATGATCTATAACACTGACATCACACACTGATATATGATCAATAACACTGATATATAACACTGATATCACACACACTGATATATGATCTATAACACTGATATCACACACACTGATATATGGATCTATAACACTGACATCACACACTGATATATGATCTATAACACTGATATTACACACACTGATATATGGATCTATAACACTGATATCACACACACTGATATATGGATCTATAACACTGATATCACACACTGATATATGATCTATAACACTGACATCACACACTGATATATGATCACACACTGATATATGACCAATAACACTGATATCACACAATGATATATGATCTATAACACTGACATCACACACACTGATATATGATCTATAACACTGATATCACACACTGATATATGATCTATAACACTGACATCACACAATGATATATGATCTATAACACTGACATCACACACTGATATATGATCAATAACACTGATATATAACACTGATATCACACACACTGATATATGATCTATAACACTGATATCACACACACTGATATATGGATCTATAACACTGACATCACACACTGATATATGATCTATAACACTGATATTACACACACTGATATATGGATCTATAACACTGATATCACACACACTGATATATGGATCTATAACACTGATATCACACACACTGATATATGGATCTATAACACTGATATCACACACACTGATATATGGATCTATAACACTGATATCACACACACTGATATATGGATCTATAACGCTGACATCACACACTGATATATGATCTATAACACTGATATCACACACACTGATATATGGATCTATAACACTGATATCACACACACTGATATATGATCTATAACACTGATATCACACACACTGATATATGATCTATAACACTGATATCACACACACTGATATATGATCTATAACACTGATATCACACACACACTGATATATGGATCTATAACACTGATATCACACACACTGATATATGATCTATAACACTGATATCACACACACACTGATATATGGATCTATAACGCTGACATCACACACACACTGATATATGGATCTATAACGCTGACATCACACACTGATATATGATCTATAACACTGATATCACACACACTGATATATGGATCTATAACACTGATATCACACACACTGATATATGATCTATAAAACTGATATCACACACACTGATATATGATCTATAACACTGATATCACACACACTGATATATGATCTATAACACTGATATCACACACACACTGATATATGGATCTATAACACTGATATCACACACACTGATATATGGATCTATAACGCTGACATCACACACACACTGATATATGGATCTATAACACTGATATCACACACACTGATATATGGATCTATAACGCTGACATCACACACTGATATATGATCTATAACACTGATATCACACACACTGATATATGATCTATAACACTGATATCACACACACTGATATATGACCTATAACACTGATATCACACACACACTGATATATGATCTATAACACTGACATCACACACTGATATATGATCAATAACACTGATATATAACACTGATATATGATCTATAACACTGACATCACACACTGATATATGATCTAAAACACAGAAATATGGATCTATAACACTGACATCACACACTGATACACTATATTACCAAAAGTATTGGGACACCTGCCTGTACACGCACATGAACGTTAATGGCATCCCAGTCTTAGTCCATAGGGTTCAATATTGAGTTGGCCCACTCTAACACTAAAATAAAAATAAATGACCGGTTGGTGCTCCAGCACGCAGCCTGTGATTGACTGCCTTGGCTCTGTTCCTTTGTGAATGGGGCGGGGGGGTGCCCTTTCCCTCCAATCAGCTCCTAGTTCTCCTCACTGAGCTCTGCGGAGTGAAACTTCAACTCTTCTTTCTGACAGCTCAGACAAGCTTTATAAATTCTGCATTTTCATTGGCTGTGGAGAAGAGATGGCTGCAGATAGACAGGTACAACTTATGTAGCAGGATTTTTTTAATCTCTGTCTATCACCTGAGTATAGTCCCTTCATTGAGTGTATGTAAGGGCTTTCAACCACTTTAAGGGAGAAGTTCAGGGTTTAAAAAAATAAAATCTATAATGGCCTCTATGCTGCAGCTGTCCTATGTCAGCTGTAAGACCGAGCGATCACATGGCCACTGATTGCTCAGTTCTCGGTCTGCTCAGAGTGGAAAGCAGTGACTGAAAACAGAGCGCAGGGCAACACTCATTAACGTGCCTATAGCATTTGTGACGTGTTTTTGAAGCATTAAAAAAAGCATGAAGAAAGCTTGTTAAACACCCATGAGAGTGTCTTTCTAGTGGGAAGTGATGCAGAGGAAATGATGTGATTTGAGGTGTGGTTAGGCGGGGTGAGAGCGGACATTTTTGTGAATTTGCTACATGGATGGATTCCTATACTTCTCTTTGGCACTTGGCTTAGTCCAGCTCAAGATGATCATGGAAAGAGGAAAAAGAGGGGGATGTGGCGTCGCTATAAGCTGCTTCCTGTAGTCTATTGACATGTACACACTATAAGAAAATTGGGCGAACATTTTCATCCGGGGAACGATCGTATGATTTTCTGATGGTGTGTACACAACTTTCGGCAGCCGATTCCAACCTACTGAACAAAAATTTCTATCGGGACAAACTCCAAAATCTTTCTCATCAGGGAACAGAATGAACGATTTTCGTTTAAAGTGTTCTGTTTTAAAACTATTTTCGTATGAGAAATATCAGATACAGGAGACTGCACATGATCAGAAACAACAACAAAAAGCTTTTGTCATACAAGAATTTTCATACATTATTTCTGTCATTCCGACTTGATGTGAAACATTGAGGAAAACCCGCCGATCGTTCACCCGTTTTTTCTCATAGTGTGTACGGGGCATAACAGAGACGTTCCAAAGGGGCATTTCCTTACTCCTTTACCACAAATTGCGGGCGCACTCCAAAAGTTCTTTGATTATACCGGAATAAATATGTACATGTTTGATGCCCTTCTTGAAATTGTTAGACCTCCACTGATGAGAGCTACAACTGATATGAGGCGTCCTGTGTCACCAGAAGAATGTCTCCTTTTAACTTTGCACTAATTCACATCTCCGAATTCTCTTTATTGCCATTTCTGAAGACAATTACCCCATCAAGTCCCCCACCTTGGTTAACCACTTAAAGTCAAATGATGTACTTGATTTGGCGTTTAAGTGGTTGTACCAAGATGATGCCTGCAGCTACAGGCATCATCCCGGTATCATTTTTAAAGCTAGCAGCCGGCTTTTATGTAAAAGCCATCCTAGCAGCTAATTAGCTGGTGGATTGCTTTTACAGGCGGAGGCTCCACCTGTGCCTCTCTGGGATCTCCTGTCCCGGTGGCGACCCGGGAATGAAAGCTGGTAATCCTGCCAGCTTACAACAGAGATCGTGGAGGACCGGAAGATCCCCGATGATCTCTGTGGTATAGGAAATAGAAATGACATCACTTCTGGTTTCCCAGATGTAAACAGCGCCAGTTTGTTAAGCATCTGAACATATCGATTTTGGTGTGATCAGATGCTTTTAGGACAGAGGAGACATCTGAGGTCTAATTGACCCCATATCTCTCCATAATAATTACCTGTCACTGCCTAATGCTGTCACAAGGGATGTTTACATTCCTTGTAACAGCAATAAAAGTGATAAAAATAAATTAAAAATTAAACCGTGTAAAAAAAAAAAAATATATATATATATATATATATATATTTATAATATTGTTTTTTAAAGCGCCCCCATGCTTGTACACAAAGGCGAATGCATGCTTTGGTCCTGCAGGCATAAGTAAACAACGATTGCAACCCACGTGTGAGGTATTGCCATGAACGTCAGAGTGAGGGCAATAATTCTAGCACCAGATTTCTATTGTAACTCTAAACTGGTAACCTGTAAAGGCTTTTAAAGTAGCGCCTATGGCGACGTAGTTTGTTGCCATTCCACGAGCGCACATTTTAAGTGTGACATGTTGGGTATCTATTTACTCGGCATAACACCAACTTTTATATTTTATGGAAAAATAAGTTATTTTGTGTTTGTGGGCAATAAAATTAATTAAAATGTATTTTTCCTAAAAATTTGCGTTTAAAAAAAAAACTGCTGCACAAATGCCTTGTGACATAAAAAAATTGCAAAACCCACCATTTTATTCTCTAGGGCCTCTGCTAAAAATAATATAAATAAATAAATATATAATGTGTATATGTGTGTGTGTGTATATTTCATGTAGTAATTTTATATATATATATATATATATATATATATATATATATATATATATATATATATATATATTAAATGTATGGGGGTTCAATGTAATTTTCTAACAAAAAATAAAAATTTTTACTTGTGTCTGAAAAAGGCCTGGTCTTCAAGTGGTTAAAGTAAAGTTCCACCTTAACGCTTGCTACGTTTAAACATGTTACCACCCCCCATTACTTATCCTGGCTGACCTGTGTAAAAAAAAAAAAAAAAAAGACATATATATTTACCCATTTTTCGTCCACTTTGGTCCAGTCACATGGTCCAACAGCTCTGGCTGCCCTGCATCAGTGGGAGGCAGCTGCAGGGAAGAGGAGAGCGCATCAATAATGACTGGGACATGGGAGGCTATGGGTGATGTCATAGCTCCCCAAAATTTCCAGCTGTTGTCAAGTGCTCCCTTCTCTCCCCTGCAGCTCACTGACATGGGATCACATGACTTGACTGAAACAGACTAAAAAAGGCAAATATACGCATCTTTCTTACACAGAATAGGCAGCAAGAGGGGGAAGGGAGCATTTTAAGTACCGGTATATTTAGAGTTAGGCTAGAATTCAACTCTAATGCCCTGTACACACGGTCATATTTTCCGATGGAAAATGTGTGATAGGACCTTGTTGTCGGAAATGCCGACCGTGTGTAGGCTCCATCGCACATTTTCCATAGGAATTTCCGACACACAAAGTTTGAGAGCAGGCTATAAAATTTTCCGACAACAAAATCCGTTGTTGGAAATTCCGATCGTGTGTACACAAATCCGACGCACAAAGTGCCACGCATGCTCAGAATAAATTAAGAGACGAAAGCTATTGGCTACTGCCCCGTTTATAGTCCCAACGTATGTGTTTTACGTCACCGCGTTCAGGACGATCGGATTTTCCGACAACTTTGTGTGAACGTGTGTATGCAAGATAAGTTTGAGCCAACATCCGTCGGAAAAAATCCATGGATTTTGTTGTCGAAATGTCCGATCAATGTCCGACCGTGTGTATGGGGCATAAGGCTCCGTTCACATCTCTGCGTTCCGAAATTGCGTGAAGTATCGCCGTAGTAGAAATTGTGTGCAGTATTTGCAATAGCGGCAAATCGTGGGATGCCCGTGTGTTCCTGGTATGTTGTCTGTCGATTTCAATAGCACCCCAAGCGCGTTGCGATTTTCCCACGATTCGTTGGGTGACAATCGCGGTAAAAACGTGCGAACAGAATCACGGGACGCCTGTCGCGCAAAAGAAGTACATGAGCTTCTTTTGGGCGACAGGCGTCCCGTGATTATAATTGCGCGATTTTACAATGGTGGCCCCCATACGCATAGATGAGAACAGAGCCTAAGGCCTCATGCACATTGGACGTTTTTACAGCTGCTGTTTTTGGCTTCAGACGTTTTCTTTTTTTTTTTTTTGCAGCCAATAAACTCCCCCTCATGTTATTCTATGTGTCCATGCACACATTGGCTATTATCAGCAGTTTTCAGCTGGGTCGTTTTCTGGCAGGAAACAAAAAAAAACAGAACTAGTGAGTTTTAGAGGTGTTTTTCAGCTGTAAAAATGCCCTAAGTCTAAAAAAAAAAAAAAAAAAGTTAAAAACCGCTGAAAAACATGGCTATTTGACGTTTATCAGCCATAGGCTTTTGTGGGAGTATAGTTTTGCCAAAAAAAGCTAAAAAACACTACAACTGAAAAACGCTACTGCAAAAATGCTGAAAAACTCATTCTACAACTAATGCTACTGGCATTTTTATAATATCAGTAATATCCGGTGTGCATGAGGCCTTAATAGCTGAATTATTTTTTATATAACTAGTCTAAGTCCTGAAATTTGCATTTATTTGTAGTTGGAATTAAAATGGAATAGTTAACACTTTTTTTTTCAAAATCTTTTTATTGAGGATTTAAAAGAGTAAGATTCAAACGGAGCCTAATGGGCATACCCAGGTTTGGAACATAGAGCTGAACACAGCTTAGAACAAACAATAACACTAGTGCCTAAACTGGCACGGTACCCTACTGCGCATGAGCGAAGCGTTCTGCGCTTTCTAATTGACACGGTGGCAAAGGAAGTAGTAGGGGGGGCCATACTTCTGAGGGATGGCGCTGTCTCCTGAAGGGGGACCTGTCAAAAAATGTGGCATTGGTGCCAAAATGTGTCATTGGTGTGTGTGTGTGTGGGGGGGGGGGGGTTGGGGGCAAAAAAGTGGAGGTTCCACTTTTGGGTGGAACTCTGCTTTAAGGACTCCTGCAAAATAAAACCTCCTGCTTCTCATAAAAATAACAGGTGTGGCTCATACCGTATGTTTCACTCATATCACAAACTCCGGGGACAGGCTACTTAGTCAGAAAGATCGGGGTCTGCGTTAGTGGAAGGGGCTTCAATCCAGATGTCCCACACTTTGTGGAACCTTTTAGGGCATCCTCTCGACAAGTAGGTGACCTTATATAGGGTCAGAGTAGAACTGACCATATTTTTCCATATCACTAGGGTGGGGGAAAGATGGAGGTTTCCATTAAAGAAGAATCAATTTCCTCGCGTAGAACAATAACAGCCCAATTAGAGTTCTGGAGGCTCGGCAGGTGGCTTTACCAGACCTTATATACAGACCACTGTAAGCGGTATCTAAATAAGTGGTCATTGTGTGGATAAACGATACCACCTCTGCCCAGAATGTGCAGATACAGGGGTATTGCCCAAAGATGTGCATGAAATCTGCTGGGTCCATGAGCATCAAGGATGGTTAACACTTTAAACCAGTCAGACGCTATAGCATTGCACAGTGTTGTTGGTCTAACACTGGAAGCTTGCTGACAGGATAAGATATCATAGTCACCCCATGTCATTGTTGTGCTGTTTGTTCATGTCACTTGCCAGTGATGGTCTGTCTTGCTAGTTCACCCCCAACCCTTTATACTCACCATTATTGTACTGCTTGTTGCAAAATACCCCTCGCTTCCTAGTACAGGGAGGTCTGACTTGCAGCTCACACAAGATTTGGAAACCTTGATCCAAGGGAGGGACAGAGCAGCAGGAGAGTGAGGTGAACATTAGATAGAGGATGGACAAGAGGAGTGCAAGTACTCTGGAGAAAAGTGAAAGCAAGGGCTCAGCTATGCTGTCTGGATTGCAACACTAGCTGTGCAGAGTTGCAAGTTAGGTTGCACATGTATTTTCTAAACTGAGAACGGAGCAGTCTGATGGCAGCTTTGTTGTAAATGGTCTGTTTAGTACTCATTGTAAGGTTGTAGTTTGATGCAATGCTGCCCTCATAGCTGATGTACTAAATTATGAACTAGGTGAACAACAAGGTTGTTATGCAGGTAAAAGGTTTCCTGGCATCCTTTACATTGGGGTCTCTTCTGGCTTCCAGAACACTCAGAATTTGAAGCTGAGAAAGGCTGTTTCTGCTTCCTTCTCTCCCAAAGAAAGTTGCCAGTTGTTGAGCTCTTTGGGTGTTGCAGGGGATCTGGATCAGTAAAATGGCAGAATCTAAGAGCATAACATGATATTGGAGACTGGAAGTTCAGTTTTACAGTGAAAACCATGGGGAGAATAAGTGAGTTGAAGACCATACCAATTACAGTCATAACCAGTTCAGTTTAACCCCTTGGCTCCTTCACCATACAGTTGTTGAGCCTATATGCAGTATGTCAAATACACACCGAGAGGTGGCTGATGCCGCTTACACACGAGCGGACTTCTCGTCGGACTGAACCCCAAAGGACTTTTCGACGGAGTTCCGACGAAACCGACTTGCCTACACACGATCACACCAAATTGCAATAGTTTCGAACGTGATGACGTACGACCGAACTAGAAAAGGAACTTTAATAGCCAATAGCTGCCCTTGCATCGTTTTCGGTCCGTCGGACTAGCATACAGACGAACGTTTTTTTCGATAGGAATTGAGTGCGTCGGAAAGATTTGAAACATGCTCTGTTTCTAAGGTCCGTCAGATTTTTTGACAGAAAAGGTCTGATGAAGCCCACACACGATCAGAATGTTCGACGGATTTGTTCCGTCGGACCTTTTCTGGCGGAAAGTCCGGTCGTGTGTACGCGGCATAAGTGTCTCGCATTCCCTTTTCTATGGAGGAAAGGGAACAAGGCGTTTGTAATGCAGTTGCTGGTGTGAGCTGAGGTATACACAATGCCAATGTTCTGATTACAGCACATCACACTGTTTTACTTTTTCTTCCTTTTTTTTTTCCCGACTTTACTGGAATGACACAAAATGTCATTTCATTCATGTTTATTTACTGCAGTGTGTTGCAATGCGATGTATTGTAGACATGTTGTGGTGAAAAAACCGTACTAGTGTATTACTTTTTTTAGCACACACCACCACAACGCAGTGTTGTGAACTGAACAATTAGGACATAGGACATTTTGCTTTGTCCATGTTTTGGGACTGTGTTGGGCACAAGAGTGGCCAATGCAGCCCAATGTACCTGGAGTGAACGCATATACACTACTTCTGTTCAGTGGCTGAAGGAATATATATATATATATATATATATATATATATATATATTTGAAGCTGAGAAAGGCTCTCTGACCCCATCCTACACTCTCTAACCCACACCTACGCCCTATCTCCTTGCTCCCCTTTTCCTCTAAACTCCTTGAACGCCTGGTTTACAACCAACTGAGTGACCACCTCATTAGAAACAACCTTCTTGATCCCCTTCAATCTGGATTTCGCCCTCAACACTCCACAGAAACTGCTCTTTTAAAACTCACAAATGACCTACTAACTGCAAAAACCAATGGACACTATTCTGTACTCCTACTTCTGGATCTTTCTGGATCTGGAGCTGCCTTTGACACGGTTGACCACCCCCTCCTCCTCAAAAAACTTTACTCCCTCGGTCTCCGTGACTGTGCTCTTCAGTGGCTCTCATCCTACCTATCCCAACGCACCTTCAGTGTCACTTACAATTCTACTTCCTCCACTCCTCTTCCCTTCTCTGTCGGGGTCCCCCAAGGTTCTGTTCTTGGACCTCTTTTATTTTCAATCTACACCTCTTCCCTGGGTCAGCTGATAGCCTCTCACGGCTTTCAATATCATTTCTATGCTGATGACACACAAATCTATCTCTCCACCCCTTAACTCACTCCATCAGTCTCCTCACGCATCACTAACTTAATAACCGACATCTGTATGGATGTCACACCACTTCCTCAAACTCAACTTGTCCAAAACCGAGCTTATAATATTTCCTCCCCCACGTGCCTCTTCCCCTGACTTCTCTGTCAAGAGCAATGGCAAAACCATCCACCCGTCCCCACATGTCAGGGTGCTAGGTGTTATCCTGGATTCTGAACTCTCCTTTCGGCCCCACATCCAATCACTTTCCAAAGCTTGCCGCCTCAACCTCCGCAACATCTCTAAAATACATCCCTTTCTAACCAGTGAAACCACAAAGCTCCTGATTCACTCCCTGGTTATCTCTCGCCTTGACTATTGCAACTCACTCCTCATTGGCTTACCTTTAAATAGACTATCCCCCCTTCAGTCCATCATGAATGCGGCTGCCAGACTCATTCACCTTACAAATCGCTCAGTGTCTGCTACCCCTCTCTGCCAATCCCTCTATTGGCTACCACTCTCCCAACGAATTAAATTCAAAATACTAACAATAAGTTACAAAGCCATCCACAACTCTGCCCCCAGCTACATCACTAACCTAGTCTCAAACTACCAACCTAATCGCCATCTCCGTTCCTCCCAAGACCTCCTGCTCCCTAGCTCCCTCATCACCTCCTCCCATATCCGCCTCCAGGACTTCTCCCGAGCCTCACCCATCCTCTGGAATTCCCTACCCCAATCTGTCAGACTGTCTCCAAATTTTTCCACTTTTAGGCAATCCCTGAAAACTTTCCTCTTCAGAGAAGCCTATCCTGCCTCCATCTAACAACTGCACTATTTTCTCCATTAGCTCATCCCCTACAGCTATTACCCTTTTGTATAACTTGACCCTCCCTCCTAGATTAGATATTGTACTTGTACTCTGCCCTAATGTTGTAAAGCGCTGCGTAAACTGTCGGCGCTATATAAATCCTGTATAATAATAATAATAATAAATAATATACACAATGGTCAATGAGACTTGTGTGTGTGTGTGTACCTATCTCATGGGTTCCTTTCTAGTTTTTTATACTGTTGTTAGCATTACTTTTGAAAGTCCATCCAGGAAAGAAGGAAAACCCAACAGGATTTTTCTGAGGTATGTGTGGCATTTTGCCAGTCTCTTTGCTTAAGCCTCATTGACCTGCGTTCTACACATAGTTTCAGTGTTGCTTGTCTAAATCCTTCTCTGTTAGGGCAAGCAAGTCACTGGTATAAAAATACAGGATTTGTGTGCTAAATATGAATTAGCTGTTTTTTTAGTTATGCATGCTACAGTTTCCCCGTATAGAAAGTATCCCCCACACCCTTGGTCTGTGAGATTTCTCTTGATTCTTGTCACAGGTAGGAAGTAAGAGGAATTCTCTTCCAAGCGAGGTAAAATTCCCTTTTTTTACAGTTGTTACTGGAATAGATTTCCATTATGGAAGGTTTCCCCTTACTACATTTGACAACTCAACAGGCATGTTTTTTTTTGTTTTGTATTTTTAAAACAAACATTTAATACTTTCCTGCTCTGTGTAGTGGTTTTGCACAGAGCAGCCCTGATCCTCTTCTTCTCGAGTACCCCGCCGGCACTGCAGGCCCAGTGCCACCAGAGCAAGCAGCTTACTGTGGGGGCACCCAAGCAGGCTTGCTCCCGAGCCGCTGCTCTGCGTGTTCAATCACACACACATCCGCAGATCGGCCCCACTCCCTCTCTCTTCTCATTGACTTACTGGCTGTGATTAACAGCAGCAGGAGCCAATGGGTCCTGCTCCTGTCTCAGCCAATGAGGAGGGAGAGTCCCTCTGGATTGAGATGGGGCTCAGGTAAGTATTAGGGGGGCTGCTGCACACAGAAGGTTTTTTACCTTCATGCATAGAATGCATGAAGGTAAAAAGCCTTGAGCCTTTAGAACCATTTTAACCCCCCACCCGTAGTCTTCCTTGAACACATCATATGTTCCAGGAGGCTGCAGAACCAGTTCAACAGTGCCATGCAATCTCGTGCACAGCAGTAAGGAGAACCAGCTGCAGGAAGATAGCACTAAATCCCCGGCATCGGTAAGTACCTGATTTGTTTACCACTTCCCGACCGTGCTACAGCCCAATGATGGCTCAGCGAGGTCGGCCAGTTATCGGAGGGTGTCTTATGATGTGCACCCGCTGTGGTACGCTCTGTGATCGCTGTTTTCTTAGGACACAGCTGATCGGGGTGAAGGGCCAATCACAGTGACCCTTTACTACATGATCAGCTGTATCCAATCACAGCTGATCACGATGTAACCACAAGCTGGTTATTGGCATTCTTTTCCTCATGCTGACATCATGGAGAGAGCCGGCAGCTGGCTTCTGTGAAAGGGTCATCTACACTGATTATCACTGTCCTGATTATCAGTGCAGCCACAACAGTGCCCATCAGTGGGTACAGTGTTGCATGACCGCGCAATTGCCATTCAAATTGTGACAGCGCTGAAATCTGAAAATTAGCCTGGGCACAAAGGGGGTAAAAGTGCCCAGTAGGCAAGTGGTTAAAAAGTCATTTAATATTTGTAGCTGTTGACTTTTAATTTAAAAGTGAAGTTCCTCTTTAAGTTTCCCTCAGGTTTGTACTTCAAATTTGTATCTGGTTGTAAGGTATACTCCCCAGTACTGTCATCAGTTGTATTTAGAATTTCAAAAGCCTCCTCTTTTTATTTTTTTTTTGCAGTAGCTGTTCTGGTTCCTGATCAGAGTTGGCAATCAGGACATAGTTCTGGCTGACAATGGTACAAAATGACACTGTACTGGTGTGGCCAGTGATCAGGAACATGCAGTGTGGATTTAAAGACTAAATGTGTCCCATTTAAAGGGTAACTCCACATTCATGGGAAATAACAAATATAAAAAAGAATATAGTATCCAATTGTGACACAAGTCATTTTGTAAATGAATGTTACTAAAAATTGCCCATTGGTTTGGAATAAATAAAAATGACCTTTTCCTTTTCAATTTGCAGCTCTGTAATTGTCTGTAAAATGCAATGCAATGTGGCTACCTGGAGGTGTTCTGTACACAGATGGTGAATGGAACACCCCCCAGAAATGTCATTTCCTGCTTGTGTGATTTATGTTTGTGAAATTAATGCGCTAACCAAAGTTAAAGAAATATGTGGAAACAGTGTAGCGCTATAAACCATCATAAAAGCAACATGTTGTACAGTGCATTGAAAATTATGTAAACATGAAATGTTGGTATATAAAGAAAGTGCAAAGTCCAGTGGCTGTAGCCAGTGATTTATTGAGTCACCAATATAGTGAGTTCATAAAGGCAAATAGGCCACAAATAAAGAGGACTTTGAATCCACTCTTAGAAAAAAACACTTTTGGTAGTGAGATGAAGTAAGACTGGCCGATGTAACACCAGGGATAGTGTATCCTATACCCAGGGAATATAGATGAATACTCTTACCGGACAGGGTGGACTCACATGCCAGCGGCAGTGGGTCAATCGAGCTTATGGTGACCAAAGCCTGGAACTCCAATGCTGTGCTCTGGAACACCCACGGGACAGGATGGAACTGGAACCCGGTTGCGGAATGATCCAGATGTAGGTAGTAGATATAAAAGTACTCTCAACCCAACCAATATGGGGATAGTGAAAGACAAAAAGGCTCCATATGGTGCAGGTCAAAAAAGCGTATTTATTATAAAAAGTACATACATCAAGTCACAGATGTGTACAAAAAATGTGATCACAAGGATAAAAGCAATGTGGGTCGCTGTAGAATGCAAACCCGACTCATTTCTTCCCAATGTACTTCAACTGGGGCATGGCTTGAATTTCAGGCGATTCAGATAGAATTGGCAGAAGTTTGAGCTGTTTATGGGACTCTTTATTCTTGGGTTCACACTTATGCGGTTGGTGCGGCTTGCATTTGCGCGAGCAAAGCAGCCTATTCATTTAAATGGGCTGCTGTACGTGTGGGAAATGCAGGAAAAAGTTCCCTGCATCTTTTTAAATTGCAGCCCTATGCATTTTCAGTAGGGATGCGCCGATATATTGGCCACCGAAAACCAGCGGGCAAAAATAGGGTTATCAGTGTTTTGTCAATAGAAAAAGAGGTGCCAATAATGGTATGCTTCGTCCCATTGACTCAATGCAAAATCACATCCCATTGACTTCAATGCAAAAACGTCCCCTATTGACTGTAACACAAAACCCCTTCCCGTTGACTTTGATGCAAAACTGCTTTCCTTTGCCTTTAATGCTAAAACACCCCTTATTGACTGCAATGCAAAATTGCATCCCATTGACTTCACTGCAAAAATGACAGCCACAATTAAGTTAAATAATTAAACAAAAATTTTAAAAACTGCCCGTTTCGGTTTTCAGCCAAGTGCATTCTGAATTTTCGATTTCGGCACTGGAATTTTCGTTTCGGTGCACCACTAATTTTCAGATTCCTGCAAGTGCCATTAAGAATCAATGGCACCCCCTGCATGTCTGCTAACAAAAAAAAAAACCAGTACGTTTGGGTGCGGGAATTAATGCGATTTACATGCGTACCCACAGGAACCTAGCCTAAGTAGATCTAGTTGCTGGACATAGTGTTCCCAACTAAACTGTACTAACATTGACTTCAGTCATAAAACTGATGATTGTATTTTTACTTTCACCAGCACTAGGTAATGTATTAATACAGCAGAAGTTCTAGTTCTGGCATTGGACCTTACACAAGAGCTGTTCAATTAACACACTCAGAAGCTGGCATTGCGGCTGATGCATCTAATCCAAAAAAATAAACAAACAAAAAACCTTAGCTAACCAAGTCGAACAATCTAATACAGAAGCCGTGGTGGGCATAACGAATGAAGGAGCAATTATTTTGCTTATACAATGCCATTCCAAAGTACCTCTGTTATTCCAGCTACACAATAACACGGTGGAACTCACTGTTGGCTTCAATGTACCTAATAACACATGGTATATCATGAGTCTTGACTAGAGGTCGACCGATATATCGGCCGATATTTGGTGTTTTTTACTTAATCGGCATCGGCCGATTGTGCTGATAAAAAAGGCCGATTGTAACTTCAGCGCGACTTGCAAATGACGTCTATAATAGAAGTCAATGCAAGTTGCCTGAAGTCCTCTGTGAAGGGACTTCTCTCCTCTCTGGGCAGCCTGCCGAGTCTGATAAAAGAACCTGAAGAGATACAATGTTTACACTTATCAATGAGCTGGACTCTGTGTGTAGAAGTTCTCAGTTTAACCATTTAAAGACTAAATCTTTTCTGACACTTGTTGCTTACAAGTAAAAATCCTGTATTTTCTGCTAGAAAATCACTTAGAACCCCCAAACATTTTATATATATATATTTTTTAGCAGAGACCCTAGGGAATAAAATAGCGGTAGTTGGAATATTTTATGTCACACGGTATAGTTTTTTTTAAATCTAAATTATACATACAAGTGAACTGATTTGAGGTTTGTTTTGTTTAATAAATGTTTAAATGTAAAAAAATTTCTGTATCACTTATTACTTAAGGTTGGTTTCACACTGGATCGGGCAGGCGTTGACGGTAAAATGCTGCTAGCTTTAGCGGCGCTTTACCGTCATTTTAGCGGCGCTATTCGGCTGCTAGTGGGGCGCTTATATCCCAGCTAGCGGCCGAGGAAGGGGTTAAATGCGCCGCTGAAGCGCCGCTGCTGAAGCGATTTGCAGGCACTTCGGTAGCGGTGTGCATTCATTTCAATGGGCAGGAGTGGTGGAGGAGCCGTATACACCGCTCCAAAGATGCAGCTTGCAGGACTTTTTTTTTAACATCCTGCCAGCGCATCGCCTCAGTGTGAAAGCACTCGGGCTTTCACACTGAGACTGCAGGTGAGCCGTTTTGCAGGCACTTTACAGGCACTATTTTTAGCCCAAAAGCGCCTGAAAAACGCCCCAGTGTGAAAGGGGTCTAACTGTTAGATTTTATGAGATGAAGGGAAAAAAATAAAAAAATAAAAAACAAAATCAGCCTAATATATCGGCCCCAAAAAATCGACATTTCAACTTCACACTTTCGTTCATGAAAAGGAATTTTTAAATAGTGAATGCTGTAAATTACATCCCAGATCACCCCAATTTCTGCACCTTCACATAACTCCAATTCCTGCAGCTTCACACCTCAGTTCATCCCAATTCTTGCACCTTCACATCTCAGATCACCCCAAATCCTACACCTTCACACCTCAGATCACTACAATCCCTGCACCTTCGCACCTTATTGAACCTTCTACATCTCAGATCACCACTAATTCCTGCACCTTCACGCTTCAGATTAACCCCAATTCCTACACCTTCACACCCCAGATCAGCCCCAATTCTTGCACCTTCACACCCCAGATCAGCCCCAATTTCTGCACCTTCGCACCTCAGATCAGTCCCAATTCCTGCATAATCAGATTTCAGATCAACCCCAATTCCTACACTTTTACATCTCATAACAGCCCCAATTCCTGCACCTTCACACCTCAGAACAGCCCCAATTCCTGCACCTTCACACCTCAGAACAGCCCCAATTCCTGCACCTTCACACCTCAGAACAGCCCCAATTCCTGCACCTTCACACCTCAGATCAGCCCCAATTCCTGCACCTTCAAACCCCAGATCAGCCCCAATTCCTGTACCATCACACTTCAGATCAGCCCCAATTCTTGCACCTTCACACCCCAGATCAGCTCCAATTTCTGCACCTTCGCACCTCGGATCGGCCCCAATTCCTGCACCATCAGATTTCAGATCAACCCCAATTACTGCACGTTCACATCTCCGATCACCCCAATTTCTGCTCAGCCCCCAATCCTGCACCATCACACCTCAGATCAGCCCCAATTCTTGCACCTTCATACCCCAGATCAGCCCCAATTTCTGCACCTTCACATCCCAGATCAGACCCAATTCCTGCTCCATCAACCCCCAGATCTCCCAAATTCCTACACCTTCGCGCTTTAGATTCACCCCAATTCCTGCTTCTTCACACCTCAGATCAGCTTCAATTCCTGCACCTTCAGACCCCAGATAAACTCAATTTCCTGCACTCTCTGATCCCAGATCATTCCCAATTTCTGCATCTTCACACCACATATCAGCCCCAATTACTGCACCTGTGCCCACTAGCTAACATGGTTCAGCAGTGCAGGGGGCAGGATGCAGCAGGGCATAGCACAGTGTTCAGCAGGGCAGAGGAGTGGGGTAGTGTATAGGAGTCAGAGGTCAGCGGAGCAGTGTACAGGGGTCAGCGAGACAGAGGATGGGGTTAGAGGACCGAGGTCAGCGGGGCAGTGTACAGGGGTCAGTGGGGGGCATCTTTTCGTGTGACAACACTGAAGAAATGACACTTTGCTACAATGTAAAGTAGTGAGTGTACAACTTGTATAACAGTGTAAATTTGCTGTCCCCTCAAAATAACTCAACACACAGCCATTAATGTATAAACCGCTGGCAACAAAAGTGAGCAGCTAGTGTCTGGGAAGACACTTTCCACCATGCAAGTGTGCAGCAGGCTTGACACTGGTACCCTTCTCTACTCCAGGGTCCCACCTAAGTTACCTCTCTACTCCAAAAGTTATGGGGTTACTGATTTTAGGGCTGCAGTTTATCAATTATTTGGCCAATTATTGTATTAAATCATATAATTACAGACCAGTGGGAATTACAGACCAGTTAGCCTAACATCAATGGTATGCAAGCTCTTGGAGGGGATGATAAGGGACTATATACAAGATTTTAGTAATGAGAACGGTATCATTAGCAGTAATCAGCATGGATTCATGAAGAGTCTT
This sequence comes from Aquarana catesbeiana, assembly GCF_042186555.1. Lineage (NCBI taxonomy): Eukaryota > Metazoa > Chordata > Amphibia > Anura > Ranidae > Aquarana > Aquarana catesbeiana. The sequence continues at coordinate 136,830,633 of NC_133325.1, read as the reverse complement.
TCTTGCTAAACCAATCTATTAATCTATGAGGAGGTGAGTTGCCATCTAGATAAAGGAAGGCCCGTAGACGTGGTGTATCTGGATTTTGCAAAAGCATTTGATACAGTTCCCCATAAACGTTTACTGTACAAAGTAAGGTCCGTTGGCATGGACCATAGGGTGAGTACATGGATTGAAAACTGGCTACAAGAGCGAGTTCAGAGGGTGGTGCTAAGTGGGGAGTACTCTGAATGGTCAGGGGTGGGTAGTGGGGTCCCCCCCAGGGTTCTGTGCTGGGACCAATCCTATTTAATTTGTTCATAAACGACCTGAAGGATGGTGTAAACAGTTCAATCTCTGTATTTGTGGACGATACTAAGCTAAGCAGGGCAATAACTTCTCTGCAGGATGTGAAAACCTTGCAAATCTGAACAAATTAATGGGGTGGGCAACTACATGGCAAATGAGGTTTAATGTAGAAAAATGTAAAATTAATGCATTTGGGTGGCAAAAATATGAATGCAATCTATACACTGGGGGGGAGGGGAACCTCTGGGGGAATCAAGTATCGAAAAGGACCTGGGGGTCCCAGTAGATGATAGGCTCAGCAATGGCATGCAATGCCAAGCTGCTGCTAACAAAGCAAACAGAATATTGGCATGCATTAAAAAAGGGGATCGACTCCAGAGATAAAACGATAATTCTCCCGCTCTACAAGACTCTGGTCCGGCCGCACCTAGAGTATGCTGTCCAGTTCTGGGCACCAGTCCTCAGGAAGGATGTACTGGAAATGGAGCGAGTACAAAGAAGGGCAACAAAGCTAATAAAGGGTCTGGAGGATCTTAGTTATGAGTAAAGGTTGCGAGCACTGAACTTATTCTCTCTGGAGAAGAGACGCTTGAGAGGGGATATGATTTCAATATACAAATACGGTACTGGTGACCCAACAATAGGGACAAAGGTTTTTCGCGGAAGGGAGTTTAACAAGACACATGGCTACTCATTAAAATTAGAAGAAAAGAGGTTTAACCTTAAACTGTGTAGAGGGTTCTTTACTGTAACGATAGTTTACGATAGTTTCAAAAAACTATTAGATAAGCACCTGAACGACCACAACATACAGGGATATACAATGTAATACTGACATATAATCGCACACATGGGTTGGACTTGATGGTCTTTTTTCAACCTCACTTACCTGCCTACTATGTATAAAAACCTCAATATGCCATTTTTCTTTTATTTAGCATAATTTAATGAACAAATGGAGTGTTACACCCAAACTGCAGACTAAAAACATTAACATTACATAGAGCTGCACAATTATTCATTAAATAAACAAGATTGCGACTTTGGTCTGCAAATGTGGTCAGTGCCTGACCTCACAAATGTACTTCTGGAAGAATGGTCAAACATTCCCATAGACACACTCCTAAACCTTGTGGACAGCCTTCCCAGAAGAGTTGAAGCTGTTATAGCTTCAAAAGGTGGGCCAACTCAATATTGAACCCTACGGACTAAGACTGGGATGCCATTATAGTTCATGTGCGTGTAAAGGCAGGCGTTCCGATACTTTTGACAATATAATGTATATGTGGTGTGGGTAATGCAGCAATCCCTGTGCGTTTCTCGTGCTGCATTGCAATCGCATAGTGTTTGCGATCTACTGCGGGTGTCAATAAAAAGTTCACAACACCCCAAAAGGATCATGAAGGCAAAGTGGTTTGTCCACACCAGATCACATGGTACAAAACAACCATGCGTGGCAGCTGCAGTGCAGCTCCAGAAAAGGTGCCTGCACTTTTTTGGTGCGATGCGGTGCAGTTTGAGGGGCTCAAATCGCACCGTACTAAATTACACAGGAATGTGGTGCAGTTGCTTTGTGATTCACATACAAATAGTGTGAACTGGGGCTAAGACATCTAACAGTAGCAGCATGCTTTTTGCATCACTTGTCATGATGGGGTTAAAAACCTAAAATTAACCCCTTTATAAGGGTTCATTTATACTGTGAAACAGTGAAAGATATATTAGAGCTGCACAATTAATTGTTAAAAAATCGTGATCTCGATTCACCTCCCCTGACGATCTCTCCTGCAGAGGTTGCCGATTCTTTCATATAAACAAGTGGAGAGACTTTATCTGCTCACTCAGTTGTCAAAAGAAAACATCCAGGCATTCAGCCAAGTCTTTTAACTTGAAACATTGTAACTAAGCTTCCTTCTTAGATCAAAGGAATATAACTTCTGTGTAAATAAACAATCAGGGCAGTATGCCAAGTTTTCAATAACGTGTAAATGCAGGAAGTTTAACCACTTAGGCCTCATGCACACAAGACGTTGGTGCAAACTCTGCTGAACACATGTTTTTAAAAGCTGAAACCGGCGTTTAGAAACACCCGTTTTGCCGCGTTTGCATGCCGCATTTAGCCGCGTTTGCGTCTAAAAGCGTCTGCAGAGCAAAGAATGACATTTTGCGACCCAAATTTGGGGCCCCGTATCTCGGGGCCACTTGGTGCTAGGAACCCCAAGTTTGGTGTGCTAACTAGCACTACACCATAACCAAATTTGGGGTTCCTAGCACTAAATGGCCCCAAGATATGGGGCCCCAAAGTCGGGTTGCAAAATGTCAAGCACTTCTGCAGCAGAGAATGACATTTTGTGGCCTGATTTTAGGGCCCCATATCTCGGGGCTACTTGGTGCTAGGAACCCCAAATTTGGATATGTTATAGTGTTAGTCCAATTGTGTTAGCACACCAAATTTGGGGTTTCAAGCACCAAGTGACCATGGGATATGGGGCCCTAAAGTCGGGTCGCAAAATGTCAAGCACTTCTGCAGCAGAGAATGACATTTTGTGGCCCGACTTTGGGGCCACTTGGTGCTAGGAACCCCAAATTTGGATATGTTGTAGTGCTAGTTCCACTGTGTGTTCCTAGCACCAAGTGGCCCCAAGATATGGGGCCCCAAAGTTGGGTTGTAAAAAACACTTATAAACGCAAACGCGGCTAAACGCGGGTACCGGCGTTTAGCCGCGTTTGGCGTCTAAAACGTGGAAAACTTTTGCGTCTGAACCCATTTTTTTGCTTCTGGAAAAACGAGGTTAAACGCAACTGCCTAAAAACGCCAAAAAACGAGACTGTGTACATGGACACATAGAATAACATTGAATGGGTTCAGGGGCAGTTGAAAAAAGTGTCCTACTGCCTCTGAACACGAGTTTAACAGCGTCTCGTGTGCATGAGGCCTCTAAATCTTTTTCTGACACTTCTTTCTTAAGTTAAAATCAATATTTTTTGCTAGAAAATTACTTGGAACCCCCAAACATATATATTTAAGCAGAGACCCTAGGGAATAAAATGTCAAAAATGTATTTGCCCAGCGGTCTTTCAAATGCAATTTTTTGGGAAAAAATACACTTCAATGAATAAAAAAAAAAAAAAAAACGAAACAGTAAAGTTAGCCCAATTTTTTTTGTTTTAATGTGAAAGATCATGTTACGCCGCGAGAATCGTGATCTATCTTCTAAGCAAAAAAATCGTGATTCTCATTTTAGCCAGAATCGTGCAGCTCATATATAGATATATATCTATATCTATAATAATATACACAGAAGTAGAATATTTGGATATTTTAACTGTGAGTCAGGTATGAAGCTAAATGAAGGTTTGGGGGGTTGGGAGAGGGATATAAATCTTTTTTTTTTTTAATTAAAGTAGAGCTTAAGGCTGAGACTTTTTTGCATGGATGTAATCATCTTTAACCACTTCCCTACCGGGCCAATTCTGACATTTCTCTCCTACATGTAAAAATCATCATTTTTTTGCTAGAAAATTACATAGAACCCCCAAACATTATATATGTTTTTTTTTAGCAAAGACCCTAGAGAATACAATGGCGGTTGTTGCAACTTTTTATCTCACACAGTATTTGCGCAGGAATTTTTCGAACGCGTTTTTTTTGGGGAAAAAAACAGTTTTGTGTTTAAAAAAAAAAAAACAGTAAAGTTAGCCCAATGTTTTTTTGCATTTTGTGAAAGATGAAGTTACGCTGAGTAAATAGATACCTAACATGTCACGCTTCAAAATTGCACACGCTCGTGGAATGGCGCCAATGTTCGGTACTTAAAAATCCACATAGGCGACGCTTGAAATTTTTTTACTGGTTACATGTTTTGAGTTACAGAGGAGGTCTAGGGACAAAATGATTGCTCTCGCTCCAACGTTCGTGGCGATACCTCACATGTATGGTTTTTCATATGTGGGCGGGACTTATGTATGCGTTCGCTTCTGCGTGCGAGCACACGGGGACAGCGGCGCTTTAAAAAATTTTTTTTTTTTATTGTTAATTATATTTTTTTTTTTATTTTGACACTTTTTGGAAAAAAAAAAAAAAATGATCACTTTTATTCCTATTACAAGGAATGTAAACATCCCTTATAATAGCAATATGACATGTCAGGTGCTCTTAATAGTGAGATATGGGGTCAGTAAGACCCCATATCTCACCACTAGGCTGGAAAGCCTGAAATAAAAAATAAAATAAAACGATCACCGCTTCCCAGCCAAAGCGGCGCCGTTTTTTTTGAATGGAGAGGCCGGGCGTGACGTCATAACATCGCGCCCGGACTCCGATGATCATAGAGACTCCAGCAACCATCTGGTTCGCCGCAAATCTCTATGATCTACATCCGGCGACGGCGGATCCGCTCTCCGCCTCACCAATCATAACAGTGAGTCGGAACAAGCACAGGAGGGCGGCGGGAGGGGGGGGACGTCCCCTCTCGCCTCCCATAGGAATGATCATAGCGGCCGTTCTGTGACTGGCAGTCAGCAGCTCTCTGCTTGGGGAGCTGTCAGAACCAATCGATCATCTGTGTTCGATCAATCAGTTCTCAGTGCAGAGGCACCGGTGATCAGATGCAGCATCGGATCGATGCTGCATCCACCTAGGTAAGTATGAATCTAGAAAAAAGCCCAAACCCATACTTCTCTTTTACCTTACCTCTAGTCTACCAGCCTCCAGCTTCTCTGGGTTCAGATGCTGATCTTCCCTACACAGAGCCCTTACATCACTTTCTTTTCCTGCTCAGGACTACATGTCCCATGAGGCATTGCTCCTTACACGTTCACAGCTTCTCGGGCACTTAGTCCCGGTACACATATATGCGATGCAGGAACCAGCGAGATTCCAGTGCAGGTTCCAGCATCTCATGTCACCTCCCGACGGTTCACACTGACATCTGCGAACAGCTGCGGATGTCAGTGCAAAGTTAATGACGCCCCCAGATCGGATCGCAGTGTGAACTGACAAATGGAGCAGGAATCGGATCACATAGGTGTGAACACCCATGCAATCCGATTCCAGTGCGGACCAAAAAAAGGATCCTGCAAAATTTTGGTGCAAATACCATGTGAATTCAGCCATACAATATGTATGGCTGAATTCGCATCGCACAGACATTGCATGTAATCTGCACAGCAGTGCGGTGGGAATCGCATGTCTAACATTGCACCAGTGTGAACCCAGCCTTACTGTATGGATGGTGTACTGAGCTGTATGCATGCTGCACTGTGTATGCAGGCCATCTAATTGACCAAACAATTAATCGATAATAAAAATCGTTGATAACTATTTTTTTTTATCGATTTATGTCTATTAGTTGTTTCAGCCCTAACGTATTTATGTTATTTTTATTTTAGTGCTACCTTTTCCCTTTTCTCGTAGTTTTGGGACCCAAGTCTAGGTTAAACCCAGTGAAATGGTTCCATCTTCTGTTGGATCCAAAGCCGGTGACTGTACCATACACAGCTACTGTGTCACAATGAACTGTTCTGATTTTTATTTTTTGGGAAAAAATATATAAACCTATAAAAGGAAAGCAAAATATCTTTTGTGCTTGATGTTTAAATAGGTATGTGGTAAAACCATAATGTAACACATAAAACATTAGTGCGTGTAAAATGGATTAAATCCACTTTGTGGGTAAATGAATAGAAGATGGACTGTGCTGCACATGTGAAATAATACCACCGCCAGCATGTGGCCGGGTCTGTTTATTTATAGAAAAGCGCATAGCTGTGCTGCAGGACCATCTAGGAACTTGTCGGATTTCTATTCTGGTGTCTTCTATTCATGCAAGGATAAGATGGATAATAAAGATGTTATATACTTTTTTTTTTTTTGTAATGCGCACTAATGGTTATTAGCAAAGTTTCAGTCTTTCTATATGGGCTTTGGCTAGTGTGGCATTTAAGGATTATTTTTAAGCAGACAATTCAGAATTCAGTTTTTCAGTGTCCACATGTATATATACATGATTTTTATTTACATGCTTTATTGTGGCACCTGGGTTTCAATGCCTCTTGTTAGAAGTGTACTCTAATGTAGATTTCCACTGTTCCTTCTTGCTTGTTAATCTTATACATTAAAGCTGAAAGTGATCTAATTTTTTTTTTTTTTTCGTTAAAAATAACAAACATGTTATACTTACTTGCTCTGTGCAGTGGTTTTGCACAGAGCAGCCTGGATCCTCTTCTCGTTTCCCTCGCTGGCGCTCCTGGCCCCTCCCTCCTGTTGAGTGCAGCTTGCGATGGGGGCACCCGAGCCAAGCCGCAGCTCCCTGTGTCCATTCAGACACAGAGCCGCGCCCTAGCCCTGCCCCCTCTTTCTCCTCATTGGCTCACTGACTTTAACAGCAATGGCACCACACTGCTGTCTCAGCCAATGAGGAGGGAGAGTCCCGGACAGCCGAGTCTCTTGTGCAACATTGCTGGATCTAGATGGGCTCAGGTATGTATTGGGGGGCTGAGAGGGGCTGTGACACACAGAAGGCTTATCCTAATGCATAGAATGCATTAAGATAAAAAAATCTTCTGCCTTTACAACCTCTTGAACTCTAGGAATTTTGTAAAAAAAAAAAAAAAATGAAGGCTCACTTGAAGTCCAGCAAAATGCATGGCACCTCCTGGGCTTATCTCTATTATTTATATCTGACAGCTGTTTTGTACTGATCCTTCTGAGCTATGCATCTTGAACATGAGTCACTGCAGCTGCTATGCCCCAACCCCCTCCCCCTGCCCATTCACAGAAGCCTTGGTATTATGTGAACACAATTACAAAATACAAAGGCTTCTGTTAATGGGTAGCAGAGAGGAGGGTGTAGTTGTTCTGTGTGCTTCCCTCCTCTCAAATCCTGAAGCCTAGTACACACGGCTAAATGTCGGGCAGCATCGGCTGGTTCAGTAGAAACCAGCCGACATTCCTTTCGTACTGGAGTCGGTCTGACAGAAGCTGGCTTCTGTCGAAAGGGGCATGACCTAAAAGGTCTGTCGATTGGCTCCCAAACAGTGCTGAGAGCGCTGAACGGAGCGTTCTGGCAAGGGGCCGTCCCCCTGTCAGAACACAATAGAACAGCAGGGGAGATCGATGTACTAATGTTGGAAAGTTAGTACAGCGACTTATCCTGAGCTGTCAGGTTTTTCTTGTTCATCCCTGCTGGGTTGAACAAAATAAAAAAAATACTAGTGTGTAACAGGCTTAAGGGCCCTTTCACATTGATATGTTTTCCCACTGTTTTTTCCATGCAAGAAAAACACAAGAAAAATGTTTCCCTTTAAATCCTATGGGACTTTCATACCACTGCATTACAGGTGCAGTCCGTTTTGAAAAGTCCTGCATGCTGCATCTTTGTACCATTAACCACTTCAGCCCCGGAAGAATTTACCCCCTTCCTGACCAGAGCACTTTTTGCGATTTGGCACTGCGTAGCTTTAACTGACAATTGCACGGTCGTGCGACATTGCACCCAAGCAAAATTGACGTCCTTTTTTTCCCACAAATAGAACTTTCTTTTGGTGGTATTTGATCGCCTCTGTGGTTTTTATTTTTTTGCGCTATAAACAAAAAAAGAGCGACAATTTTGAAAAAAACACATTATTTTGTACTTTTTGCTATAATAAATATCCCCATTTTTTAAAAAAAAGCAAATTTTTTCTCACTTTAGGCCGATATGTATTCTTCTACATATTTTTGGTAAAAAGAATCGCAAAAAGCGTATATTGATTGGTTTGCACAAAAGTTATAGTGTCTACAAAATAGGGGATAGAGTTATAGCATTTTTATTATTATTATTTTTTTTTTACTAGTAATGGTGGCGATTTTTATCAGGACTGCGACATTATGGCGGACACATCGGACAAATTTGACACATTTTTGGGACCATTGGCATTGCTAAAAAAAAAATGCATTGACTACTGTAAAAATGTCACTGGCAGTATAGAGGTTAACGGTGCGATCAAGGGGTTAACTGTGCTCTCTGGGAGGTGATTCTAACTGAAGGGGGAGGGGACTGACTAGAGGAAGTGAGGGATCATGGTTCCTAGCTAATAGGAACACACGGTCTGTCACTCCTGTCAGAACAGAACAGGGAAGTGTGTGTTTACACACACTTGTCCCTGTTCTGTCTCTTCTGCTCACGATCACTCTTGGCCGGCGGTCATCGCGACCATCGGCCACGAGCATCGGCACCCCCGCTGTGCAGCGGGTGTGCATGCGCCTGCTATCCCAACCCCACAAGCCAACGTATAGCTATGATGGCCCGCGTAGGGGAGCCAACCTGCCACAATATAACTGAGGTGGTTGGTCGGGAAGCAGTTAAAATGAGTGGAAATTGAGATTTTTCTACAGAGCAGTGTGAAAGTACCCTAAAGCTGGGTACACACTACAGTTTTTTTTTTTTTGTGCGCAACCCAGCGGTCTGGAGAGCAATACATTAATGAGAGTCTGCAGGCATTTTATACAGCTGTGTGTTTCCAAATTTGGCAAAGGTTTGGGGTAATATTTTTTCAGTTACAGAAAACTGTGTCTCCGTGCACAAAACCAGCTCCATAAAGACTTGGTGTGGCCAGTTTGTGGATGAGCTCAAGTGTCCTGCAAAGGGCTCTGACCTTAGCCTTATTTGTCACCTTTGGGGTGATTCAGAACATCACATTTTAACCAGGTCTTCTTATCCAACATTAGTACCTGAACTCACAAATGATATTTTGGCTGAGAGGCCACAAACTCCTACAGACCCTTTCCAAATCATATGGAAAGCCTTCCCAGAGGAATGGAGGTGGCGCGGGTGGGGTGGGGTTTTGGAATGTCCTACAAGCTTATATGTCATGGTCATGTTTCCCCAAACATTTTTCTCTAAAGCGTGTGTGTATTTTATTTATATATTTTCTCTGTAAAATTTAAGAATTTTACAATAGTACTAATTTTGTTTTTCTTTTGAAACAGAATAAAGGTTCCCTTCAATTTGAGGACAAATGGGATTTCATGAGACCTATAGTCCTGAAGCTCCTACGACAGGAGTCCGTCACAAAACAGCAGTGGTTCGACCTCTTCTCGTAAGTATTCGATTAAGTAGTACTTTTATATCATTCTGCTGAAAAATTCACCACTTCCCGTCCGGCCTATAGCAGAATGATGGCCAGGAAGTGGTTCAGTTATCCTGACTGGACGTCATATAACGTCCAGCCACGATCGCACGCCCGCGGGGGCGCACAGCACGGTGATCGGTGGTGTGTCAGTCTGACACACCGCATCTCTGATCTAGGTACAGAGCTTCTTTACCACGTGATCGGCTGTGTCCAATCACGGCTGATCACGATGTAAACAGGAATATTGGTGTATTGGTTTTTCCTCTACTCACGCTGACAGACACAAGTAGAGGCGAGCCAATCGGCTGCTCTCCTGACAGGGGGGGTCTGCACTGATTGATAGTGCAGCCCCCTTGAGGATGCCCACCCATGAACACCAGGTAAGCCCAAATAGAGCCCGCCAGGTATGGCAATCATTGCCCATTAGGGATGGCACTCTGTGCCCATCAGTGATGCTTGCCAAACACACCTTGAGTTGCATGTCCAAGTTTCACGGGTGCATGCTGGGTAATAGGCACCCAGAAAACACACTAAAAATGCATATGCGTTTTTAATGCATTTGTTCAATGGAGCAGTGTGAAAACACCCTTAAAGGTAAAGTATAGTGTATTTTCGGAATAAAGACATATACATTTATTATTACAGTGTCACATTTATTACAAAGCTTGATGCTCATTTTTGTTGTGTATTAAATGTAGACAATTTGTAAATGAACTACTAGATGCAGAGCAAATTATTTACTATCATAACTCTTCCAACATGTTTGAGATATCAACACAGAGAGAGAGCATGGCTTTCAAGGAATCAGAGAACTCATGGGATGGTAAAGCTTAAAGTATATGTAAACTCTCACCTTTCAAAACAACCCATTCAGTTTAAAGTAGAAAAGAAAGGCAAAACATTTGTATGTAGATATAAATACTTTTTTCCTCTTATTTATAAGTGATCACATACCCTTGGTTCTCAGCTGCGGTTCTCTCTTAGAGAGTTGGGTGAGGAGGAGAAGCAGCAGCACACTGATCTTCCCAGTCTGTCAGGAGAAGTCTCATCATTGAAGGAGAGCAGGCTGAGTTCTCGGCACAGCTAAAGAACTGACCATGCTGTGCTGTCATGCCTAGTGTAGTCAGTTATTGGGAAAGCAAGGGGACTAGTAGGGACACCAGGGATTTTACACAAAGGAAGCAATACAAAGAGAACAGGATATCTTTTATACAAGTATATGGTACAGCAGGCACATATTAGGAATATGAAATGTTGGGTTTATATGCCAGATACGCCGCAAGATCACTTTTATCAGGGGCAGGAGAGGGCCCCTCCCGCCGCACTCCGGTCGTCTCCGCCGCTTACCAGAGCCGTCTGTAGCGGCGGAGATGATCGGGTCCTCTTCCCTCACAGGCTGGATGCTGAGTGAGGGAAAGATGGCCCCCGCTCAGCTCCACACCATTGGATGGCGAAAGCAATGTCAAACTTCACTTATGCCCAATGGTCTTAACCACTTTAATACCCACGTATGTACATATGACATCCTGGGATGGGATCTCCCATCCTGGGTGGACGTCATATGACGTCCTGGGATTCCCGGCCGCCTAGGGGGCGCGCGCCCGCCACGTTGCTCGGGTCTCGGTGCATGTGCCCGGCGGCCGCGATGTCAGCCGGGCACCCGCGATTGCCGTTAACCGGGCCGGACCGTGGATCACCAGCTCAGAGGAGAGCGATCTGTGTTCCCAGAACGGAGGAACACTGATCGGTCTCCTCCCCTTGAGCGTCCCCTCCCCCTACAGTTAGAAGCATTCCCTAGGAAACACATTTAACCCCTCCCCGCCCCCTAATGGTTAACCCCTTCACTGCCTGTCACATTTACACAGTAATCAATGCAATTTTATAGCATTGATCGCTGTATAAATGTGAATGGTCCCAAAAATGTGTCAAATGTGTCCGATGTGTCCGCCATAATGTCGCAGTCACGAAAAAAAATTGCGATCGCCACTATTACTAGTAAAAAAAAAAAAATAAATATTTTTTTTTTTAAAATGCCATAAATCTATCCCATATTTTGTAGACGCTATAACTTTTGCGCAAACCAATCAATATACGCTTATTGCAATTTTTTTTAACAAAAATATGTAGAAGAATACGTATCGGCCGAAACTGAGGAAAAAATGTGTTTTTTTTTTTTTGTTTTTTTTTTTTAAATTGGGATATTTATTATAGCAAAAAGTAAAAAATATTGTGTTTTTTTTTCAAAATTGTCGCTCTTCTTTTGTTTATAGCGCAAAAAATAAAAACGGCAGAGGTGATCAAATACCACCAAAAGAAAGCTCTATTTGTGGGGGAAAAAAGGACGTCAATTTTGTTTGGGTACAACGTCGCACGACCGCGCAATTGTCGTTTAAAGTGCGACAGCGCTGAAAACTAAAAATTGGTCTGGGAAGGAAGGGGGTGAAAATGCCCGGTATTGAACCGGTTAAAGGGGAAATTTTTTTTTTGTAAAAAAAAAAAAAAAAAAAAAAAATGACAGGAAAATTTTTAATTTTTTTTATTGCATTTTAGTGTAAATATGAGATCTGAAGTCTTTTGAACCCCAGATCTCACATTTTAAGAGGTTCTGTCATGCTTTTTTTCTATTACAAGGGATGTTTACATCCCTTGTAATAGGAAAAATAATGACCCAAAATGTTTTTTTTTAAAAAGACAGTGTAAAAATAAAAAGTAAAATAAGAATTTTTTTTTTTAAAGTGCCCCGTTCCGCCAAGTTTGCGCGCAGAAGCGCATGCATACGTAAGTCGCTCATGCATATGGAAACAATATTCAAACCACACATGTGAGGTATTGGCGCGATCGTTAGAGCGAGAGCAAAATTTCTAGCACTAGACCTCCTCTGTAACTCAAAACTGGTAACTTGTAGCCATGTTTTAAACGTCGCCTATGGAGATTTTTAAGTGTCAAAGTTTGTCGCCATCCCACGAGAGGGCGCAATTTTGGGTATCAATTTACTCAGCGTAACATTATCTTTCACAATAAAAAAAATCGGGCTAACTTTACTGTTTACTTCTTATTTTTAAATTCAAAAAAGTGTATTTTTTCCAAAAAAATTGCGCTTGTAGTACCGCTGAGCAAATACGGTGTGACATAAAAGTATTGCAACAACCACCATTTTATTCTCTAGGGTGTCTGGGGAAAAAAAATATATAATGTTTGGGAGTTTTAAGTAATTTTCTAGCTAAAAAAAAAAAATGATTTTAACTTGTAAACACCAAATCTCAAAAAAAAGCTTGGCCCTTAATTGGTTAACCACTGTCTTTCACTGCAAAACAAGAAGCAGAGCCTGCATATGTAACATACACAACAGCTGCCCATGTACAGTGGGGACGGAAAGTATCCAGACCCCCTTACATTTTTCACTCTTTGTTATATTGCAGCCATTTGCTGAAATCAATTAAGTTCATTTTTTTCCTCATTAATGTACACACAGCACCCCATATCGACAGAAAAACACAGAATTGTTGACATTTTTGCAGATTTATTATAAAAGAAAAACTGAAATATCACATGGTCCTAAGTATTCAGACCCTTTGCTCAGTATTTATTAGAAGCACCCTTTTGATCTAATACAGTCATGAGTCTTTTTGGGAAGGATGCAACAAGTTTTTCACACCTGGATTTGGAGATCCTCTGCCATTCCTCCTTGCAGATCCTCTCCAGTTCTGTCAGGTTGGATGGTAAACGTTGGTGGACAGCCATTTTTAGGTCTCTCCAGAGATGCTCAATTGGGTTTAAGTCAGGGCTCTGGCTGGGCCATTCAAGAACAGTCACGGAGTTGTTGTGAAGCCACTCCTTTGTTATTTTAGCTGTGTGCTTAGGGTCATTGTCTTGTTGGAAGGTAAACCTTCGGCCCAATCTGAGGTCCTAAGCACTCTGGAGAAGGTTTTCGTCCAGGATATCCCTGTACTTGGCCTCATTCTTCTTTCCCTTGATTGCAACCAGTCGTCCTGTCCCTGCAGCTGAAGAACACCCTCACAGCATGATGCTGCCACCACCATGCTTCACTGTTGGGACTGTATTGGACAGGTGATGAGCAGTGCCTGGTTTTTCACACATACCGCTTAGTATTAAGGCCAAAAAGTTCTATCTTGGTAACACCAGACCAGAGAATCTTATTTCTCACCATCTTGGATTCCTTCAGGTGTTTTTTTTAGCAAACTCCATGCGGGCTTTCATGTGTCTTGCACTGAGGAGAGGCTTCCGTTGGGCCACTCTGCCATAAAGCCCCGACTGGTGGAGGGCTGTAGTGATGGTTGACTTTCTACAACTTTCTCAGATCTCCCGACTGTATCTCTGGAGCTCAGCCACAGTGATCTTTGGGTTCTTCTTTACCTCTCTCACCAAGGCTCTTCTCCCCCCGATAGCTTAGTTTGGCCGGACGGCCAGCTCTAGGAAGGGTTCTGGTCCTCCCAAACATCTTCCATTTAAGGATTATGGATGCCACTGTGCTCTTAGGAACCTTAAGTGCAGCAGATTTTTTTTTTGTAACCTTGGCCAGATCTGTGCCTTGCCACAATTCTGTCTCTGAGCTCTTCAGGCAGTTCCTTTGACCTCATGATTCTCATTTGCTCTGACATGCACTGTGAGCTGTAAGGTCTTATATAGACAGGTGTGTGGCTTTCCTAATCAAGTCCAATCAGTATAATCAAACACAGCTGGACTCAAGTGAAGGTGTAGAACCATCTCAGGGATGATCAGAAGAAATGGACAGCACCTGAGTTAAATATATGAGTGTCACAGCAAAGGGTCTGAATACTTGGGACCATGTGATATTTCAGTTTTTCTTTTTTAATAAATCTGCAAAAATGTCAACAATTCTGTGTTTTTCTGTCAATATGGGGTGCTGTGTGTACATTAATGAGGATAAAAAATGAGCTTAAATTATTTTAGCAAATGGCTGCAATATAATAAAGAGTGAACAAATTTAAGGGGGTCTGAATACTTTCCGTCCCCACTGTATGTGTGTGATTATGTGATTACAGACTATACACAGAAATAAGGTTTTTACTTTCAATCATTTTTATTATTATTATCGTAAGAAGGTTAACAATCGGGTCAAAAGAAACCACATAAAGCAGGCAGGACCCTTGCACAAGTATATAAAAATAGTGAGTAATGAACACAGCCATATTTAAAGCATTGCTATAATGACCAAATAAAAGAGTAGCAAGAAGCATAGCAATCTTCTTGCTGCATTACCATAAACTTTTTCATCTACCAACACAATTTTCAGTCAATTAATTTAATATTGCTAAGTGCTGCCAAATTGATATGTGTATATACATGAATTTTCATATTTATATATTACCATGTTCTGCATTTCCGTGTGCTGCTGTATGTATATATTTATGTATTATTATTATTGCTGTCCATGCCATATGTGCATGGTTATTTATATGACATGACTTTCATACATGCTATGTATCTATGTAACATAATCTACACCCAGTTGTGTCAGTAAACATGTCCACATATCATTTAACCTCAACCAGTCAACAGCCTCATTTAAAGTCCCAATCTCCTTTTTATTTATCATAAACTTCAAAACAGTAACAGGGACTCCGGTTGTATAATCTCACAGGAGATAATCCTGTGTATTATAAGTCTCAGGAAGAACAGAAAAGAAACAAACACGAAAAATAAAGAGAGTAGAGAATAGGAGAGAGCGAAAAGGAAATCCCAAGAAAGGCGAGGAATCGGTGGTCCCTGAGGACAGACCTGCTATGGTCAAGTCCTCATAAAGTTGCACGTGTACCTAGCCCGCCCAGAGACTCCAGATGGTCTCAAATCGTTTTTACAGTATCATTAATAACACTAGCAATTTTTTCATTAAGTATGATCCAGGATACCTTTAGTCTGTACAACGACATGCTCACAGAGGCTGTCTTCCATGAACGGCAATGGAAAGCTCCCCCAGTCGCTTTACAGGAGTTAAAAATAGCGCCTGTAAAGCGCCTCTCAAGCCACCCCAGTGTGAAAGCCTGAGTGCTTTCACACTGGGGCAGTGCACTTGCAGGATAGGGAAAAAAAATCCTGCAAGCAGCATCTTTGGGGCGACAGGGGAGCAGTGTATACACCGCTTTTCCACTGCCCCTGCCTATTGAAATGAATGGGCAGCGGTGCAAAGCGATTCGGCAGCGACGCAACATGGGCGCTATTAACACTTTCTTCGGCCGCTAGCGGGGGTTAACAGCGGCCGAAAAGCGCCGCTATAATAGCGGTGAAGCGCCGCTAAAACTAGCGGCGCTTTACCACTAATGCCCGCACTGCCCCAGTGTGAAAGGGGTCTCAAAGTTTTATCAGGTGGACATCCAGTCTTCTGCGGATGCAGCTTTTGGCCGCACAGTTCTTTCAGTGGCACTCTAAGCTTGGTCTGTTGGCCCTTTTGTTGTTGTTGGGAGTGTTGGCACAGTTCTGTTTGCCTAGTTTTAAAAAGAAAACAGTCGTTTTCATACCACGCTCTCTAATAAAAACAACTAATGCAAATCATAATTAAACATGGTTATCATAACCAAACCAATATGTATAATAAGTGGTAGATAAATATAAGTTATGTATAAATGTCCATACACCGCCACCAGATGTCTCCAATCAGTGAAAGTGATATCTTCTTTAATAGTCCATACAATAAGATGTGAAAAGTGCCTTCTTCCACCATCCCCTAGGCAAACATCCTACTCACCAGACGTACATGAGATCCATCATGGATAGTCATAGTAAGCATGTATATCAGAAATGTATCCTCCATGGAAAGAGAAATGGCCCATAAAGAGGCACACCCACCAGGCAAGGGTATGCTAAATCACATATGTCAGGAAGGAGAAAAGAAGCTTCTCATAGTGCAGTTTGTAAATTTATTTGTAACACTTACAACGTTGCCGATCAAAAAGAGCTCATAAAACAAGCAGGGACGCCGATCACGTTCCACCTGCATTCCAAAGAATGGCGGAAGTGACGTGTGGCGTGTTTTGTTTCAAGCCCTTTATTTTATCTGTTTGCCTATTTGTTGCCCACCCTTCTCACTCATTGCTGGGGGACATCCCAGGCCACCCTCCTTTCTGTTCCTTGGGTAGTCTGTGTTTCTTGTTACAAAACTGAAGACTCACGGAGTGGGATGGGGTATAGGGGAGGCATTCAGAGGGTGTGTCCTCCAAAAGCTTTGCCAGTGTCTAGTCACCTGAAGGTACAAGTATATAACCCAGGGGCTATGAATACTCAGCCTGTGTCACCTACTTTACTCCAAGATATGAAATTTACAGGCAAGTTAGTTTCCTCTTTTAATGGAGCACAGTACAGGAAACGGAACAACACCCTCCCCCTTGTGTTTTCCTCTGATTGCTTGCTAAAAACTGAGAATACCAGGATTTGGAGGGGTTGCTTGCTAGTGTCCTCATCTCAAGGGGTGAAGCATATAACCCATGGTCAAGATTTAACCACTTCAGCCCTGGAAGATTTGGCTGCTTAATGAGCAGGCCATTTTTGCAATTCGGCACTGTGTTGCTTTAACTGACAATATCGCTGTCGTGCGACGCTGTACCCAAACAAAATTGACGTCCTTTTTTTCCCACAAATAAAGCTTCCTTTTGGTGGTATTTGATAGTCTCTGCAGTTTTTTTTTTTTTTTTTTGCGCTAATAATTTTTTTTTTAAAACAAAGTTAATTTTTTCCTCAGTTTAGGCGGATATGCATTCTTCTACATATTTTTGGTAGTAAAAATCGCAATAAGCGTTTATTGATTGGTTTGCACAAAAGTTATAGCGTCTACAAAATAGGGGATAGATTTATAGCATTTTTATTATTATTATTATTTTTTTTTTTTTTTTTTTTACTATTAAGTGCGGCAATCTGCGATTTTAATCAGGACTGCGACGTTATGGGGGACACATCGGACACTTTTGACACATTTTTGAAACCATTGACAATTATACAGTGATCACTGCTATAAAAATGCTCTGATTACTGTGTAAATGTCACTGGCAGGGAAGGAGTTAACACTAGGGGGGCGATCAAGGGGTTAACTGTGTTCGCTAGGTGTGTTCTAACTGTGGGGGGAGGGGACTGACTATAGGAGATGACAGATCGTGGTTCCTAGCTAGGAGGAACTCACGATCTGCCTCACCTGGCCTTACAGAACAGGGATGTGTGTGTTTACCGGCGGTCATCGCGGCCACGAGCATCGGCACCTCCTGCAATGCAGCGGGTGCTGCTATGCTGCTTAAAGGAGCTGACATACAGCTACGACGGCTCGCGGGATCGTGCCGACCTGGCGTATAATGACGGTGGCTGGTCGGCAAGTGGTTAAAGTGGTAATAAGCATCTAAAAAAAAAAAAAAACTGCATCACAGACTAGCACATTATGACAGACTTGCCTCTGAAACGGATTCGTCCAGCGGCACCCTGTCCCCGCTGACAGGTAATCCATCTTCACCTGGTCTTTCTTCCAGGTTCGTGGGCTCTGCCCGTTTGAATGGCCAAGCCTCTATGATGTCACTTCTGTGCATGCTCGCAAGAGTCACGGCCCTGGCACAGCTCTCTCAATGGATGGCATGCCATCCATTGAGAGAGCTGTGCGCATTCACCAGTGACGTCACCAGCTTCTTCACAGGTATCTCCTAAACTGTGAACATTGACAAGATATTTATTGTGCCTACAGGTAAACCTTATTATAGGCTTACCTGTATGTACAAAACAACAAAGGGAGTTTACTCCCACTGTAAAGTAGCCGGTGGTCCTTTACTGTACTCCCAAAACATAATTTTTACATGCTCTTTCATCTGTGTATTTAGCTAGCCTGGAGTTGAACTTTAATAATGTATATCCAGCAAAGCATTGAAAGGACTACACAGTGTCTTTAAAAGAGAAGTATGGGTTTGGGCTTTTTTTTTTTAGATTATTACTTACCCAGTGGATGCAGCATGGGTCTGATGCCGCACCTGTCACCCGGCACCTCTACACTAAGAACCGGGCGATCTAACACCGCCAATCACTCGGTTCTGACAGGTCCCTAAGCAGAGAACTGCTGACTGTCAGTCACAGCTCTCTGCTCCCTTCTCGCACTGGCGGAAAGGGCTTGTGGTTGTAAAGGTTCGCCTTTTTTTAAAATAAAAATAACAAGTCATACTTACCTGCTCTGTGCAAGGGTTTTGCACAAAGCAGCCCCGATCTTCTTCTTCTGGGGTCCCCCACTGACGCATCGGGTCCCTCCTCTTCATCGGACGCGCTCACGGAGAGCTGCTTTCCATGGGGATACCGATGCGGGCGCGCTCCCCAGTCCTGCTGCTGCATCCATTGACACAGATGGCAGGGCCCCGCCCCCGTGTCACTGGATTTGATTGACAGCAGCGGGAGCCAATGGCTCCCGCTGCTATCAATCTATCCATAAAATGTATTAAAGTGAAAAACCATGAGACTTTACAATCCATTTAACCACTTCCCTACCCGCCCATAGTCATATGACGTCCACAGATGGGATCTCCCATCCTGGGTGGACGTCATATGACGTCCTGGGATTCCTGGGCGTCTAGGGGGCGCGCGCGCGCGCCCGCCGCGTTCCTCGGGACCCGGTGCGTGTGCCCGGCGGCCGCGATGTCCGCCGGGCACCCGCGATTGCCCGTTAACCGGGCCGGCATGTGGATCTGTGTGTGTAAACACACAGATCCACAGCCTGTCAGCTCTGAGGAGAGCGATCTGTGTTCCCAGAACGGAGGAACACTGATCGGTCTCCTCCCCTTGAGCGTCCCCTCCCCCTTCAGTTAGTAATCACTCCCTAGGAAACATATTAACCCCTCCCCGCCCCCTAGTGGTTAACCCCTTCACTGCCTGTCACATTTACACAGTAATCAATGCAATTTTATAGCATTGATCGCTGTATAAATGTGATTGGTCCCAAAAATGTGTCAAAAGTGTCCGATGTGTCCGCCATAATGTCGCAGTCACCAAAAAAAATCGCGATCGCCGCTAAAAAAATAAAAATTTTTTTTTTTTTTTTAAATGCCATAAATCTATCCCATATTTTGTAGACGCTATAACTTTTGCGCAAACCAATCAATATACGCTTATTGCGATTTTTTTTACCAAAAATATGTAGAAGAATACGTATCGGCCAAAACTGAGGAAAAAATGTGTTTTTAAAAAAAAAAATTGGGATATTTATTATAGCAAAAAGTAAAAAATATTGTGTTTTTTTCAAAATTGTCGCTCTTCCTTTGTTTATAGCGCAAAAAGTAAAAACCGCAGAGGTGATCAAATACCACCAAAAAAAAGCTCCATTTGTGGTGAAAAAAGGACGTCAATTTTTTTTGGGTACAACGTCGCACGACCGCGCAATTGACTTTTAAAGTGCGACAGCGCTGAAAACTAAAAATTGGCCTGGGAAGGAAGGGGGTGAAATTGCCCGGTATTGAACCGGTTAAAGTGTCTTCTAACTTCTAGTTGTGCTCCTGAGCTGTGACCCTGGCACACAGGCTTCCACTGCAAGCTACGAGTAGCTGTTTCAGTGCTCTTTATGCAGTCACGATCTACTGTTATCACAATGGCTGCAAAAGGCAGCAGGATAGGGAAAAAGGTATTGTAATTTCAAAAAAGCAATTATTTATAAAACAATGAGCATTAGTAAACAAAATGTTATTCAGTCAAGGTTTATATACACTTTTAAACCCTCCATCATGGCATGGGTAACAACTACGGTTGTGAAATTCATAATTTTGTTGTCATGCATTACATTGAAATGTATATTTCTTGTGGGGGATTCTTTAACATATTTTCTCCCCTTCACTTTGTGGATTATCTGGTTCTGAAAGGTGATACATTTTTTCTTTTCCTTTTTTTTTTTAATTTTAGAGATGTGCATGCAGTTTGCCTATGGGATGACAAAGGCCCAGCAAAAATCCACCAGGCTTTAAAAGAAGACATTCTAGAGTTTATAAAGCAGGCTCAAGCTGTGAGTAGTATTGTTTTTTTTCTGTTCTTGACCTAATACTTGATTGTACTATTCAGTGGGTGTATGTCAATTTCTCTGGGAGACATTGCATAAATGTAATATAACAAATAAAATGAAATACCATTGAGTGTCTGCCATAATTCCCTGCACTTAAAGTGGATGTAAACCCTCTCATATACCCAGTGAAGTGAATAGCCTCAGATGATACACAGAGATTAAACAAATCTCCCTATTTTATTTGTATATCTTCTTTTATACACTGTTGACGGTGAACATCGTGTTCAATTTTTTTTCCTTTCTATTTCAGCAGTGTGTGTGGAGTCGTGGCATACACTGTCTGACAGCTGATTGGAGGAAAGGCACACACCCCCCCACTCCACATAGGCCGAGGAAGGAAGGAAGGAATGTGCAGAGCTGTGCTGTGAATAGACCAGTTGTCTGCTAATCTATTTATAGCACCCACCCCAACACAAATTTCCAGCTGCTTTTATCTCCCCTCTCGGAGAACTTGTCAGAAGTTATCATGCTGATAACAGAAGAACGGAACAGCATAAAGACACAGGACTTAGGGCTTTGGAGATAGATAAGTAAACACTACAGATATATGTGCCCAGGTTCAAATTTCATGAATCTGGTTTACATCCACTTTAGGCTAGAACTATAGGCAAAACATTTTTTTTTTTCATTTTGGATAGAGTAAGGAAGGGTTATAACCCCTGTCAGATTTGATTTTGCCATCTGTGTCCCATTGCGGAGGTTTACCTTCACTTCCAGTCCCATAGCCAAATAGGAAGTGAGAGGAAATCCCTGCTCCAAAGGTCACCACAATTAGTGTCCCCATTGAAAGATTTCCCCTCTATTACTGTTCTGGGAACAATCTGAAGCTTTAGATTTTCCTTTACATTCAGTGATAATGGTAAACAGGACAAATAGGGGTAAATTCATTAACATTTACTGCATGCGACAACATTGTCACGTGACTCATTTGCATAAATGTGTGCATGCGGTAAAAAAAAAAAGTAAATTCACAAAAAACAAAAAAAAAGATTATACGGTATTTATCACAAAATGAAAAATGTGCTGATAAATATCGCAGATTCCCCGCTGACAGCTGAACGTAAAGAAAACATGCCAGCAATTAAAAATCATGAAGAAAAAAAATACAAAACAGCGTGGGGTCCCCTCCCAAAATCCATACCAGACCCTTATCGGAGCATGCAGCCTGGCAGGTCAGGAAATGGAGAAAAGTTTTTTTTTTTTTTCAAGAATCATACTTAGCTAGGTGGATGCAGCATTGGTCCGATGCCGCATCTGTCCCCCCTCCGGCTTGATGACTGAGAACCGAGCGAGCAGAGACCACTGATCGCTTGGTTCTCAGAGCTCTGTAAGTAGAGAGCTGGTCACTGTCAGTCACCGGCTCTCTGCTACTCCTGCTCTGAGGCTCGCTCTAAGGCTGAGCCAGGTGCTGGTCCAAGGTTGTGGGCAGACCCTGACCATATTGTCGCAATCTTGCCCCAGCCTGCACCTGCTCTTTGGCGTCACAGGAGTGAAGAACGAACTGCTCTCTTATGATCCACAGGAAAAGTACATTCAAACTAGCTTTAGCTGTACTTCTCCTCCTTTAAATTAAAGTTCCTTTAAATTATAGTAAACTAAAAAAATATTTCTAGCATTTGAAGTTCCTCTGCCTAAAAATGTATTTCCCTTTCTCCTGACTTTGTGTACACTGCCTGTGACCCAAGCACAGAGAAGGGCATACTTTTGGACCACTCTTAGCCTCGGTTCACACCAGAGGCGGCACGACTTGCGGTGAGGCGACCTGCACACGACTGCCGGGGCGACTTGCAAAACGACTTCTGTATAGAAGTCTATGCAAGTCGCCCCCAAAGTCGTACAGGAACCTTTTTCTAAGTCGGAGCAACATGCGTCGCTCCGATTAGAACGGTTCCATTGTACTGAACGGGACGCTACTTGTCAGGCGACCTAGGTCGCCTGACAAGTCGTCCCAGTGTGAACCGAGGCTTAGGATCAGTAAGATGCTGAGTATAAAGCTGGATGTTGCGATAATGTAAGGCTGTTTTGCAGGAGTTGACAGTACATCATCAGTAGCTGTCCAATGTCCACGGAATGAAGGTGCCATAAGAAAAAGCCTTGACAATAGAAGTTAGACTGCACAGAATCCAGGAATCAGACTATTCCCCTGATATGCAAGGAGCTATTATGAATGCTGCTATAGTTGACTACTCAGAACTCAAAATATAATAAACCTGTGTGGATAGAAATATGGAAGCTGCCAATGCTGACTTTAAAAGTAAAAAGTCTTTGATCCCAGCTTCACTGACTTGAAAAGACATGCAACCAGTGATATCTGAACTCCTGCATGCTTGTTCAATGTCAATGGCTCTTTAGGTTAGTGAGGGTCAGGACTAAAACTTGGGATCCCTTATTTTAGGAACAATCCAGCAATGACTGTTTTAATATTTTGATTTCTGACTTTAGCCCAGTTACAGTATATGATGACAATCATTAATTTTTTAATGCATTTTTTAACTGAATTCTACTGTAACAGCCTTTTGTCTTTAACAACAGTTTGACAGCTATTTATGTGCCTTGCTCAATGCACAATGATCAATAACAAACCCACGTAAGCACTATGATTGAAAACTATGGTGATAGGGTCATCTCTTTTGGGTAGAGTAATAGTAGCTATACATGGCTTGAATTTCAAATGATTTCTGAAGAACTGGGCAAAATTTGAGGCGTGGGTGGACCTTTCGGCACCACCTGGCTTGACAGACTTAATTTGAAAGATTGAGGGAGCCAAGTGGAACATTCTCTGCCAAACAGTGACTGCAGCTAGTTACCAAGTTAACCATTTATTCCTGTGCTAGTAAAGGGAACAGAGCACAACATGCTGTATCAGAATCCTCTAGTGGATTCTGCATAGGAATATATAGAGAACTCACTGGCTAATGACACTGGTTTAATGCTTCCCGTAATTGTTGGATGAATATTTTTTTTATTTATTTTTTAGAGAGTACTCAGTCATCAGGATGACACTGCTTTACTGAAGGCGTATATTGTAGAATGGCGTAAGTTCTTTACACAGTGCGACATCTTACCCAAACCCTTCTGTCAGTTAGAAATCACTTTAATGGGAAAACAAGGAAGTAACAAGAAATCAAATGTGGAAGACAGTATTGTTAGAAAGGTAAGCCTTGATCAATGGAAACATTGAGCTACTTTTTTGTCATATGTGCATCGGAGCATTCTTTTCATGAATCGGGTTTTTCAATGTTTAAATGGAGGCTTCCATTCAAATGTTCATGATAGACAGGTAAATGTCTAACTGAGAATGATGATCAGTGAGACATTTTGCTATCTTTGCTTTATATCTATGCTGCCGAGATCCATTGTTTCAGTATGTTAAATATGTGATGTGAACAACAATCTGATGTCTTTATTTCTCTTAGTCCTAGTGTAAAGCAATACTGAAGACTGCCCTAAAGCTTGTTTGTATTCAGCATGATATATCCACTTATGGTCAGATTATCATTTTACATCAGACCCCTGTTTGTAATAACATTGTGGCGTCCCTCTCTTTCAATCTTCCAAGGTTCCCAAGAGCAGCAGCCTAAAATTTCACATGAAGGTAGATACTGATGTTAGTCTGAAGGCCCTGTTTTGTTTTTCGTAAAATGATAAACATAGACTTACCTTTTCTGTGTAGAGGTATTGGCCCCAAACCTTCTCTTCTGGGGTCCCCTGCCGATGCTGTAGACCAGTGATGGCAAACCTTGGTACCCCAGATGTTTTGGAACTACATTTCCCATGATGCTCCACTACACTGCAGAGTGCATGAGCATCATGGGAAATGTAGTTCCAAAACATCTGGAGTGCCAAGGTTCGCCATCACTGCTCTAGACTCTTCCTCTTCTGCGTGCGCAAGCTGTGTACTATGGGGACACACATGTGGGCGCACTCCCAAGCCCTGGTAAGTGCGTCCATAGACAGGTAAGTATAAAGGGGTGGGGGGGCGTACAATTACTGGCACAATTTTTACCTTACTGCAGGGAATGCATTAAGGTAAAAAACGTCTTGCCTTTAGAACCACTTTAGGCTTAAAGTGATTCTAAAGCCTTTAAGTTTTTCACCTTAATGCATCCTATGCATTTGGGTGAAAAACCTTCTGTGTTGCAGAATCCCCCCAGCCCCCCTTATACTTACCTGAGCCCAATCTGATCTAGCAATGTGCACGAGAGCAGCGGCTTCTCACCACTGTCTCCCTCCTCCCTGTTCAGGTAGATATGGCTCCCCCGCTGCTGTCAATCAAATGCTGTGATGAGGGGGCAGGGCCGAGCCACCTCCTCTGTGTCAATAGATGCAGACAGGACAGCTCGGGAACGAGCCCACGTGGGTACGTGGAAAGCCACTTTCCATAGGGGCACTTGCTGAAGCGGAGGAGCCTAGAGCGCCGGCGGGAGACCCGAGAAGAAGAGGATTGGGGCTGTTCTGTGCAAAACTAAACAGGTAAGTATAATATGTTTGTTATTTTAATTAAAAAAAGAAGCTTTAATGTCACTTTATGAATGTATAAATAAAAACAGTATGCATATCCTGACACTGAGCAAAAGGTTCAAGCTTGCTGCCACTTATTTTCCTTGTTAAAATATATGCAATACCTAAAAAAAAAAAAAAAAAAAAAAAAAAAGGACGCTATGTGCGATGGCATGGGTTTTCCCACACTTGATAAACGCAGGTCACCTGTTCACACCACAACACCGGAGTGATGTGCGATGTGTTGCAGTGCAGAAAAGTGTAGCATGTCTACATTTTTCCACAGCACACTAGATGGCACCACTTATCATCCCACAGCAACACACTGCACTGCTGTGCAGACACATGAATATACAGTGCTTCCGGAAAGTATTCACTTTTTCCACATATTGTTATGCTAGTCTTTTTCCAAAATGGATTAAATTCATTATTTTCCTCAAAATTCTACAAACCATACCCCTTAATGACAACATGAAAGAAGTTTGTTTAAAAATGTTGCAAATTTATAAAAAAATAAAAATAAAATTAAAAAATCACACGTACATAAGTATTCACATCCTTTGCCATGATGCTCAAAATTGAGCTCAGGTGCTTCCTGTTTCCACTGATCATCCTTGGGCTGTTTCTATAACTTGATTGGAGTCCACCTGTGGTAAATTCAGTGGATTGGAAATTATTTGGAAAGACACACACCTGTCTATATAAGGTCCAACAGTTAACAGCGCAAGTCAGAGCACAAACCAAGCTCTGAAGTCCAAGGAATTGTCTGTAGACCTCCAAGACTGGATTGCATCAAGGCACAGATCTGGGGAAGGGTACAGAAAATTTTCTGCAGCATTGAAGGTCCCAATGAGCACAGTAGCTTCCATCATCTGTAAATGGAAGAAGTTTGGAATTACCAGGACTCTTCCTAGAGTGGGCCACCCGGCCAAACTGAGCAATCTGGGGAGAGGGGCCTTAGTCAGGGAGGTGACCAAGAACCCAATGGTCACTCTGACAGAGCTCCAGTGTTTATCTGTGGAGAGAGAGAACCTTCCAGAAGAACAACCATCTCTGCAGCACTCCACCAATCAGGCCTGTATGGTAGAGTGGCCAGACGGAAACCACTCTTCAGTAAAAGGCACATGATAGCCTGCCTGGAGTTTGCCAAAAGGCACCTGAAGGACTCTCAGACATGAGAAACAAAATTCTCTGGTCTGATGAAACAAATATTGAACTCTTTGGCCTGAATGGCAAGTGTCATGTCTAGAGGAAACCAGGCACCGCTCATTACCTGGCCAATACCATCCATACAGTGAAGCATGGTGGTGGCAGCATCATGCTGTGGGGAATTTTTTCAGCGGGAGGAACTGGGAGACTAGTCAGGATCGAGGGAAAGATGAATGCAGAAATGTACAGGCATCCTTGATGAAAACCTGCTCAAGAGAGCTCTGGACCTCAGACTGGGGTGAAGGTTCATCTTCCAAAAGGACAACGCCCTAAGCACACAGCCAAGATAACAAAGGAGTGGCTATGGGACAATTCTGTGAATGTCCTTGAGTGGCCCAGCCTGAGCCCAGACTTGAACCCGATTCAACATCTCTGGAGAGATCTGAAAATGGCTGTGCACCGACGTTCCCCATCTAACCTGATGGAGTTTGAGAGGTCCTGCAAAGAAGAATGGGAGAAAGTGCCCCAAAACAGGGGTGCCACGCTTGTAGCATCATACTAAAAAATACTTGAGGCTGTAATTGGTGCCAAAGGTGCTTCAACAAAGTATTGAGCAAAGGCTGTGAATACTTATGTACATGTGATTTTTTTTTTTTTTCTTTCTTTTTTTCTTTTTAATAAATTTGCAAAGATTTTAAACAAACTTCTTTCACGTTGTCATTATGTGGTATTGTATGTAGAATTTTGAGAAAAATAGTTAATTTAATCCATTTTGGAATAAGGTTGTAACATAACAAAATGTGGAAAAAGTGAAGCGCTGTGAAAACGTTCTGGATGCACTGTATGTGACACTTAAAATTAAATGGAAAAAAAAGCAGATCTGCTGAAACGCCACATCTTTCTTCTGACACTAACACTAATACTAGCACTAGCCTGCACGATAGACTGTAACTGCTTGATAGTACTAATACACCTGATTTGCTGCTTAAAAAAATAAAAACGTGTCAATATGACCTGCTTGTAGAAAAGATTTAAAGCAGTATTTAACCATCAAAAAATGCATCCAATTGCAGCTCATTATTCCTAGATGTGGTGGCTGCATTGATTTTCTTTTTAAGGCTTTTTTCCTTTATTTTCACCTGGTGACCCTGCCAAGTAAGTCTGCTATTTTTCAACTTACTTTAACCGACCAAGCTGTCCAGAACACGTAGCAGTTGGAGAGTAGAGACAAGCCATTTTTAAAGCGATTGTAAATAAAAAGTGTTATTTTTTTTTTTTTGTTAAAAAAAAAAAAAAAAATCTCTATACTTACCTGCTCTGTGCAAGAGAATTGCACAGAGCGGCCCCAAACCTCCTTTTCTCGGGTGCCCCGCTGGCGCTCCTGGCCCCTTCTCTCTGTCCATTGCGTGCTCACTCCTGAGCCCCACTGTCTGTGTCAATGGAGGGACTCTGCCCACCCCTCCCTCACTGGCTTTGACAGCAGCAGGAGCCAGTGGCTCCCAGTGCCCCAGCAAAGCCAGCGAGACCCAGAAGTGAGGGGAGAGAAGAGCTGCAGTTGTGCACAGCGCTGGATGGAATGAGGCCTAAGGTAAGTAAAAGGGGGGCGAGGGGCCAAAACTGATGCCTAAACATTTTTTACTTTAATGCAAGGAATACATTAATGTAAAAAAATGTTTAGGCCTTAGAACCACTTTAACACTGGCAGGGGTGCTTACAATGGTCATTTTTTATTTATCTATGTAAAACCTTTATCCAAAAAGGAAAAAAAAAAAATTGTTTGCTACCACCCCCTGTCAAGGTGGTTGAACAGAAGTCGATCGGTAGACTGACTTCTAGTAAACCAGCTGAATTTCGATCCATGTGAGACCAGCTTAACACTACCCTCTCCCCAGAGTAACAGTGCTGCTGTCCATTGATGTCTGCTTTACGACTTCATTCAGAATGCAGACAACCTAAGACAAGAAGTGTGTTACTGGCTGGATCACCAGGGGAAATAACAGACAATAGAAAACGAATGCAGCCACCACATCCAAGGATTGGTAAGCTGCAATATGTAAAATTTTTGATACAGGCAGTCCCCGAGTTACGAATGACTCCTACTTATGAACGGCTTCAAATGTCAGCCACTTGTGCTTCACGCTGTTCCTGGATACCTCCGGACACATCACATACTGCAGTACTACATGTACGTACTGCATGGCCAGAAGAGCCCCAGATAACATAACAAGCGCCCTGAAGATCCCACATCCATGCACAGGTGGACGTTACACTTACAAATGCAGTGTTCTGCCCGGAAGTTACACTCAGGCTATGTTACCACTATTGCGTCCCCAAAGTTGCGCGATTTACACTGCGACTTTGCTATGTGATTTGTGTTGCGATGTCATGCGAGCGGTGAAAGCCATGTGAGAACAAGTCGCACCGAAGTAGGAACAAAGTAGTGTAAGAACCTTTTTTGGAGTCGCTGCGACTTGAGTCCCACCAATTTGAACGGGGGTCATTGAAATACATGGGTTTTGAATTGTCATGCGACTTCACATGTGTCAAGTCGCACAACAACTCGCAGTAGTGGAAACAGGGCCTTACAAATGCAGTGTTCCGACCGGAAGTTACACTTACAAATGCAGTGTTACGACTTACGAACAACTTCGACTTATGAACAAACCTACAGTCCCTATTGTGTTCGTAACTCGGGGACTTCCTGTATTGGGTTTAATACCGCTTTAAGAAAAGACATATCGCTTTGTGGACACAAGTCTGTTTACATCCGACTGCCCATAGAGGAGAATGGAGGGTCCGATCAGGTCCACCTGAAGAACAGACAGGTGGACCTGATTGGACCGCTTTTATGAAATGGGCCTCCAAATTCTTGTTGAAACAATGTTTCTTGTGCAAGGTGATATACTTGTGTTTCCTTTTTCACTTGTTTTTTTTTTTCTTGTCTTCCAGCTGATGCTGGATACGTGGAATGAATCTATATTTTCTAATATAAAGAATCGCCTTCAGGATAGTGCAATGAAATTGGTTCACGCGGAGCGGTTAGGGGAAGCATTTGATTCCCAACTAGTTATTGGTGTTAGAGAATCCTATGGTATGTGTTACAAAATGTGCTAGCAATCTTTTTTACAGTATATGAACCTTATGTTGGTGAGACAGATTTTTTTTCTTTCTGTGTGAGGGGTAATCACTTACTCCCTCTCCCCAAAAAGCAGTGTCTACAAAAATATAATTGTCTATTGTTTGTATTATACTGTATGAGTAATACATGTATACTGCTGTTATTTTACTAAAGTGGAACTAAACTCAAATAATAAGTTAAAGGATTGTTAACATTTTTGTTGAGGTTGATAAAGAAAAATAAGAAAGGCTATAACACCTAAGCTAGGTACACAAATTGTCAGTTAAGCAGTTGCCCATGTGTATAGCTCCCGGCTTCTGTGGAACGAATATGCTGGAAAACGAGCAGCTGATCAGCACCCGCAGCCTATGGGGTGGGCAATCCCCCTGTAAGAACACAATAGCTCAACAGGGAGATCGCTATACTAACATCGAATGTGTTTAGTGCGGCGATCTGTAAGTTTTTTGTCGTTCAGCCCGCTGGGTTGAACGAAAAAAAGCTTCCTGTGTTAACCCAGCATTGTCTTTCCTGGAGATAATGCTGCTCCAAGCTCCTTTTGTTGGTATGCGTCTTAATTCCTGGAATCTTGATCATATGACCAGTGCTGAAGAGGAGGGTCAGTCAGCTCATACCCCCTTTAGTTAGATCACATGACCAGGTGCTTAGGCCTTGAGGTGGGTAACCTGCATAAAAGGTAGCCTGAAACAGCATTTTCTTTAGGAAAAGTGTTTTCAGATCTTTTTGTTACTGTTCTTTACAGTCCTAGCAAGGCTGTTTTAATATGTCTCTAATAAGTTTTGTACATATGAGATTCCTAAAAAGACACTGTCATCTTGCCCAAGCAAGGCAAAGTGTCAAGGTCTATAAGACATTCTCTTACTGCGGTATGCTTGCATCCCCTGCACTTCCTTGCAGCTCTTTGCTCCTCTGTAGCCAGTGACACTACCAGGAACTTTCAAGTATGGAGGAGCATGTAAGCTTCTACTCTTTAATAGAGTCTGGGCCTAGCAGACAATCAGTAGGACCAAGCACTGTCATATGACTGGGGATAGTAAGATCACCACTGCCCTGGGTCACCAACGCAGCAGGATCTCGGTGCTGACTGCAGAGGAGCAAGGAACTGCTTTGTTCAGTAAAGCTGGCCATAGACAGTTCAGCAGGACCCAGCCGAGATTCGAACCATGTATGGGCAGGCTGAATGTACCCAAGTTGATCGATCAGCTGAGCAAATCCCCAATGCTGGCAGTAATTATTATTGGTTGACCAAAGTTATGATTCAGTCTCTAGTCTGATGCATGATCATGGCAGCACTGGGAGGCAAAGCATATTTACCTATGTAGAAGTGTTTTCTGATTTCCTGATTGAAAAGGTTTCGTCTTGTGTTTTGGTTTTCAGTTAATCTTTGTTCAAATCCAGAATACAAACTGCAGATCTATCGGGATAATTTTGAAAAAGCCTATTTAGATTCTACAGAGAGGTTTTACCGAACCCAGGCCCCTTCCTACCTCCAACAAAACGGTGTACAGAATTACATGAAATACGTAAGATGATATTGGAAATGTGTGACATCTGTGTGCCTTCCAGAAGAGATTCTCTTTATAACGGATATTTCACTCTGAACAGGCAGATGCTAAACTAAAAGAAGAAGAGAAGAGAGCCCAACGATACTTAGAGACAAGGCAAGAATGTAACTCTGTGCAAGCGGTGAGTGTGCTGGAAGAATTTCTAGTATTTGTAAATGCATGACACCTGTCATGAGAGAATCTCACAAGCTGAATTTCTGACCTTTCCGTCATTGCTGAATGGACTTTAGTGCATTGAGCCATTGACCAGCTACAAGTATAAAGATTAGAGGAATTCTGACAATTTTTTAATACTAATTTACAGCATGTATATTCCAGGTCTGTGACTTATAAAGTATTCTTGCTGCATACAGCCAGACAACAATCATTTTTAGAAGGGTATCAGCAATGACAACCCTTATACTTCTCTCATAATCTGGTCACTGTAAAGTATATCTAAAGTAAAAACTTTTTTTTCTTCCACCAGCTAATGGAAATCCTCTCCACCCTGCGTGAGCAACAGAGCTAACACGCACTCACTGACATTAAAGTCGCCAGAGGAACACAGCAACATATGCGTTTGTGTCAACAGGATCCTTCACATATGGTCAACCAGCTCCAATCTCACAGTAGGGACACCCCGTAGACCACTTCGCACCAAAAGGTAGCTGCTTTTACCAAGCATGGAAGTGGCAGAAAGATGTCAGCATGTAGCTCCTGCCCCAACTGGCGTCCCCTAAAGACACGCATTTGCATGAAACGCTTGGGGGCAGGAGCTACACTCTGACATCTCACCGCCACTTCCATGCTTAAAACTGGCTGCTCTCTTTTGAGTAGCGGTACTGGGGGATGTCCCCGTTGTGAGAATGGAGCTGGTTAATCACGTGTGAAGGATCCTGTTGACACAAACGCGTTTGTTGCAGCTTTCTTCTGGCAGCTTTAATGTCGATGAGTGGATTTTAGTTCTGTTGCTAATGCATGGTGGAGAGGATTTCCATTAGCTTGTGAAAGACAGTTTCTTTGCGATGATATTCATCACATATTTTGGAATTTTTGTATTGGACGTTATTTTTTTATTACTTTTGAATATAGTGAATTCTTTTTGCACATTATGAATGCTGTGTTTTATAGCACATGCTTTAAGCTGGTAATATTCTCTATTTGGAGGCGCTGCAATATTTTCTTTGTTGGTTTGTTTGGGTACTATATATTTACCTATTGCAAGCTGCCCATTTCTTTTCTTTATGTTAACAGAAATATAAACCTGACGGTGTTTCTAACCTCTCACTACAATATCCACAACTAAAGAAAACAAATATTAGGCTTTAGAGGTGTTTCAAGTGCACCTGTTCACACAGACTTTCATAAAGTACTTTTATAAATACTTATTTTAATTCATATGCTCCAAATTACAGCTCATGGAGTGCTGCGTTAATGCTCTGGTGACATCTTTCAAAGAAACCATTTTAGCTGAGTGCCAAGGAATGATCAAACGCAATGAGACAGAAAGTAAGTAGTTACTAGTAAACTTGTATTCTTAATGTAAAGAATAAGTGCACCTTTTAACTAGACAAACCGCTACTCTGCCTCTAAAAACAAAAATTGGCTAATACCTGTCCCCCTTCCATGTCTCTGATTATTCTTTGCTTTCTGATGCACTTTGTGGTTCCACCCGCTTGCTGCTACATCAGTACACTGGCCAAGACAAAGTAAGTGGTGTTGCAGCTAGAGGGTGGAAACCGGTATTGTGTGCAGATGCTGAAGATTCTTTGGCCAGTGTAGCTGCAAGAGAGCAAAGATTACAAGCCTCCGACAGGGGGCAGGTTACCAGGTGAAAGGTGTCAGGACAGCGTGTGAAGTGCACAGACCACATTTAAAACCTGGTGCAGCTTCTAATTTTTCCCAAAAAATTGTAGTTTGGCTTTTATATCCAGGTAAAGCAAGCAAAATTTTAAATATATCGTAATCATAGAGTACCAGACAAGGATGTAAGGCTTATGTCAGAACAAAACTGCTTACAGCTGGCTAACTCACTAAACCTTACAACCATGGCATTTCCTTCAGTTCTTCAGCAACCATGAACTTATAATAGAAGTGTTCCTTAGAGCAGTGTTTCTCAACCTATTTTCAGTCAAGACACCCATTAAAATTCCACACAATCTCGAAGCACCTCATTTATTAAAAACAAAACTAATAGTTTTGCATAATGTAGCAACATTCAAATGCGTAGGACACCCAACATTAACGGCAATTTATTCTTCCGAAGCAAATAGGCCTTTGCACACTGGTACTGATTAGTATTCCAATGTTTCTCTTTTCCCTCACTCAGCTAATGTGACCCTGGTGCTGAAGGGGAGGGGCAAGTACTCAATGTCCTCCTTATCAACGATGACATCATTGGTTGTTAGGACACTGGTGGCTGGAAGGCTGTAATGGTGCACAGTGAAAACCTGTGGCTTTATGTAACTATTAGGCAGGCTTGATCTACCTGCTGGCTTGTATAGAGTTTTTGGGCAATTTCTAGTTTTTTTGCCAAGGCACAGCATTCATTGATAATGTCACTCCAATGCACATAAGTTGCAGCGCATCACAACACATGGTAACTTAGTAGTGTTGGTTGTAGTGTGCTGTGTTTTAAACAAAAGCACGTTTACCTTTTTGGTGCGATTTCTGTGTACAGACTTTGATGAATATATCTGAGCCTTGATTGTAGGGCTGGGAAAAAATCGATTTAAATCTTGAAACGAGTTGAGAGGTCAAATCGATTCAAAATTTAAGCAAATCGATTTTTTTTTAGATTTTTTTTTTTCACCGCGCCGGTCCTGAGGAGCTGCGGGCAGGAGTTTTTAGGCGAGGGCGCGGCTTGGGCCTAGTCCGCGAGGCCGGATGCCGCGGACTAGGCCCAAGCCGCGGCCTCGCCTAAAAACTCCTGCCCGCAGCTCCTCAGGACCGGCGCGGTGTCCAAAAAAAAAAAAACCTCGATTCGGATGGTGAATCGAGTTTTTTTTAAGAAAATCTCAGATTTTTTTTTTTTGGGGGGGGAAATCTCCCAGCCCTACTTGATTGTAAACTGCCACAGCCCACGTTGTCAGTAATACTGAATATAAGTTAGGGCCCACTCTGTCATGTAGAGATAGATTCAAAGTGCACAGGTTGTTAGCAAATTCAAAGACACATAAGCATGCACATTTAGCAGGACAGAAGAACATTATTGGTAAGCTTAGCGGAAAAGCCATGCAGTGCTAAAACCACAAACCGCTATTACTGGCATAGACTTGCTAGTGTTGACTAAGTCTTGGCTTATTTTTCCTCTCTATTGTGCTTCAACAATCCTAGCTGCAGATACACCAACATCTTATATATAAGCAGAACAGGATTACTTGGGTAATTTTGTGTTACCATCCTTACAAACCCTTTCCATACATGATTGGATACTAAACTGCCCAAGATGTGCAAGTTTCCAACGGTAGGGGACGCCGCACGCCAGGATGTCCTGACAAGTCTTTGACTTGACAAAATGCGTCACTGTCACCTAATGCACACGACCCACCCACCCACCTTGTTGTGTGCTCTGTTCACAGTATGCATTAGAATATATAGCTCCATATGTGGACAGTAATGGTGTTTCGGAATGCACAAATAGCCTTAGCAGAGCATTTTGAACACAATATGCATTTCTCATATGCAAGCCATACAGGTAACAATAAATGTTAAATTTTAGATTTGATGGCCTAAAATAGTATTTTCTTTAAAAATATTTTTAACACAACAAAGAAAATATCAGTTTGGTCCAGTTCAGTGAGATTTTCCACCAGCACTGATTATTTTGTTTTCATTTAACAACTTCTTATCAATCAAAAATACCTTTTACGTTTAGTTGATTTCTGCCAGATTGGATGCAAACAACATAGAAACTCAAATATAAAATATAGCTAAATATTCATATTATCAAATTTTAAACAGTTTTTTTGTTTTTTTTATGGATTTCTTTTTTGTAAGACTGGTCACATTTAATAGCTGCCCATGGCAGTTCTCCAGCTGCAGTTTTTTTCATTTATTTCCTCAAAATATTTTTATGAGTCAGGTTATCAACACAGCTACTGTATAGTCATTATTAGCAGTTGAAAGAGCCCACCCCTCATCGAGGTATTATCAAGGTATACTCGCCGATTCAAACTACATCACTGCCTGCCCACTTTGTCGGAGTCATTCTAGATATGGGGGAGCATGTGACCTCCACCAGTGACAGTACTGAGCAGCAATACACCAGGCCCAAATATTGCCATGGTATTTGTGACCGTGACAAAATTCTCCTGTATAAGCTCTGACACTGAAGCTTACCTGTTGTAACCTCCTGTAGCAGGGAGGTGGTAAGGGGGTATATATTGTGAATTTACCTTTCTGCGGGGTTGGGCTATCATTTTTCATTTTCATTTCACACGCATGCATGGGGGTAATGTAATTGCGATCTGGCCATTCAACTGATCGAACAGAGCAAACATGGAAGGAAGACTAGGTGAAGATAGAAGCACTTGCACACTGACAGCACAGCGCTGGAGGTCTTCCTTTTACATTTAAGTCTGCAGGGCATACTAGCACAATATGGCATGAAGATGCAGGGGCACGGATTAAAAAAAAATGTTAGGGAGTTTAATACTGCTTTCAAATGTACCTGTTGGCCAATTCTGACCTGTCCTCAGAGTGCTAGGTTCCTGGCTATTGATGCACTGTCTTCCATGTTTTGAGTCACTGATTCTGGCATTTTTCTGTCACTCATATTACAACATGCTTGTTCTGGGTCTGTGATTCAAAAGTATGGTAGCTGGAAATGGCTAGGCCACTAGTATTTTCAAAAGAAGACCAGCAGCAGGAACCCCCATACTTCTCTCATGAACGAGACACACATAACAGCTGATTTTGGTGGACCAGAATTGAGAAGTACAGTGAGGGAAATAAGTATTTGATCCCCTGCTGATTTTGTACGTGTGCCCACTGACAAATGATCAGTTTATAATTCCAGTGGCAGGTTTATTTTAACAGTGAGAGACAGAATAACAACAAAAAAAATCCAGAAAAACACATTTCAAAAAAGTTTTATAAATTGATCTGTATTTTAACCTCCCTGGCAGTATGATTATGTCAGATTTTTGCGTCTCAAAGCGGTACAATTATTTTGCATAGAAATTTGGCTTTTTATATTGTAGGCCTGTAATTCTTAGCAATAACACACTTAAATCTGTCCACCAAGAGTCTAGTAGATATCCTGGGTATGATGAAGTTTGAAACACAAAATCATAAATTATAATATAATAAATAAATATAAATAATTATAAAAAATAATAATAATAAAATAAATTTCCCCACGATTCACTGTCGCTCAATTCTGCAAGTGTTCAAATTTACTGTCGATGTTTTCTAGCTGGTCTAAAACCACTTTTGACTTAAAGGGACACTTTTTGGTTGCTATGGACAATCTCCAGTTTCCAGGCAGAAAGAACAGTATATATAATATAAAACTGCATGCAGGGCATTGGACAAAGCACTGGGGACAAAAGGGATGTGAAATAATTTCATACAGTAATGTAATCTGTAGGATTACAGTGTACTGTATGTATTATGATTTTTCACTTTTTTGAATTTGCTGCCGGGCTCCACCCCTGTGCGTCGCGACACTCGCAGGGAAAGGAGCCCAGCGCAGAGAGGCTTCGGGTGGAGGACAGAGCCCACGGACACAGCGGGGGGGCATCGCAGGATCCTGGGGACAAGGTAAGTATACTGCACCAGGATCCTGCAATGCAATCCCGAGTGTGGCTCGGGGTTACCGCTAATGGTGCTGAAATTTAACCCTGAGCCACACTCTGGAAAACCGCCAGGGAGGTTAATGAGTGAAATAAGTATTTGATCCCCTATCAATCAGCAAGATTTCTGGCTCCCTGGTGTCTTCTATACAGGTAATGAGCTGAGATTAGGAGCACTCTCTTAAAGAACATGTACAAGCCCATCTGAAGTTTGCTAATGAACATCTGAATGATTTAGAGGAGAACTGGGTATAGTGTTGTGGTCAGATGAGACCAAGATCAAGCTCTTTGGCATCAACTCAACTCACCGTGTTTGGAGGAGGAGAAATGCTGTCTGACCCCAAGAACACCATCCCCATCATCAAACATGGAGGAGGAGGCGTGGCCTGGACGGCAGTGTGAGCGGACGCATCTGAGCAGAGCTCCGCTAGTGATCTATCCTGTTAGCGATATCCTGCACATCTCTTACCGGCAAACCGGCCCATACCTGGGGTAACCACTTCAGCCGCTCCTGGACTAACATGTCTCCACCGAAGAGAAACAACACGGCATCCTCCTCCCTAGACAGATACCGCCGAGTAGACCGGGACCTGGAGGGACAAGATGGCGCCTCAGCAACATCTCATGCCGCCCAACAGGCAGAACACGAGGCAGCCGACACCACTAAAGTCCTGGAGGCGATTTCGTTATGCCAAGCCACATTAACCTCTAAGATAGAGGAAGTGAAGGTGGACATTTCGCTAATCCGCCAGGACATGACCAAGATCCGGGAGCGGGTCACAGAAATGGAGACCAGGATAAGTCGAGCGGAGGACATAATATACCCCCTACAACATTGCCAGGAGGACATGCAGCGCCAACTCCAACAACTCGCTCAGAAACACGACGAGCTTGAGAATCGGGCCCGCAGATCTAACATCCGGTTCATTGGCCTGCCGGAGGGCTCAGAGGGCCCTGACCCAGCCACCTTTTTGGAAAAGCTTCTCATCACTGCGTATGGCAGAGAGGCCTTCTCTACTACATTCGTCGTGGAACGTGCCCACCGAATGCCTGCCCGTTGCCCCCCTGAAGGAGCACCACCACGCACATTCATAGCAAAGCTACTGAATTTCAGGGACCGAGATGCCATTCTCCGCCTGGCAAGAACCAAGGGGAATATACCGTTCCAATCGGGACACGTGATGGCCTTCCCGGATTTCTCTGCAGAGGTTCAAAAACAGCGGGCTCGCTTTGGAGAGGTTAAACGGCGCCTAAGGGTCCACAACCTAAAGTATGCAATGTTGTTTCCGGCCCGCCTTCGGGTGGTGGGTGAGGACCGTGCACATTTCTTTGAGGACCCAACCCAGGCAGTGGCTTGGCTGGACCAGCGTGAAGCGGAGAGGAATAGTCCCCCCAGTTAGATTTTTAGGTCTGCAGCTTTGGTGTCTGTAAGTTGCCTCATTTACTTTACTTTTCTTTCCCTGCGAACAGTGACTTACATACTCTACCTGCAAAGGGTTTCTATGCTTTACATGAGGTTAACATGTGCATGGGATGCTTTACCCCACACATCTGAGGAACTCAGGTTTTGTACAACCAAAAGGATCTGCCTTAGATCATTCCAACTTTGTGAGCCTGTGCTGTGAACAAGCAAAATTCCTTTTATTTTTTTATTTTTTTTCTCCTATACATGGACCCGGTCGGCAGACTATATTTTCACATGCTCACGTCCTTGCCAGAAATGCCTTTTTATTTTTCTGAGGGGTGGGAGGGGAGGTCATATGTCACTTTGAGTTGTTATTTTTCCTTTTTCCTTTGGTTACCAGTTTTTAGATATGTCATGTATGATTACTATATATCACGGCGGAGTGGTCGGTTGGGAACACTTATATACCGACCACTGCTAAGTAATGCCATCTGTCAATTGCATTGCTAATTTTACACCAGGGTTTGTTCGCCTTCACTGGTGGCACGTGCTCTGCTAATTAAAGCGGTAATGTGCCCCCAGTGGACAAAGGTTAAGATAGAAAACTATAGCTCGCACTATGCGAGTAGACAGCTACTCTTGCACAATCGCACAGGTTTTGGGTTGTATGCCCCAACCAAGTTTGGGAGGTGGAGGGCAGGGAGGGGGGGAGGGGAAATGTTATTTGATGTTTATATGGTTATTACCGTCTGGCACATTAGAAAGTACTGATGGACACTTTATAAGACATAATTTGCGACTGTATGGCTGGGGGACTTCCGGATGGTGGGGGCGGTGGGTGTCTATGTCTCGGGCACACCTCAGTGACATGCGTCTCAATAATCTTAAACAACTTAAGCATGCCTAGCATAAAGTTCCTAACGTGGAATGTTAGGGGGATTAGAGATAAAATTAAGCGATCTGCGATTTTCCGTTGTCTTAAATCCTATCGCGCTGCCATTATTGTTTTGACTGAGACGCATGTCACTGGACAACTTCAGAGCGCCTTAAAACGCCCGTGGATAGGTTGGTCCTATCATGCCACCCACACCCCATACTCACGGGGGGTCTCTCTCCTAATAGCTAAGACCACTCCATTTAGCTGTATATCAGTAAAGACTGACCCTCAGGGCAGATTTATTTTCCTGCATTGCACCATATCAGGCACTCAATATCTTATATTGGCGTTTTATATACCCCCCACCGTACACCTCCACTTTGATTAATGAGGGCCTTCTTTATATGACAAAACACCCTTTAATACCAGCCATTTGGCTTGGGGATTTTAATATGGTATTAGATCCATCTGTGGACAGGTTACAGGTGAACCGGGACACTCAGCCCACCAACACTACCAGACTTGGACGCACACTAGCAGAATTCTCTATTAGAGACACGTGGAGACATCAGCTCCCGGGTGATAGAGCATTTTTTTGCTTCTCTGCGTCACACTCCTCCATGTCACGCATAGATATGATACTCACCTCAAACATTCTACTCCCTCTACTAACAGACTCAGGTTATCACACTAGGTCCCTGTCCGATCACGCTCCATGCTGGGCCTCTCTGATACTATCCCTGCCGACGGGGCCTAGGCTGTGGCGCCTCCATCCATTTTGGCTATCGATACTGGGGGATCAGGAAGACATACCTGGTGAGTGGCAACATTTCTTTAACACCAACAGATACACCGCCTCCGTGGGAATGGTCTAGGAATCATTCAAACTGCACGTCAGGGCCCTACTGACAACACGTATAAATAGACTAAAAACCACCTCAAGAACGCTACTCCATGAGGCGACCGAGAAACTAGACGAGATTACAAACTAATTTAATACAGACCCCACACCAGACAAAGCTTCAGCACTTAAATTTCATACCCGTATATTAGATCAATTGCACTTTGAAAGGGCTAAACAAAAATTATTTTTCTCAAAACAAGGAGTATTTGAACAAGGTGAACGGGCGGGTAAACTATTAGCGTACCTGGCTAAACAGGACACTAGGCCTCCTGTGGTTGTCTCCCTAAAGGACACGGGTGATGTACTGTTGACTGATCCCAAATCAGTGGTGGATACTTTTAGGGTGTACTATGCAGATCTGTATTCTTCTAAAGTGCAGGTCACCGCGCTGGAAACTCGGGTATTTTTGCAAAATGTTCCCTTTCCCCAGATCTCGGAATCACAGCTGGAGGCCCTTGAGGCCCCGCTTACCGTGGACGAGATTACGGCGGCTGTGGCATCCCTGGCGCCTGCTAAGGCTCCCGGGATGGATGGCTTGCCACTAGACTTCTATGCAGCTTATTCGGAGGTACTGGTGCCTGAGCTACTGAGGTTATATAACCACATTTTTGAATCTGAGTCCCTTCCCCACTCACTTAGAAAAGCGGTGATTATAGTGCTTCCCAAACCGGGTAAGGACCCCCTGTACCCCGAGTCTTATCGTCCGATCTCATTACTCCAGGCCAATGTTAAGATCTTGGCAAAGATCTTGGCTATCCGCTTGAACCAAATCATTTTATCCCTAATACACCCGGATCAGACGGGATTCATGCCGGGGAAAAACACGGCTATGAATCTACGTCGTCTATACATGAACGTTTCGGCAGTGCATGAGGAGATCGAAAATAGGGCAGTGGTGGCACTAGACGCCGCCAAGGCGTTCGACTCTGTGGAGTGGGGATACCTGTGGGAGTGTTTGAGGGGGTTTGGATTTGGACCCAATTTTATAAAGTGGGTTAAGTTACTTCATTATCTACCTGAGGCCAGTGTGTCGGTGAATGGGAGAACATCGGACCCATTTCCCCTTGAACGAGGGACTAGACAGGGTTGCCCACTTTCCCCGCTTCTGTATGCTTTGGCAGTGGAGCCACTCGCCATTTCCCTTAGGAACAATCCAAAGATACAGGGCCTTAGAATGGAAAACTTGGTGGAAAAGGTGAGTTTATACACTGATGACATGCTCCTGTATCTGGAGGATTCAGGTCCGTCGCTACAGGCTGCCCTCCACACAATTGAAAATTTTGGAAAACATTCGGGGTTACGAATGAACTGGTCAAATTCACAAATTCTGCCTCTAGATATATCACCGCCCACTAGACTATCAGCAAGTCTCCCCCTGCAGAGGGTGGCATGCATTCAATATCTGGGACTACAAATAACTAGGGACCCCACGGAATTTTTAGACAACAACATAGAACCGCTCTTTTTATACCTTAAATCACACATACAGGTATGGGCACGTCTTCCATTGGGGATCATGGGTAGGATCAACCTTATTAAAATGATCATAATGCCAAAATTTCTGTATGTGTTCTGGAACTCACCAGTACTTATCCCCCTCAAAGTATTCAAAACAATCGACAAACTTATCAATTCATTTGTTTGGGGCTCGTGTAGGCATAAACTGGCTTGGAACACTCTTAAAAACCCTACCTCATCAGGAGGAACAGCCCTACCCGACTTTCACTCATACTATATAGCCGCACAATTGTCTCACTTTTACTACATTCACAACACAGACAGCGCTAAGTACCAGGCTCTGGTTTGCAATAAACCCAATAAGGATACCTACACCCCCTTACAGGTTTTGTTCAGGGGTAGAACTGGTGGGAGGGGAGCAGTGGGCCGAGGACCCTTACTGAAACAGCATCAACGTGTCTGGGAGATAGCATTAAAATTAATCGGCGCGGATTTTTTTCACTCCCATACTCCTCTGTGGCACAACCCGCAATTGAGAGAATTGCTTTCGATCCCTGGGGTTGTTGGATGGGCTACAAAGGGAATAATTTTTCTGCACCAGGTAATTACCCCATCGGAAGTAAGAGACTTTAATTCTTTGAGTGCTGAGTTTCAACTGCCTCCACGCATGTTATTCAATTATAGACAACTCAAACATGCCCTACAAACACAATTTGCAAATGGGTACCCAACTCCACAAGTGTT
This sequence comes from Aquarana catesbeiana, assembly GCF_042186555.1. Taxonomy (NCBI): domain Eukaryota; kingdom Metazoa; phylum Chordata; class Amphibia; order Anura; family Ranidae; genus Aquarana; species Aquarana catesbeiana. The sequence continues at coordinate 136,788,678 of NC_133325.1, read as the reverse complement.
GTCCCTGGTAGATGTCATAACGGGAGTAGAATCGACTAAACTGATATCAACTTTCTACTCAGCCCTTTGGGCACGTTCGGTTGCGGGCATAATTGACACAGCGAAAATTAGATGGGAAGAGGATATAGGCCCAGTGGAGGATGATGATTGGGACGAGGTTCTGGAAAACGTTAAAAGGGCCTCCCCTAGGCTTCCGGAGCGTATGACGCAGTTATATATAATCCACAAATCTTACCTTACACCAGCTAGAATAGCTAAATTCTCCCAAAATCAAGACACTCAATGTCCAAGATGCACAAGCTTATCAAGCTCTTTTTTCCACCTTATATGGTCTTGCCCGGTTATCCAAACTTACTGGAATCAAATTATTAAATTCTTGCATGATGATATGGGATCCCCTGTTCAGGTGGAACCAAGGTTATGTGTACTAGGGCTGCTTCCAGATGTTACCATAGACAAATTTACTGCTACTCTTCTATAAGAAACACTTTTTTGCGCCAGAAAACTGGTGGCAAAACACTGGATGAGGGCCTCCCCTCCTACTTTTCAGGACTGGATTAAAATGGTGAATCTGTCCCTACCCTACAAAAAGGTTATATATAAACACAGGGGATGTCCGACTAAGTATAATAGGGTTTGGGATAAATGGCTTAACAATACCATACATTCGATGTATAGATATATTTACAATAAGAGGTTTGGTGCTGGGAACTGTCCTGAGGTCTGCACAATTATGATAATGTACCACGGGAAGGGAGGATGGGGAAATATTGTGTCCTACTAGTGTGTTTTGATTGCCATTACAAAAGTGCCAGAGTTTTCGTTTTTAGTTTATTTTACAAAAGTTTGTGCATGCATGTAAATACCACATAACTACTCAGGAGATATGTATAGAGTACGATATGCTTGTATGCTTTTTACATGTATTTTTTTTCTGAATAAACATGTTTCTTTTAAAAAAAAAAAAAAACATGGAGGAGGAAACATTATGCTTTGGGGTGTTTTTCTGCTAAGGGGACAGGACAACTTTGCCACATCAAAGGGACGATGGGTGGGGCCATGTACCGTCAAATCTTGGGTGCGAACCTCCTTCCCTCAGCCAGGGCATTGAAAATGGGTCGTGGATGGGTATTCCAGCATGACATTCACCTAAAACACATGGCCAAGACAACACAGGAGTGACTCAAGAAGAAGCACATTAAGGTCGTGGAAAGGCCTAGCCAGTCTCCAGACCTTAATCCCATAGAAAATATGTGGAGGGAGTTGAAGGTTCGAGTTACCAAATGTCAGCCTCGAAACCTTAATGACTTGGAGAGGATCTGCAAAGAGGAGTGGGACAAAATCCCTCCTGAGATGTGTGCAAACCGTGTGACCAATTACAAGAAACGTCTGACCTCTGTGATTGCCAACAAGGGTTTTGCCACCAAGTACTAAGTAATGTTTTGTGAAGGGGTCAAATACTTATTTCACTTATTAAAATGCAAATCAATTTATAACCTTTTTAAAATGGCGTTTTCCTGGATTTTTTTTGTTATTCTGCCTCACTGTTGAAATAAACCTACTATTAAAATTATAAACTTTCTTTGTCATTAGGTAAATGTACAAAATCAGCAGGGGATCAAATACTTTTTTTGCCTCACTGTATATGTCTGAAACGCAGCGGATTTAATTTCATAAAACAAATGGTGGATTTGTTGCCGAAATCTGTGATATTCAGGTCTTGGGCAACATAACTGATACATTGACCCCAGTTTTTACTGATGGGCTCTTTTGTCCTGGTTCATATCTATTGGTACACTTGTCAGTTTTTGTTCTGTATCACACACTTTTTTATATTGGTTTGTGTGTGTTTGGAAGGATGATCCCATCTGGGCTAAAGCTCTTCTCTGGTCTCTCAATAGAGTTGCACTTAATGTTTTCACTCATGGATAAAGTTCCAAGTGGAATTGAGCCAATGTTAAAGGACCTTGAGGAGCACATTGTGAGTGCTGGATTAGCAGACATGGTGGCAGCTGCAGAAACCATTACTACTGTAAGTATTCTGTTCTTATATCATCTTTTCCATGTAATCCAGTCATGTCTGAATTGTATAGAGTTGTATAAATAAATCTAGCCATACATGAACCAAAATGAAGGTATTTCTTGTTTGACCGTTTTTGTTTATTGTATCAGTGTGATCACTTACCATTGTATTCTGAGAACAGAGGAGTCCCTGCTGTCAGAATACACTAAGAAGGCACAACGGGGAGGATTTCTATATTGACCTTGAACAGGGGAATCTTTTTTTTTTTTTTATTCTTTTTTTTGGGGGGGGGGGGGGGGTTCATATTTTTTCATCTATGGACAGCTTAAATATCCTGCCGTTACCTAATTTACAAGAGTGTACTCTGGGAGATGAATTCACACTTTTTATTAATTTGCTATCTTACTATACAAGCCGTGATACACTGTAATTTAAGAGATGAAAGTAATATCACATTTATTGCATTTTAAAAAGATAATTGTTGGTAACAACCCAAATAAGAAACATGTCTAATTTAAGTCTAATAAGTTTTACTGATTTATTTTTCATATGGATGCTCATCACCATGTCTCCATTGTTTAGCATTGGGGAAAAAATGTATGTTAGCTTCGGTTAAAACGTTTTCTTTGAAAATTAAGTGCTCTTTTAGTTATCTCTAATAAGCAGATTTCTCCACATCCTTTTCTCATTCTGTATTTACTGGTGATTTTTCTCAAACCATAAATTAGCTAGAGCTATATAACCCGAATAAAGCATAATGCTGTTTTTCTTTTTTTTGGGCTAGGATTCTGAGAAGTATGTAGAGCAATTACTGACATTGTTTAATAGATTTAGCAAACTAGTAAAAGAAGCTTTTCAAGATGATCCAAGGTTTCTTACTGCTCGAGACAAGGTAGGCATAAATTTTAGTCCGCTATACCTCATTTATCTATTCTTCTCCATGTATTCATGTATTATTGTTAAATTACTCCAAAAAAAAAAAAAAAAGCTTAAGTTAAAGCGGAGCTCCACCCAAAAGGGGAAGCTCCACTTGTTCGCACCCTCCACTGCCGCGTCTGGCACTTTTTGGGGGGAGCGTGTACCTGGTTTTGACGGGTACCCGCTCCCACTTCTGGGTAAGATCGTCGATCTACGACATTTCCGGCCCCTTCCCCGAAAGCCCACACTGCCTTCTGGGACACGCACAGGTCCCAGAAAACAGCGGGACCATTGAGAAAAGGGAAGCACGCATGCGCAATAAGAAACCAGCTGTGAAGCCTGAAGGCTTCACTGCCAGTTTCCCTTACTTACAATCCCTTAGGCTACTTTCACACTGGGGCGTCAGCGGTAAAGCACCAACATTTTTTGCGGCACTTTACCGTAGTTTTTGCAGAGGTTTTTGGCCACTAGCGGGGGCGCTCTTAACCCCTGCTAGCAGCCTAACTTACAATGCCTGCACTTGCAGCACAGTGTCCCTGCCCTCTCTCTCTCTAGCAGGGGTTGCTCTTAAACATGCACAGCCCTGGCTGATGGCTCACACAGCACTGCAGCGCTCAGTGGAGTGATCATTTTAACTATTATGAATAAGCAGTGCTGACCATTCAGAACAGTGAATCAGCACTGTGGCTCTAGGTGTCTGTCTGTTGCCCCCTGTACATATACACAGCACTGTGTGATCTTTCACTTTTTAAGAGTGACCGATCAAGCAGGTGCCTTATATGACACAACCAACCCTTCCGAGAGTGTTGATCTCCCGAGTCCCCTACACCACTCAGTGGTTTCGTCTTCGGATTTCCACACCACTACTGTCCATTAAACCATTCTGACTTAATGACAAAGCTTCTTTAAGTATACTCGCATAACTAAAACTTTGGCCTGAACACAGTTTTTAATCACCCTGTGAGATAGCCTTAAAGTGTTACTAGACCCAGTACACAGAACATAGAAATGCAATTATTTTAGTAAATATAACGTGCTAAATACCTTTTCCCATCAGCAGTTAGAGCAGTCTTGTGACGTCTATTGGTGTCCAACCAAGCACTGGTTAAAGCTTGGAGGAGGAGTTTTCTGACCGTCCTATGAGGATGCAGAACCCCTGACCCTCTGTCTGGACAGTGCTGATTGGCCCTGTGCTGATCACATGTACCCTCCCAAGGAAAAGAAAAAACCTCTCTAGCAATACACACCAAAACTGAGCATGTTCAGCCTGACTCCATAGACTCTGTATTATCAGGGGACAGTGGAAGGAGGGAAGGAGCAGAGAAGCCAGGATCAAACAGCCTTTTTACACAGTGAGGAGGATTAACCCCTTAGGTTCTGCAATAAATATAACCAGCATGCTTTACTGCATATACAGACTGATTTTACTGTTGTGGGTTTAGTAACACTTTAAGACAGCTACACAATGCTTAAAAAAAACTCAACACTTCTTGATTTCTTTTTTATTTCACAAAGCATGCTGTGACAGCGCCATGGTAACCAGACAAGTGTATAAAAACATTTGATCTTGGGAATGACAGGGATGAGTTTAATTACCTATTTATTATAGGATATTTTGACATATTTAGGCAGCATTGGTTATGTATAAAATTTTTCCAATTGATTTTTGAGTTTGTATCTTTACATTTGTGACTTTTGTATCCTTTAGAAAGGAAACAAACATTTTCATTGTGCTTGTTATTATCCTCTAGGCATACAAGGCTGTGGTGAATGATGCAACAATATTTAAACTGGAGCTACCACTAAAGCAAAAAGGGTAAAGTACTTTTTTCTTATTGTTGATGGGGAGACACAAGCGTAATGCTCTCTCTTGCTTATTAGTTGCACCTCTCTACCCTTTTCATCTTTAGATAAGTCTGTAATTTCGGTCTCTTATATTTAATTTTGTATTTTTTTTATTGTTTGTGTTTTTTGTATGTATTTTTTAGGTTCAATAGTTTTTAAACTGCTGTCTTATATCTTTTATATAGTATAGTAATAGCTGTAAAGAAAGGATGCTTTTAAAAATAAGTACTTTTTATTTATCAATAAACAACCTACAAAGTACTTAAATAGAAAAAAAAAAACTAAATCAAATCCACCATACAATACTAGGGAGGCCCCATTTCTTTCTGCAGCAGCCTCAGACATAGAGAACGGATCTCAACATTGGGTCTTTCTGGTAGTACATGAAAAGACAGAAGCAACTGAGATAGCCTAAATCAGCAGAAGAACTGTGTTTTGTTTTTTTAACCTGCCAAATTCCTAGAAAATGCTGTGTGCAAGTGTACCTGGAAGAATTGAGGCTGTTTTAAAGGCAAAGGGTGGACATGTTTAAATTTATCTTGATTTTTCTTTTTCAATTTATGCACCTAGATTTGAAATAATAAAAATTATTCATTTTATTCTTTTTTTTCCCTTTTTTTTTAAAGCATCCTCACTTTACAACAAGCGTCTAAAGTGTTTGCACGGTACTGTATATATAACATTTACGTTTAACATTTCATACATGATGGAGGATTTCCTGAGCACCATGAGTCAGCTAAAAAGATATTACAGGCATTGTGCTTTCAGGCAGACTGGCTGTCACTTAAACCTCAGAATGAGCTCTTTGATGGAGGATGAGTCACTCTAATGTGTTGTGTGTGTGTGTGTGTGTGTGTAACTTTCACCTTGAACTACTGAGTTTTATAAACATTCTTTTTTTATCAATGGGGGTAAATAAGGATATTCATGTGAAAAGTACCTAAAGCTCCACTTGCTGGTCGAAAAAGAAAATACAAAATAATAGTTTGCAATATTTCTGATTTACCTGACCTTAACCATTTCCCATCCCTAGGCCAACAAATGACATCCTGGATATATTGGAGTGGAGATATCTGGAGTGGAGATATATGAATGATGCCTGGCATCATTCAAATATCTTTTCTTTCAGCCGCCAATTCCCTGCAAAGTAAAAGTGATCATAGCAGCTAGCCGCTAGATTGCTTTTACAGATGATGGGATAGGACGTTCTCCCCCCCTGCCACCCTCCGGTGCTTCTCCCGACTCGTCTGTGCGATCGGCGAGACAGAGAATGAATCTACCATAGAGCCTCGGAGGCCAGAAGTGACGTCATTTTTAAAGTGATGAAAACTAAAAGTACACCACATTTTCGTCCTCTGACGAAAACTATGATGAAAATCGATTCCGTTTTCCTTAGCGAGTGAAAACTAAATGAAAATGTGAAGGAGGGACGTTTACCCTCAGAACCTCTGGTTTCCACGGAGCTCCTGCTTCCTCTGGATGGAGCCCGGCATTTGTAGATATTAGGCTGTCCGCAGAAAGGTTAGACTATCAATGTCTGTTATCTGCAGCCTGAAGTGGGATGTTCTATTAGGATGGCGGGGGACTTGGCTGTGTAGTTAACCCTCTCACACACTGCCACACACTCACACTTCATACTGATATATCAAAGCCCCCTGAAGGAGACCTGCTCCTTGTCAATAGGCTTCACAGCTTGTCCACTACTGGAGAGCAGCACTCTGTCTGATCTGTGCAGGGTTAACCCTTTTGTTGCCAGAGCTGTTTTTGCACCCATGCTTACAAAATCTATTTAGGCCTGAAGATTACATAAACACCCCCCCAAACATATATTTTCTTAAAGCAGAAAAGTTCATGTAAATGTGCACTGCATGGTGGCATCATCACGCAAAGAGTTATTTTTATTTTTTTAATGTTACACTTCTGTCAAAAAAAGCAATATTCTTGTATGAAACTTGGTTTACCTTAAAGACCTTATAGAACGACTAAATCTGTGTCACGTTCAAACCTTAATACCATAAATATCAACTTATTAGATTTTTCACCCCAGGAGTATATAAGGAGTTTGGGAATTGTAGAGAAATGCTTAAATAATGCATTATAATGTAACTAAACCCATTAGATTTTAATCGACTAAAATGACTTTAGTCAACTAAAATGTACTGGAGATTATAGTCGACTAAATAAATCTCCAGTACAATTTAGTCGACTAAAATGTCCTACTAAATACGACTAAAACAAAAACACTTGCAAAAGACTAAAATGAGACTAAAGCTAAAATGCCATTTTAGTCCTAAGACTAAAACTAAATCGAAATTTGCTGCCAATATTAACGCTGCTTATAATTTATACCCCAGATCTCTCCATAAAGAGGACCTGTCATGCCCTATTCCCATTACAAGGGATGTTTGCATTCCTTGTAATAGGATCAAAAAGAAAAAAAGGGAAAGTGTAGATAAAATAAACAATAAAAAAACACATGTGAGGTAGCACTGCAAATATTATTATTATTATTATTATACAGGATTTATATAGCGCCAACAGTTTACGTAGTGCTTTACAACTTGAGGGTAGACAGTACAAATACAATACACTTTAATACAGTAGGAATCAGAGGGCCCTGCTCCTTAGAGCTTACAATCTAAGAGGGAAGGTCAAGAGATACAGGAGGTAATAACTGTGGGTGATGTGCTGATTGAGAAGATAAACGTTGTTAGTTGGGGGCCAGATAGGCTTCTCTGAAGAGATGAGTTTTCAGGGATCGTCTGAAAGCGGTTAAAGTAGGAGAAAATCGGACGGATTGGGGTAGAGCATTCCAGAGGATGGGGGAGGCTCTGGAGAAGTCCTGAAGGCGAGCATGGGATGAGGTGACAAGGGAGTTTGAGAGCAGGAGGTCTTGGGAGGAGCGAAGAGAACGGTTAAGATGGTATTTTGTGACTAGGTTAGAGATGTAGCTGGGAGCCAGGTTGTGGATGGCTTTGTAAGTTATAGTTAGTATCTTGAATTTAATTCGGTGACTGAGTGGCAGCCAATGGAGGGATTGGCAGAGGGGTGTAGCAGACGCTGAGCGGTTTGTGAGGTGGATGAGCCTGGTAGCAGCGTTCATGATGGACTGAAGTGGGGATAGCCTATTTAGAGGTAAACCAATGAGGAGGGAGTTGCAGTAGTCGAGGCGAGAGATGACCAGGGAGTGGATTAGAAGCTTTGTGGTGACATTGGTTAGGAAGGGGCATATCTTGGAGATGTTGTGGAGATTGAGGCGGCAAGTTTTGAATAGTGATAGAATGTGGGGTCGAAAGGTTAGTTCAGAGTCCAGGATTACACCTAGGACCTTGGCGTGGGGAGATGGGTTGATAGTTGAGCCGTTGATATTGACAGGGAAATCAGGGGAAGCGGCACCTGAGGGAGGAAATATCATGAGCTCGGTTTTGGATAGGTTGAGTTTGAGGAAGTGATGTGACATCCAGGCTGATATGTCTGCTAGTAAGTTGGTACTGCGTGAGGAGACAGATGGAGAGAGCTGGGGGGGTGGAGAGATAGATTTGGGTGTCATCAGCGTAGAGATGATATTTAAAGCCGTGGGAGGCAATCAACTGACCCAAGGAGGTGGTGTAGATTGAGAAAAGGAGAGGTCCAAGAACAGAACCTTGGGGGACCCCAATGGAGAAAGGTAGAGGAGAGGAGGAAGTAGAGTTGTAAGTGACACTGAAGGAGCGGTGTGATAGGTAGGATGAGAACCAGCGAAGAGTACAGTTACGGAGACCAAAGGAGTGGAGTTTTTTGAGGAGGAGGGGGTTGTCCACAGTGTCAAAGGCAGCAGAGAGATCCAGGAGAAGTAATACAGAATAGTGTACACTGGTTTTAGCCATTAGTAGGTCATTTGAGAGTTTAAGGAGAGCAGTTTCGGTAGAGTGTTGAAAACCGGACTGAAGGGGATCAAGAAGTTTATTCATGGTCAGATGGTCGCTTTGTCGGTTGTAGACCAGTCTTTCAAGAAGTTTGGAGGAGAAGGAGAGTAAGGAGATGGGACGTAAGTTGTTGAGATTGGTGGGGTCCAGTGAGGGCTTTTTAAGTATGGGGGTGACTAGAGCAGTGTTTCTCAACTCCAGTCCTCAAGGCGCACCAACAGGTCATGTTTTCTGGATTACCACTATTTTGCACAGGTGATTTGATCAGTTTCACTGCCTTAGTAATTACCACAGCCGTTTCATCTGAGGGAAATCTTGAAAACATGACCTGTTGGTGCGCCTTGAGGACTGGAGTTGAGAAACACTGGACTAGAGCATGTTTTAGAGAATTTGGGAAGAGAGGGAGAGGTTGAAAATGTGAGTTAGAGAGTGTAGAATCGAGTCAGAGGGTGAGCGTAGCATTTGCGAGGGAACAGGATCCAGGGGGCAGGTGGTTAGATGAGTGTTAGATAAAAGTTTAGCAACCTCAGTAATAGTAGCAGGGTTGAATGAGGGAAGTAATGATTGTATCTGTGGACATGGGGTGTTGCATGGGGGAGGTTTTTGCGCATTGGCGATCTCCTCATGAATTGTATCAATCTTAGTTTTGAAGTGATTGGCAATCTCCTGGGCAGTGAGTGAGTTGGTGGGTGGAGGCAGTGGAGGACAGAGTAGAGTGTTGAAGGTAGAGAAGAGTTGACATGGACTGGATGAGAAGGTGTTAATGAGTGTGATAAAGTAGGTCTGTTTGGCAGTGTGAAGGCAGGAATAGTATTTTTGGAGGGCAGATTTATATTGTGTGAAATCTTCCTGGGTCTTATGCCACAGGCGCTCAAGAGCGTGGCTATGTTTTCTGAGATTTCTGGTGTCATCTGTTTGCCAGGGTTGTAGCAGTCGGGGCCTAATTCTGCGTGTAGTGAGGGGGGCAAGCTTGTCTAGGGAGGAAGACAGTGAGCTGTTGTAGATGAAAGTAGCTAGGTTGGGGCAGGACAGAGGTGAGATTTTGTCATAGAGGTGATCAGTAGCAGAGTAGAGAAGGGTTGAGGTGGCGAAGGTTTCTACGTGTAACTGTTAGGCGGTTGGAGGGAGAAGAGGTGGAAGTTAGGGAGAGAGCAAAACTAATAAGGTGGTGATCAGAGAGTGGGAGTGGATTGTTGGAAAGGTTGCACGGAGTGCACAGATAGGAGAAGACAAGGTCAAGGGTGTTGCCGTTGGAGTGGGTAGGAGCCTGTATCCATTGCTTCAGGTCAATCGATGAGGTTAGACTGAGAAGTTTAGAAGTAATAGTAGTGTTAGTGTTAACAGGGATGTTGAAGTCCCCAAGAATAATTGTGGGGATTTCAGAAGAGAGAAAGTAGGGTAGCCAGGCAGAGAAGTCATCAAGGAAGGCTGATACTGGTCCAGGGGGCCGGTAAATGACAGCAATTCTTAGAGAAATGGGAGAGAATAGACGAATGCAACGTGCCTCAAAAGAGGAGAGTGTCAGAGAGGGAGGTGGGTGAAGTACCTGATAGGTGCTGCATGGGGCTAGAAGGATTCCCACTCCACCTCCCTTCCGTCCACTTGGTCTGGGGGAGTGAGTCCAGAGAAGGCCCCCATGGGAGAGGGAAGCAGGAGAAATAGTATCTGATTCATAAAGCCAGGTTTCAGTAATGGCAAGTAGGTTAAAGGAATTTGTGATAAAGAGTTTGTGAAGGGCGGTGAGTTTGTTGCAGACAGAACGTGCATTCCAAAGGGCACAGGAAAAGGGGGGCTGGTTTTGGAAAGAGGAATAGAGACCAAGTTCTGTGGGTTGCGGCTCCTGCCAGAGGGTGTAGGGGGATGGGAGCGTTGGGCAAAGACAGATGATGGTGGCCCAGGGTTTGAGGATATGTCACCAGAGATTAGGAGAAGCAGGAGGGTGAGGGAGGTAATGTGGGAATGTGATTTTTGTGAAGGGGCATGTCTCAGAGTACTGGAGGTTTTATCAGTATATGGATGTAGAATGAGCAAGAGTTGGTAGGAGCAGTAGTAGGGAGAGGACAGAAGGCAGGGTGATATGTATAAGCAGGCGGGTGGAGAGGGGGGGTGAAGGTAAGAGAGTTTGAGGAGAGAGGACAGGAGTGTCAGAAGCAGTGGTAGAGAGTGCATGTTACAGAGTGGAAGGAGAGCTTATTAGAGAGACAGGGTCACCTGCAGTCTGTTAGGTGCTTTCCAGTGCAGTTTGCTATATTTGTTTGCTTCGTGCAATCGTTGAAGTGCATATCACTTGTAGAAAGAATCATTTAGAGATAGAAGCCTTAAGGATAGAAGCCATTGCAATGTGCTCCCCCCAGCAATGTGCTGACCCCTCAAGGATGCTCAAATTTATACTGTTATAAGGGTGGGGTTGAAGTTCATTAATTAATCATGAGTGACGATAAGAATGCCTAACAATCAAAGTGGACTTTTTGCTTCTAAAGTCAGAATAGCAAGAGGCCAGAGGCCAAGATAAGATCAACATATAAAACTTAGGTAAGATAGTCCAGAGCAACAAAAAACAACGTCATGGTTATGCACACAGGGCAACAGATAGAGAAGGCCACATACCAAAGCAAGCAGATCCCAATTTCATTTAACGGTGGAAGATGTGGTTGAGCTGACACATACCAAAGACACACACACAGAGACAGCAAGCAGATCCCAATTTCATTTAACGGTGGAAGATGTGGTTGAGCTGACACATACCAAAGACACACACACAGAGAAAACAAGCAGATCCCAATTTAATTTAACGGTGTAAGATGTGGTTGAGCTGACACATACCAAAGACACACACACAGAGACAGCAAGCAGATCCCAATTTCATTTAACGGTGGAAGATGTGGTTGAGCTGACACATACCAAAGACATACACACAGAGACAGCAAGCAGATCCCAATTTCATTTAACGGTGGAAGATGTGGTTGAGCTGACACATACCTGTAAAGAGACAGAGAAGGAATGATCAGGTGAGGCAGAACTTGAAGCAGAGATTGAAGTGCATATCACTTGTAGAAAGAATAACTTAGAGATAGAAGCCTTAAGGATAGAAGCCATTGCAATGTGCTCCCCCAGCAAATATTAGAGCTAGAGCAATAATTCTAGCACTAAACCTCCTCTATAACTCTAAACCTGTAAACCTTTTTAAAGCGTAGCCTATGGAGATTTTTAAGTACCGAATTTTGGCGCCATTCCACGAGTGTGCATAATTTTAAAGCATGATCTGTTAGGTATCTATTTACTCGGTGTAACATCATCTTCTACATTATACAAAAAAATTGGGGTAAATAATGTGTTGGTTTTTTTTGTTTTGTTTTTTTTTTTAATTCATGAAAGTGTTTTTGTTTTTCCCCAGAAAATTGCTGCGCAAATACCGTGTGACATAAAAAAAATGCAACAACCTCCATTTTATTCCCTGGGGTCTTCGCAAAATATATATATTTGTATTATATATAATGTTTGGGGGTGCTGCGTTATTTTCTAGCAAAAAAAATTATGGTTTTTACATGTAGGAGAGGAATGCTAGAATTGGGCCGTTATGGAAGTGGTTAAGAAAAAAACTATACATTCCTTGTAAGGGTCAATAAGCAAAGATAGTTACTTTAAGGGCCAGTTCACACCAAGTGCAGTCCAGTGTTTTTTTTTTGTTTTTTTGCATCAAAAACACATGGATAGTAGGTGATATGGTTTTCAATGGCATAGTTCACACCAGTGCAGTCAGTTCCAGTGCATTCCAGAAAAAAAAAGTAGAGCATGCTGCATTTTTTCTGCACTGAACTGTACTGGACCATGGTAAAATGCATCAAAAACCCACCCAAGCGCACCAAAACACACTGGCACACATATGTCCTTATTTAAAGTGAAGAATAAAAGAGGGGGAAAAAAGATGCACCAAAACGCACTAAATACGCGCATGCAGAAAAGCATTCGTGACTGCATTTCTATGGTGTGACCTGGCTCAAAAGCGGGTCTATTTATAAAAACAACCTTTGAGTGCTCCCCTCTTGTATAGTAAGGACCTAATGTTCGTTTAGTCTAGGGACATGTCATGGTTACAGTATTCACAATCAGATCCACAAAGATGCTGCTCTGGTCATGCGTAAAATGATCTCATGAGGATGTTGAGGACTCTCTTTTATACCCCCAAAGACTGAAGGAGCATTAGTGTCCAGTCAGGCCAGGGTGACTGGTGGGGTGCAATGAATGCGCATTGCATTAGGAAAACCCATTCAAATGAACACACCACAATAGATCAACAATCATACCTGCTGCATTTTTTATGAAAAGTGCACACGATACATAATAGTGCATTACCGTGTGCTGCCTGCAGTGTGGAGGCGTGTTATGCCCCGTGCACACGATCGGACATTCCAACAACAAAATCCATGGATTTTTTTCCGACGGATGTTAGCTCAATCTTGTCTTGCATACACACGGTCACACAAATCTTGTCGGAAATTCCGAACATCAAGAACGCGGTGACATACAACACGTACGACGAGCCGAGAAAAATGAAGTTCAGTAGCCAGTGCGGCTCTTCTGCTTGATTCCGAGCATGCGTGGAACTTTGTACATCGGAATTGTGTACACACGATCGGAATTTACAACAACGGATTTTGTTGTCGGAAAATTTGAGATCCAGATCTCAAATTTTGTGTGACAGAAATTCCGATGGAAAATGTTCGATGGAGCCTACACACGGTCGTAATTTCCGACAACAAACTCCCATCAAACATTTTTCGTCTGAAAATCTGACCGTGTGTACGGGGCATTAGAGTGACATTTAAAATGAATGGCACAACAGTGCAACAATGTACACACAACACAGTGGCATAAATGGGCCCTTACTATATGAAAAGGAGAGCACCCAAGTGTGATATTTATAATCTGATCAGAGTTTAGCTTTAACTACTTGCTTTGTTTTACTTCATGATAATTTTTGATTCACAGACATAAATACTACATAGATGTAGAATCCCAGCAAATAGATAATTCAGACCAATTTTCCACCAAACATGTAACATTGATATCATAGTGCAGACTTTATTTGCATTGTCATGCTAAAGTGATGTTTAAGTAACTTACAAGTTTGAATAATAATGATTTTTATGAACATTTATTGTTTTAGGGTGGGATTAAAAACACAGCCTGAGTCAAAATGCCCGGAGTTACTTGCTAATTACTGTGATATGTTGTTAAGAAAAACACCTCTCAGTAAAAAGCTTACTTCCGAAGAAATTGAAGCAAAGCTGAAGGAAGTGGTATGTGTTTATTTTTATGCACTGATATAATAACATTTTGGCAACTTTCATAGTATAAGGGATTGTAAAGCTTTAATTTTTTCCCCATTCATCTTTCAGGACAGCACCATAGAGAGACACCGGCTCCTCCCCTCTTAGGAAACACCGCCTTCCAATTCAATATTTAAATCTCATCCTCCCAACGGCCCCTCAGTTCAGGTGTTTCCTCCGGTGGGGAGACACTGCTTGGGAACCGTGGCGGATCAGTCAGGGAGACTGAAGCCAAAGATTTGGTGTGAGGAAGAGGGGGAGTCGGGTCTCTCTAGCTCTTTCCCTCTACTATTTGTTTATTCAGTTAGGTAAAGGCTGGGGAAGCCATACTTACCTGTTTTTAACTGAATTGGCGCGCCTCAGCCTCTCTTGGGGAAAGAGACAGCTGAGGAGGTCCGTGTTTCTTCTGCCCAGGGGGGCGCTGTGGGAAGTGCCTGAGTCTCTCCTGCTTGTGCAGCCAGCGTTTGAAGCTCTATGGCCGGGTCGGATGACGGGTGACGTCAGTTCCGGCGAGGGCGGGCACTTCCGACGATTCCGCGTCTTCCGGTTCCGGACGCGGGGAAAGAAAACGGACCGAGCGTTCGGCTGGTGCGACCCTCTTGCTTTGCTGTAGAGTCAGCTGTCGGGGGAAACGATCGACCACCATCCTCAGCGGACATGTCTGAGACAGAGGTCTCTAGAACTGCTCCAGGAGACAGTAGCACCAGCCATGCTAAGGTAAGTGGAACCCTGGGGTGGTGTTCCCTTGCCTAAATCCCGATAGCTTCACGGGTGTTCTCCCCTCACTGGTGGTTGGGGGGAAGGGGAGTGTGTCTGGGACCCTGGTGGTGGTTGGTCCTGGGGGGGGCACTCCTGGTGGTCCTCTGTAAAAGCACTGGTGGGATTGGGCATTTATGGCGACTCTCTCTCTTTCTTTTTCAGAAAGCCACAGAGAAAAGCAAGTCGCCTCATGGTTCAAAGAAAAAATGCCCCTCTTGTAGAGTTAGTATGGGGGAATCCTGGACCAAGGCACTTTGCAAGGAGTGCATTGATGGATTAGTCAGACAGGCAGCAGAACAGGGTACAGATCTTGCTGCATCCGTCAAAGAGCTTTCTAGCACCTTTCAGTCCTTTAAGGCACTCTTTTCTAGCTTCCAGTTGCCGCAAGCCCAAAGCAGTCCTTTACCAGTGCAGCAGAGTGTTACACCTAGCCCAGTGGATACTCCCTCTGTTAGTGGAGAGAGACCAGGGGGCTCCAGAGTGGAAATTGAGGAGGAGCCAGATAGCACCGCTTCAGATTCTCAAAGGGAATCGGATGTGGAGGAGGTGGATGGGGAATCCACAAAAACCTCTCGCTATAAGCTTTCCCTGGACGAAGTGGAGGAGCTCTTGGGAGCTATTCACACCACTTTGGGAATTCAGGAAGAAAAGAAGGTGTTATCGCTCCATGACCAAATGTACAAAGGGGAACAAAAAAGGAAAGATTTCCCAGTCCATGATGTTTTGGTTGAGGCCATAAAGAATGAATGGAAAGATCCTGAGAGAAAACCTTTCTTTTCAAGGGCTTTGAAGCGAAGGTTTCCTTTTTCAGAAGGGGAGTCTCTAGTCTGGAATAAGACCCCTAGGCTGGATGCTGCTTTTTCTCAGGTTTCCAGGCAAACAGATCTGGCCTTCGAGGACATGGGGGTTCTTGCAGACCCCATGGACAGAAGGATGGACTCTCTCTTAAAGAAGTCCTGGGATTCGTCACAGGGAAACCTTAAGCCTGCCATGGCGGTCACAGTAGTGGCCCGCAATATGGAATATTGGCTTACGCAGATAAAGGCGCATATTGAGGCAGGAACGCCAAAAGAGACTATTTTGGCTTCCTTTCCCATGCTACTTAAGGGTGTAGCGTATATTGCGGACGCTTCCGCCGAATCAGTGCGCATGTCCGCAAGGTCTTCAGCCCTCACTAATTCGGCTCGAAGGGCCCTATGGCTTAAGACGTGGCAAGGAGACAGCGCGTCTAAAGTTAAACTCTGTGGAATTCCCCTCACAGGAGATCTCTTGTTTGGCCCAGGGTTAGAGACCGTTTTAGACCGGACGGCCGATAAGAAAAAGGCCTTTCCCATTAAAAAGAAGTTTGGGGAGCAGGCTAAAAGAAAGTTTCGCCCCCAGAGAAAGTTTGAAACCCCAAAAGGAGAGCGGCAGAAAAAAGCTTGGGGGCAGAAGGGCAAGGGGCGGGGAGGGGCGATTTTTCGCCCTCCTGAACAGCCCAAGAAGACCCAATGACGGGGTAACCACGGTGGGAGGAAGATTGGGGGCCTTCCTCCCACAATGGGAGATGATCACCTCCAACCAGTTTGTGTTAGGGATCATAAGAAGAGGTTACCAGCTAGAGTTCTCAGAACCTCCTCAGCACAGACTTCTGGTCACCGAGCTGCCAAAGTGTGCAGAGAAAGCGTCAGCTCTTCTATCCTCCCTACAGGAGTTAGAGGAACAAGAGGTGATAGTGAGAGTTCCTGTAGAGGAGATAGGCAGAGGCTTTTACTCCCACATTTTTGTGGTCCGCAAGCCTTCGGGAAAATTCAGGCTTATCATGAATCTGAAGCCTCTGAATGTCTCAATTACCTACAGGAAATTCCGGATGGATTCTATCTATTCGGTGAAAGCGCTTCTTCCCCCAAATTGCTTCATGGCGTCAATAGACTTAAAGGACGCTTATCTGCACATTCCAGTCGCAGAAAGTTACCAGAGGTTTCTCAGACTGGCGGTGAGAACTGGGGAAGGAACGTTTCATCTACAGTTCAAAGCACTCCCCTTTGGACTATCCTCTTCCCCCCGCATCTTCACCAAAGTGATGGTGGAGGTCCTGGCTTTCTTGCAGCTCAGAGGCATCTCTGTAGTCGCGTACCTGGACGACCTACTCCTGTTTGCTCCTTCCCCGGAGCAGTTGTACCAGGATCTTCAGGTAGCAAGAGACAGCTTAGAAAACCTGGGATGGCTCTTGAACCTGGAAAAATCCAGTTTGGTTCCGGCCCAAAAGGTCACCTTCCTGGGCTATGTACTGGATTCGACAAAATAAAAAGTGTTCCTTCCAGCAGAAAAAATCCAGAAGGTGGACAGAGCAATATTACTGCTCCAGGGCAGCAGTCAGATCTCAGTAAGGAAAGCAATGTCAGCACTGGGCTTACTGACTTCCACGCTTCCGGCAGTTCAGTGGGCAGGGCTGCACTTTCGCCCCCTACAGCTGTTTATTCTGAGTGTCTGGGACCACAGTCCAGCATCTCTGGACTCCCTTATATCTGTGCCAAGTCAGGTCAAAAGGTCCCTCTGGTGGTGGAGGAAAGGGGCCAATCTCTCACAGGGCCTGGAGTGGGTTCTTCCAGTGTCCATAACGGTTACGACCGATGCGAGCGGCACAGGGTGGGGAGCACACCTAGATTCCAAGATGATGCAGGGCACCTGGGAAAAAGAAGACGCAAAGAAGTCCTCGAACTGGAGGGAACTGAGAGCAATAGAGTTGGCTCTCAGAGCTTTTCAGAGAGAACTCCTGGGGCAGCATGTGAGGGTCCGTTCGGACAACTCATCAGCAGTGGCCTACATCAACAGGCAAGGGGGAACCAGGAGCAGATCCTTGTGGGGTCTGGCAGAATCCATCCTCAGGTGGGCCGAAGGGAGTATTCTCTCTCTCTCTGCAATACATCTGAAGGGGGAGCAGAACCACGTAGCAGATTTTCTGAGCAGAAAAATGCTGAAGGAAGGCGACTGGGTCTTGAACCAGGACATCTTCGAGATGATTACTCGGAGGTGGGGGGTCCCCTCCGTGGATCTCTTCGCCTCAAAGGCGAATACGAAAGCTCGTCTGTTCTTTTCCCTAAACAGATGGGACGGAGCAGCCGGGGTGGACGCACTAGCTCAGAGCTGGCGTTTCTCAAAGTGTTATGCTTTCCCCCCTCCCGTAATGATTCCAGCAGTTCTGAGAAAATTTCGGTCAGAAGACACAACCCTCATTCTGATCGCACCACACTGGCCAAGGAGGCCGTGGTTCTCCCTCTTGAAGAGTCTGACAGTGGAGCCTCCCTGGATTCTGCCTATCCGGGAGGATCTTCTCTCTCAGGGTCCAATCTGTTGCCCTCAGGTGGAGCGATGGAACCTCGCAGCGTGGCTACTGAGGAAGAATTGCTAAAGGGCAAAGGTTTCTCGGATCGGCTAGTGACAACTCTCCTAAATTGCAGGAAAAGAGAGACGCAAGCCATTTACCTAAAGGTGTGGAAACGCTTTAACAGTTGGTGCACAGAAAGCTCCTTCGATGTACGAAGTTCTGTAGCAGTATTAGAGTTTCTGCAGGCAGGAGCGGACTAAGGATTAGCCCTTAGCACCTTGAAAGGACAAGTATCGGCACTAAGCGTTTTCCTGGAAAAACCGCTAGCTATAGATCCTTGGGTAGCTAGGTTTTTTAGAGCTTTAGGCAGACAGAGGCCTGTTAAAAATTCCCCATTCCCAGTGTGGGATCTTTCCTTAGTTTTACAGTCTCTTACAGGGGATCCTTTTGAGCCATTGGAATCCTGTACCTTGAAGTTGATCACCCTCAAAACTGTGTTTTTGGTGGCGATCACCACAGCAAGGAGAGTAAGTGAACTCGAAGCCCTTTCTATTAGGGCGCCTTTTTTTCAGGTTTTTCCGGACCGTTTGATTTTTAAAACGGATCCGGCCTTTTTACCGAAAGTGGCCTCTAGTTTTCATAGGGGCCAGGAAATTATTTTACCTACCTTCTGTTCGAATCCTGTGAGGGAACAGGAGCATATTTTTCACAAACTGGACGTTAGAAGGTGCGTCCTTCAGTACTTAGATAGTACAAAACAGTTTAGGAAATCCGATTCTTTTTTTGTTTTGTTTTCAGGGGCTAGGAAAGGGTTCAAAGCCTCTAGACGATCAATAGCCAGATGGTTAAGGTTGGCCATTAGCCAGGCCTATGTAATCGGGGGTTTGGAGCCCCCGGAGGGTATTAAAGCACATTCCACCAGGGCAGTGGCAACTTCTCAAGCAGAGTGGGCTGGTGCTTCTCCGGAGCAGATCTGTAGAGCAGCAACGTGGTCCAGTTTTTCCACGTTTGTGAAGCATTACAGATTGGACCTGCTGTCAGCCAAAGACCAAGCCTTTGGGCGTAAGGTGCTGCAGGCAGTAGTCCCTCCCTAAGGTAAGGTGCTCGCTTATCCTCTCTATGGTGCTGTCCTGAAAGATGAATGGGGAAAAACGGAGTTACTTACCGGTAACATCCTTTTCCAGGAATCTTTCAGGACAGCACTAGTACCCACCCAGGTTTTTGATTATCTATGAGAACTCATCGCATGAGAACGTCAGGTAAGATAAAGATTTGTATGACGTATTCTTGTGTCTCCCCAGCTGGCCGGAGGAACTCGTGAAGAACTGAGGGGCCGTTGGGAGGATGAGATTTAAATATTGAATTGGAAGGCGGAAGAACTGAGGGGCCGTTGGAGGATGAGATTTAAATATTGAATTGGAAGGCGGTGTTTCCTAAGAGGGGAGGAGCCGGTGTCTCTCTATGGTGCTGTCCTGAAAGATTCCTGGAAAAGGATGTTACCGGTAAGTAACTCCGTTTTTTTTTCATTAAAATAATAAACATGTTATACTTACCTGCTCTGTGCAGGGGTTTTGCACAGAGCAGCCCAAAACCTCCTCTTCTCGGGTTCCACGCTGGCACTCCTGGCTCCTCCCTCCTGTCGGATGCCCCCACAGCAAGCAACGTGCTATGGGGGCACCCGAGCCAAGCCGCTGCACTGTGTGTCCATTCACACTTGGAGCCTCGGTTCGGTCCTGCCCCCTCTGTCTCCTGATTGGCCCACTGGCTGTGATTGACAGCAGTGGGAGCCAATGGCTCCCGCTGTTGTTAATAGCCAATCAGGAGAGCGAGTCCCGGAGAGGCAAGGAGGCAAGGTTCTCATGGACATCGCTGGATTGAGAGGGGGCAAGTGGGTAAGTATTAGGGGGGCTGCTGCACACAGAAGGTTTTTTTACCTTCATGCATATGCATAAATGTAAAAAAAACCTTGTGCCTTTACAACCACTTTAATAGAGCTTGCAGGTTATGCACATCTGTCCTGGCTCTCAAAAAAAAAACCTTACTATCGTGTGTTTTCACAACACAAACATACTAGGAAACCCCAGGGAAACCACAAGCAAGTATGCAGTTGTTTTCCATAGTGGGAATCCTAGCCAGTATCACAGCAGTGCAGACACAAGTTCTAAATTACCACCATCCTGTCAAATTCTATTTAGTTGACTCCGATATCTGATCTACAGTGTACCAGTCAGGCCTGCCAGAGTGTATAAAACCAACAATACTGGTAAGTGCAGGCAAGTTGTGATACTTACTTGTACCTGTGTTTGTAATCAGACCAATTACTGTGTGATTAGGAAGGACCCTGGATTACAGGCCCAGGCAATAAAAAGGGCCTCTGCTTCTCTCGAATTCAGCACTAAAGCAGCCCATAGATGATTCACTTTTCTTTCCTTCCACTACCGGTGGAAGGAAAGAAAATTGCTCAATGCCTCCATCAACACAATCAGTGTTTGGCTATGCCTCACGCAGTGCTATTGTGTTCTGCTGGCAGGGGGGTGCAGGGAGCTTTCCCCGGCCAGCAGAACACAATGGTTACTACTAGTGGCTATAGCCGCCGGCAGTAATTACATGTAAAAAAATCTGACAATTTGGTTGTACCCAAAATGATCGATGGATTGGCTTGAGTACAATCGGCCTACCCTTGGATGGTCCCTGCTGAGCTGGCCAAATTTAGATTCATGTATGGCCGGCTTTAGTCATGGCCCTGCCCTTAACAGTTAAATGCCAACAAGTGCCCTTTACTGGCCACTGAGGTTCTGACAATGGAGTAGGGCTTGCAAAGGGAAGCGCTTAAATTTTATCTAAAGCCAAAGCTTTTTTTGTTTTAATAGTTTGGGAATTCAGACAGTTCAGCAGGAACCTTTCTTTTTTTCCAGTGTCACTGGGAATGTAAGTGGTGGAAAATCCACATTTTTGAGTTGTCCCCACAGCAAGATAGAGGAGAAATCCTTCAGTGGGACAGTTGTTTAGATTTCAGCCTTATAAAAGATTTCTCTTTATACTGTGTTGTGTTGAAGTGAAATGAAATCTCCCAAGTTGGATACAAAAATCAAATAAAACCTATTGAGATTTAACCAGACTTTGCTCTATCAAAAAAGAAAAAAGGTTTTGCCTTTAGATTTACTTTAATTGCAGAAGAGGACCTGTATTCAAGCATGGTATGGATGCACATTTTTTCCCAGGTATGCAGGGAGTATTGTATTGTCATTATGTACTCTTTGGTGTATCTGACAGGTTCGCTCTAATGCCCTTTACATACGATTGGATTTTCCAACAACAAATGTTCGATGCGAGCTTGTTGTCGGAAAGCCTGACCGTGTGTATGCTCCATAGAACATTTGTTGTCAGAATTTCCGCCAACAAATGTTTGAGAGCAGGTTCTCAAATTTTCCGACAACAAAACTTCTTGTTGGAAATTCCGATTGTGTGTACTTAAGTCCGACACACAAAAGTCCACGCATGCTCAGAATCAAGCAGAAGAGCCGCACTGGCTATTGAACTTCTTTTTTTTTTCTGCTTGTCATATGTGTTGTACGTCACCGCGTTCTTGACGTTCGGAATTTCCGACAACATTTGTGTGACCGTGTGTATGCAAGGCAAGTTTGAGCCAACATCCTTCGGAAAAAAATCCACGGTTTTGTTTCGGAAAATCCTATCGTGTGTACAGAGCATAAGAGTTCTTTCACATGGAGCTGCTCTGCTCCGTTCAACAGGAGATCCGTAAGCAGATCCCCTTCTTAATTGGAGCTGAACGTGACGGATGTCAGTTTCTCCTTTACATCTGTGCCCGTCCAGTTTGTGTCCGCAAGACACCGGTGGACCTGTGATAGTTCTTTGGGCTGCTGTATATAAATGGACTTGTGTCCGTTTACATCATGCTACCTCCGATCCATCAGGTTTAGGTCCAGAAAAACAGAATAGGATGCAGCGCTTTCCCATTTTCTTTTTCTGGACCTGATTGATTTGTAGGTAGGCCGGGTGTAAACGAACAAGTCAGTTTACATCAGCCCGGCCATTGAGCTACCGATCAGGTCCCCCTGAAAAGCAGACAGGTGGACTTTATTGGAAAGCTTGTGTGAAAGAGCCGAAGGCTAATTTATGGCAAAGCCTCTGGTTTTCTGCCAAAGCCTCTATGGCCCACTGAGATTCTGGCATTTGACAGTTGAATGAGGGGTGGCGGTAATGGGCTTAATCTGATCTTGAATATATTCCAAGGGGCACAGGGAACATATAAAGATGAAAGCTGGCCATACAATAGTAGATTTTCGAAGGAGTGTTTGTAGGAACATATGTATAAAAATCCTCAGTACTTTCCATTACTTGACGAATGTCATTTGAGAGCACTTAAAAATTAGCTTGCTTTTAAAATTCAGTTTTAGAATGGATGGACTTTACTAAGAGAAAACTACATACGTTGTTAGAAATTTGTTTCTTCAAGAAATTTTTTCCATCCTGCTCCTTCCAATTTACTTGTCATTGTGGTAGAAAAAGAAACTGCGATTTGACCTCACTAACAATCAGAAAATCACACTAATGTAGAAACATTTGTTCTAAAATCTTCTAGTGTATGGCCAGCTTTAGGCAGTAGATTATACCGTTTCAGGTCTACTCAAGGCTAGTCTTTTTGTTTAGATTTTTGTTTGTTGCTTTCTTTTATTGTTACACATTTTTTAGCAGTCTTCAGTTCTTGTTCCTGTTTTTGGAAGCAGTGTTTAATGAACATGATAGACAGACAGTCAACTTAAAGAAATTGGATCATCCAGCTTTTTTTAAATGAGGTCAGCTTCTTGTAATGTAGTCAATTCTTTTCTGTTGTTCACAGCTGCTGGTGCTCAAATATGTTCAGAATAAAGACGTGTTCATGAGATATCACAAAGCTCACCTCACAAGACGTCTGATTCTGGACATCTCCGCAGACAGTGAGATTGAAGAAACATGGTGGAATGGCTCAGGTAAAAAAGATGTCCTTAATACATTGTTTCTCTCTTGTATAGTTGTAGTTTTTATAGAAATCCTGTTAGATATCCATGAATAACCATGAACATGCCAATAAGTTTCTCCAGTGTTGTGCAAACCTTTTTTATATTGTACAGTGAAAGCTGAATTTTGACAGATTTGTTTGTAAACCAGCCTCATGCGATCACTGTGATTTGCTGTCATGGTGATCACCTGAACTCATGCTGATTAGTTCCTGATTGTTATTGTAGACCAGCAACTGCCAGTGACTGCAGGGTGTCAGAAGTCGGAGTGGCACAGGTGTAGACCAGTGGCTGTCAGTGGCAGTGCCGTGTCAGAACTAGGAGCCTGCATATGTGTGCGCTCCTACTTCTAATATGGAGCATAAGATTAACAGACTCTCAGCAGAGAGAAAACTTAAATCTACAGATTTGTGTTTCAGTTTTGTATTTAACCATTTAGCTTGAGTTGCCATCTAAAATGTGTGTGTAAAAATTGTAAACTTTGTAGGTTTAATTCTCTCTCTCCTCTCTCTCTCTCTCTCTCTCTCTCTCTCTCTCTCTCTCTCTCTCTCTCTCTCTTCTCTCTCTCTCTCTCTCTCTCTCTCTCTCTCTCTCTCTCTCTCTCTCTCTCTCTCTCTCTCTCTCTCTCTCTCTCTCTCTCTCTCTCTCTCTCTCTCTCTCTCTCTCTCTCTCTCTCTCGTAAAGGGCAGGGAGAGTTTGTTAGTACTGGCACAATAATTTCAGTGATAGGCAGGTCTAAAAGTGCCCCCTAATCAGGGCTGCATTCACCATAAAAGTACTTGTAGGCCAGTGCAAGCCTCAGCTTTTACACATTGTGATACAACTATCTTATATTATTTCCCTCCTCTGACCACTTCTGGACATTTAGTTAAAGAACTGTAGGGAAACGGGCAGGGGCTGTGGAAATTAATGAGATACAAGGAAACGTAAAGCCTTTCTCTTGTTTGGTAAACTGCACAGAGTAAAAGTAGTCCTTAAATATAAATATTACAACTTGCTACCTCCTATAGTGTTACAGACCACATGATATAAAAGATGTCTTCCTTTATGTGTGCTAAGTGCAGCATAATGTCTCAATACAGCCCTGCCCCTATGATATGCCCTATATAGCCAGAACACCAAAAATGGAAATATTAGTGCTCAAGCTTTTTATTTTTTTTATGTGACTGTTCTGTTGCTGCAGTGCAAGCTTGTGTTTCCTGGCTGCTGAAAATGAATACTTGTTTCATAATTAATGCCAACTTTTTTGTTAATAATATACAAACATTTTTGCATTTCTTTGATAGAAAAGAGCTGGTAACTACATGGCTTAATTAGGGTTTATGGCACCATTTTGATGTGGACTTTTTTTGTATTTTAAAGGAAGTCGGAATGCCTGCTGACTATGTAAATAAACTGGCTCGGATGTTCCAAGACATTAAAGTATCTGAAGATTTAAATCAAGCTTTCAAAGAAATGCATAAAAATAATAAATTAGCACTTCCAGGTATTACATAAAATAATTTAAAGAATAGCAATGTTTAAGTTCTGTGTTTGTAGTGTAATAGTCACAAAATGTTGTGAAGTAGGGCGCTATGGGAGCCTCAAGACTATACTGCATTTTCCCAATTATGTTAAAGTATCTTAGGAGCGTCCTTTTAAAAACCATGGCAGTCCTGTTTTTTTTCATTCTTTATTTAGTAAAAGACAAAGGCATACAATCCTGATCACAGAGCAGAGTATCTAAGGCGCAGCTGAGAGATCTATCCAAGTTGTGTACGTAACAGTAATACATAGAAAGAATTTATAATCAACATGTAGATAGACAATCGGCTATGGCAAATTGTAGGGGAAATGTCTCAAGAAAAAGAGAGTGAACTCCTGCACCCATAGGTTACCAGTATTCGTATGATAATACTTAACATATTTTTTTCAGGTTTAGGATAGAACTAGAATAAGAAAGAAATAGAGGGACAAGAATTAAATAATGAGGATGCAAAAAGAGAAAGGGGCTTGGAAGGGGGGCCCCAAGAACTAGAGAACGCAGGCTGTTCTAAGTCGATAATGCTCACTTTGCCATGGGCTCATAGAAACACTTCCCAGTCCAATCCTAAAGGACAAGTAAGGGTCTAATATCCAGGTAATTTAAGTCACCTCTACGTCTGTAGGGTGTAACAGCTCCAGGTATGCAGAAGAGCACATAAAAGCCGTCCAAGGGGTGGCAGGTATTACCACACTTTTTTTCTCTGTTAAGGCTTTCCATGTTCCTAATATTAACTTTAGCTAGCCAAAGATAGATTGGGGAGGTGAAGACCAGATTTACTAATAAGGCTAGTAATATTCCTATTCATTCTCATGGCGCATAACAAAGGCTCTAAAGTCAGGACAGAAATTAAGGAGTATAGCCGGCCCCCCTCTCTTAGACAGGCCAAAAAAGTCAGACCATGTTTTATTAATCCAAACTGCTGCTTGTGGGTGGAATAGAGGGCAGAGATCCAGGCTAGCATGTGGGTACCCAGACCTATATAGGAGAGCATAGATCTTAGGAATTGCCAGTCAGCATGGCAAAATGCTTTCTCCGCATCTGTGGAGAGAAGCATCAATAGGGAAGACCTCGATCTGGCCAGATGAGTAAGATGAAACACTCTAGTAGTGTTTTCTCATGCCTCTCGCGTTGAGGGATAAACTCTACTTGGTCAGTATGGAAAAGATGAGGAAGGAGCCTGTTGGTGAGAATATTGGAGAAGAATTTAAAGGTTCGCGCTGAGCAAAGCAAATCGCTCTGTAGCTGCCACACGGAGTCAAATCTTTGCCATCCTTGGAAAGCACAGTGATGGGTGCTTGAAGGGAATGTATTGGGGATTTCATGCCATCATTAAGTGGATTGAAAGCCTAAAGAAAGGGCCTGGGAAGGTCTTTAAAAGCTTTATAGTATGGTACTGAGTGGCCATTTGGTCCCCATGACTTTATCCAAATTGGCATAAATTAATAACCAGATGTAATTCTCCTGCAGAGATCAAAGCCTCTATGGTCTCTTCAATTTCAGAGATCAGCTTTGGGAGGCCCAAAGCTGCAAGAAATACGTAAATGAAAGTCTGCTTATGAGTTAACAATGCCAGGGATTGCTCCGATAGATTGTAAAGTTTATGATAGTAGGACTGAAATTCTTGTGCCACCTTTTGTGATGTGTATAACAAAAATAAGAAAAGTATTGATTGTGCTTAGTGTCAAAAAACTACCAATCATATGAAACCAATTGACCGCAACCAAGATTGTGACAGCAGTACCCACTAAACTACCGCATACAGATAAAAACAATAAACAAAATGATTGTGTTGCGCTATCAAACAAAGTGCTAATACATTAATACTACAACTCATAAGCATAGGAATATTGCATAAAAATCATGTGAAAATCAATTCATCAAAAAAGTGTCCAAAGATGATAATTCAATAAAGTGCATGGTGCAAAATCAGTCCAAATAAAAAGTGAACCATGCAAAAAAATTCTTGAAGTAAATGTGTATATAGCCCCATCTTCTTATGTAACCATATGCCACTCCACACCTAGGTGCACACCCAACTCTCAAACTGCTTACAGACAGTTAAAACCTCAGATATGGAGGCCTGGCTGCACTTTTCAGGAGAGATTCCTGCTGGAATGGATGGCATACTTCAGAACTCTTAAGGGCTCCCAGAACACTCAGCAGAAGACGCTTAGGGGAATATAGAGATAAGGAAGGAACTCATAGCGTAGTAGTATAAAACTATAAAACAGTTTAATAAAAAAAAGTATACTACTCACACAAGGCAGATAAAATCAGGCAAGTACAGTAGATAAATCAGCACAGTCATCAATCTTTGGACACTTTTTGATTTTTACATGAAGATTTTTAGGGAATATCTTTATGCTTAAGGGTTGTAGTATTAATGTATTAGCATTTTGTTTATCTGTTGTGATGTATTGAGTTTAACAGCAGATGAGTATGTTATGTGAGGAATATAGGTTTTCTTTCTCGAACATCACGGGACACAGAGCCACAGTAATTACTGATGGGTTATATAGGTATCACTGGTGATTGGACACTGGCACACCCTATCAGGAAGTTCAACCCCCTATATAATCCCTCCCCCTTGCAGGGATACCTCAGTTTTTACGCCAGTGTCTTAGGTGATGGACGTGTAAAGATGTCCTGTGCTGAGCTCCAAAGGGAATATCCTAAGATCCTATACTGGGGCAAGCCAGGCGAACCGGATCCATTCAAAGTGTCTTTTCATGGCCGAATTGAATGGTACCCGGGCCTCGTGTCCGAAGAAACGAGGTTTTACCCGTAATGCTTCTCTTTTTAGAGAGCTGGACCCCGCAGATCAGAAAATGGCTTTAAACTTCCTAATTTCTGGCGAGGTGCTTTACGGTCCCAGAACTGTTGGATCCCCCTACTGATGGGGGCCCCAGTCTCTGACGGTTTTTTCAAACGGAGCCCACCGTGAGAGGTGAAGATTGGGTCTGTGTAAACAGCACCCTGCGGCTGGATAAGGTAAGAGGAGATTCCACAGAATTTTTGAGTTCTAGTGGCTTTTCTCCTTTAAGGTAAATGCATGCTATGCCTATTGTGACCACCGGGGGCTGCCAAGAGCACAAACCTACACATGCTGACTCTGTCTCAGGTGTTGTAATCGCTGATTATGTCCCAGCGTCTCAAGCAGGCTGCAAACAGGTAAGGTGGAAAGGGGGATTTCTCATGTTTGAATGTTCCCCCCCAGGCTAGAGAGGGGCCACAGGGGTCTATAAAGTGGTTATACCACCCGGGCTCTGCGGCCTAATGGCCACCATCTCTCAAGATAGCCGTTCAGGCAGATCTTGTTACCAGCCTCCCTCCCTCCCCCCCCCCCATCCCCAGCCTTTCTCCGGAAGCATGACAGGAGAGTCGGCAGCGCGGGAAGCGCTCGTTTTTTTCAAAACTCGAGGGGGGGGGGGGGCGGTAGAGGCGGGGGCGGGATGTCAGCACAGAGTGCTTAGACTCCCACTCAGGCCAGCTGCAGGCTATTAAAGGCATTCTGTACAGGTGCACTCAGCCTTCTGAGAGACACAGAGCTGACGGTCGCATGTAAGGTGGGACACAGGCATTCTCCTAGGCAGCATTTACTGAAGTAACACCAGACTGAGCATTGGGTAGCAAGGCTTTTAGCCAGACTACATCGCTCAGCAGGCAGTGTTCATTTGTATACCTCACACCTTGTTGCTTTGCACTATGGGTAGAAGAGGTTCAAGCACCCCAGGAACCAGAGACACTAGGGGATCTCGTTCAGGTTCTGAGGGCCCCCTGTCGGCAGCATCCTCCCCCCCTAAAGATGGGCCAGGGACGGCTAGCTAGGGAGAGCCATCGGGGTCAGGGGCTACACCTGCTTCTGGCACTTCAGCCCCTGTATATATTACACAAGAGGTTTTTTCCTCAACCATTAATGGTCTAGAGGAAAGATTAATGGCCGTGATTACGTCTTCACTCAGTGGAAGAAAACGCACTAGGCTTTCCTCTGTTCCCCAAGACCCTTAGACAGAGGAGCTCTGGGATAAAGGAGATGAATCCCTTTCAGAGGATCGGGATGGGATGGATGATTCCTCTTCGGAGGATTCAGGTGGAGAGGGACCCTCTGCGACTTCCCAAGAGGAGAAAGTCTTAGTGCAGATCCTCACTGGTTTTTTTCCGCCGAGAAAGTTTTCAACACTTTATCCGATGGAAGAAAAGTTTATTAAAATGTGGGGAATACCGGCTATTGATGCTGCCATTTCCTCCGTAAATAATAGCCTGACTTGTCCTGTAGACAATGCTCAGATGCTCAGGGATCCTGTAGATAAAAGAATGGAAACCTGGCTTCATGAATCGGATACTATTTCTCCTGCTTCCCTCTCCCATGGGGGCCTTCTCTGGACTCACTCCCCCAGACCAAGTGGACGGAAGGGAGGTGGAGTGGGAATCCTTCTAGCTCCATGCAGCACCTATCAGGTTCTTCACCCACCTCCCTCTCTGATACTCTCCTCTTTTGAGGCACACTGCATTCGTCTTTTCTCTCCCATTTCTCTAAGAATTGCTGTCATCTACCGGCCCCCTGGACCGGTATCAGCCTTTCTTGATGACTTCTCTGCCTGGCTACCCTACTTTCTCTCTTCTGAAATCCCCACAATTATTCTTGGGGACTTCAACATCCCTGTCAACACTAACACTACTATTACTTCTAAACTTCTCAGTCTAACCTCATCGCTTGACCTGAAGCAATGGATACAGGCTCCTACCCACTCCAATGGCAACACCCTTGACCTTGCCTTCTCCTATCTGTGCACTCCGTGCAACCTTTCCAACAATCCACTCCCACTCTCTGATCACCACCTTATTAGTTTTGCTCTCTCCTTGTCTTCCACCTCTTCTCCCTCCAACCGCCTAACAGTTACACGCAGAAACCTTCGCCACCTCAACCCTTCTCTTCTCTACTCTGCTACTGATCACCTCTATGACAAAATCTCCCCCCTGTCCTGTCCCAACCTAGCTACTTTCGTTTACAACAGCTCACTGTCTTCCTCCCTAGACAAGCTGGCCCCCCTCACTACACGCAGAATTAGGCCCCGACTGCTACAACCCTGGCAAACAGATGACACCAGAAGTCTCAGAAAACGTAGCCGCGCTCTTGAGCGCCTGTGGCATAAGACTAAGACCCAGGAAGACTTCACACAATATAAATCTGCCCTCCTAAAATACTACTCCTGCCTTCACACTGCCAAACAGACCTACTTTATCACACTCATCAACACCTTCTCATCCAGTCCACGTCAACTCTTCTCTACCTTCAACACTCTACTCTGTCCTCCACTGCCTCCACCCACCAACTCACTCACTGCCCAGGAGATTGCCAATCACTTCAAAACTAAGATTGATACAATTCATGAGGAGATCGCCAATGCGCAAAAACCTCCCCCATGCAACACTCCATGTCCACAGATACAATCATTACTTCCCTCATTCAACCCTGCTACTACTACTGAGGTTGCTAAACTTTTATCTAGCACTCATCTAACCACTTGCCCCCTGGATCCTGTTCCCTCGCAAATGCTACGCTCACCCTCTGACTCGATTCTACGCTCTCTAACTCACATTTTCAACCTCTCCCTCTCTTGTGGCATCTTCCCAAACTCTCTAAAACATGCGCTAGTCACCCCCATACTAAAAAAGCCCTCACTGGATCCCACCAATCTCAACAACTTACGTCCCATCTCCTTACTCTCCTTCTCCTCCAAACTTCTTGAAAGACTGGTCTACAACCGATTAAGCGACCATCTGACCATGAATAAACTTCTTGATCCCCTTCAGTCCGGTTTTCGCCCTCAACACTCCACGGAAACTGCTCTCCTTAAACTCTCAAATGACCTACTAATGGCTAAAGCCAATGGACACTATTCTGTACTACTTCTCCTGGACCTCTCTGCTGCCTTTGACACAGTGGACCACCCCCTCCTCCTCAAAAAACTCCACTCCTTTGGTCTCCGTGACTGTACTCTTCGCTGGTTCTCATCCTACCTATCCCACCGCTCCTTCAGTGTCACTTACAACTCTACTTCCTCTTCTCCTCTTCCTTTTTCCGTCGGGGTCCCCCAAGGTTCTGTTCTCGGACCTCTCCTTTTCTCAATCTACACCACCTCCCTGGGTCAATTGATTGCCTCCCACGGCTTTAAATATCATCTCTACGCTGATGACACCCAAATCTATCTCTCCACCCCCCAGCTCTCTCCATCTGTCTCCTCATGCATTACCAACTTATTAGCAGACATATCAGCCTGGATGTCACATCACTTTCTCAAACTCAACCTATCCAAAACCGAGCTCATGATATTTCCTCCCTCAGGTGCCACTTCCCCTGATCTCCCTGTCAAGATCAACGGCTCAACTATCAACCCATCTCCCCACGCCAAGGTCCTAGGTGTAATCCTGGACTCTGAACTAACCTTTCGACCCCACATTCTATCACTATCCAAAGCTTGCCGCCTCTGTCTTCGCAACATCTCCAAGATACGCCCCTTCCTAACCAATGACACCACAAAGCTTCTAATCCACTCCCTGGTCATCTCCCGCCTTGACTACTGCAACTCCCTCCTCATTGGTTTACCTCTAAATAGGCTATCCCCACTTCAGTCCATCATGAACGCTGCGGCCAGGCTCATCCACCACACAAACCGCTCAGCGTCTGCTACACCCCTCTGCCAATCCCTCCATTGGCTGCCACTCAGTCACCGAATTAAATTCAAGATACTAACTATAACTTACAAAGCCATCCACAACCTGGCCCCTAGCTACATCTCTAACCTAGTCACAAAATACCAACCTAATCGTTCTCTTCGCTCCTCCCAAGACCTCCTGCTCTCAAACTCCCTTGTCACCTCATCCCATGCTCGCCTTCAGGACTTCTCCAGAGCCTCCCCCATCCTCTGGAATGCTCTTCCCCAATCCGTCCGATTTTCTCCTACCTTATCCACTTTCAGACGATCCCTGAAAACTCATCTCTTCAGAGAAGCCTATCTGGCCCCCACCTAACAACTGTACATTTATCTTCTCAATCAGCACATCACCCACAGCTATTACCTCTTGTATCTCTTAACCTTCCCTCTTAGATTGTAAGCTCTAAGTGAGCAGGG
Source organism: Aquarana catesbeiana (assembly GCF_042186555.1). Lineage (NCBI taxonomy): Eukaryota > Metazoa > Chordata > Amphibia > Anura > Ranidae > Aquarana > Aquarana catesbeiana. The sequence goes on along the minus strand of NC_133325.1, from coordinate 136,756,915 downwards.
CCCTCTGATTCCTACTGTATCAAATTGTATTGTATTTGTACTGTCTACCCTCAAGTTGTAAAGCGCTACGTAAACTGTTGGCGCTATATAAATATTGTATAATAATAATAATATTGAAGGATGTTTTCTCCTTAGCAGGATCAGTGGCCCAACCTGCAGTAGCAGCGATTGGAGTCTGTCAATACTTAAGAGACCATGTTAAACAGGTCATCAAAGTATTACCTGAACAGCAGGCCCAGGGGTTTGCTAACCTTCCAGCTGCCTTATGCTTTGTGGTTGACGCCATTAGAGATTCTATCGTGCAAACCTCCCGTCTTTCACTGGGGTTGGTGCATATACATAGAATCCTATGGTTGAAAAATTGGTCAGCCGAAGCACCATGTAAGAAGCTACTGGCTGGGTTTCCATTTCGTGGTGCAAGGTTGTTTGGAGAGGACTTGGATAACTACCGTATTTATCGGCGTATAACACGCACCCCAATTTAGGAGGGAATTTTAAGGAAAAAAAACTTTTAGGAGGGAAGTTGAAGGGAAAAAAACTTACATTTAAATGCCCTTCATTGCAGCCTTGTCAGTGCAGCCTTGTCAGTGCAGCCTTGTCAGTGCAGCCTTCCCCAGTGCAGCCTTGTCAGTGCAGCCTTGTCAGTGCAGCCTTCCCCAGTGCAGCCTTGTCAGTGCAGCCTTGTCAGTGCAGCCTTCCCCAGTGCAGCCTTGTCAGTGCAGCCTTGTCAGTGCAGCCTTCCCCAGTGCAGCCTTGTCAGTGCAGCCTTCCCCGTGCAGCCTTGTCAGTGCAGCCTTCCCCAGTGCAGCCTTGTCAGTGCAGCCTTCCCCAGTGCAGCCTTGTCAGTGCAGCCTTGTCAGTGCAGCCTTCCCCAGTGCAGCCTTGTCAGTGCAGCCTTCCCCAGTGCAGCCTTGCCCCAGTGCAGCCTGGGATCCCCTGTCCCTGCTTCCAGGGCTTCAAAATCGCGGTCCGCGATTTGAAAATGGCGCCGCCGGCGCCGAAGTACACAGAGCCGATCCTCGGCTCTTTCCGGCGGCTCTCGTTTACTTTCGGCTCCACTCGTAGTCCCGAGCGGAGCTATCCGAGTACTACGGGACTACGAGTGGAGCCGAAAGTAAACGAGAGCCGCCGGAAAGAGCCGAGGACCGGCTCTGTGTACTTCGGCTCCGGCGGCGCCATTTTCAAATCGCGGTCCGCGATTTTGAAAATCTGACAGCTCGGGATCGGCGGGGATCAGCGTAAAACACGCACCTGCGACTTTCCCCTGATTTTAAGGGGAAAAAAGTGCGTGTTATACGCCGATAAATACGGTATATCAGGAGAATCTCTTGTGGGAAAAGCACTCTCTTACCTGTCAAGAAGAAGAGTAAGCGTCCCTCTTTCAAACGGACTCTTTCCCCAGCACCGGGGGCTTCAGCCTCCAGGCAGTCTCGACGGCCGCCTCCATCGGGGTCCAGAGACAAGAGTCAACCCCAGGGACAAAAGAAGTCCTGGGGAAAGAAGCCTACTAGGCAAAACACTAAGACCTCTGCATGAGGGGGCGCCCCCGCTCACTCGAGTGGGGGGAAGACTGCGACAGTTCTCAGAGCTCTGGCACGAGGACTTCCAGGACAGATGGGTAGTCTCCACGGTAACCTTAGGGTACAAGCTGGAGTTTCAGGAATTCCCTTCTCCTCGGTTCCTCAGATCAAATGTTCTCTGAGACCCAGAGAAGAAGCAGTCGCTCCTTCTAGCGTTAGAGCGACTTTTGTCGCAGGAGGTCATTATGATAGTTCCCGCAAAGGACCAGGGATTGGGCTTCTATTCCAACCTTTTTACGGTCCAAAAGCCAAATGGGGGTGTCAGGCCCATTTTGGACTTAAGGGATCTGAACCGATTCCTAAGGATTCAATCCTTCTGCATGGAATAAATTCGAACAGTAGTTCCCACCCTGCAGGGAGGAGAATTTCTGGCATCAATAGACATCAGAGATGCATATCTGCATGTGCCCATTTTTCCTGCTCATCAGAAGTCTCTGCGCTTCGAGGTAGGAGGGCGCCATTTCCAGTTTGTGGCTCTGCCTTTCGGGATAGCCACTGCACCTCAAGTGTTCACAAAGATCTTGGCTCCTCCTCTGGCCAGATTAAGGGCTCAGGGTATAGCTGTCATAGCATACCTAGACGACCTGCTCTTGATAGACCGGTCGGTAGCCTCTTTGAATGGAAACTTGAGGACCACGGTCAGGTATCTAGAACACCTGGGTTGGATCCTCAACTTAGAAAAGTCTTTCCTAAAACCAGTAAGAAGACTGGAGTACTTAGGTCTGATTATAGATACAAGCCAGGAGAAAATATTTCTACCCCAGGCAAAGATCACTGCTTTGAGAGAGCTGATTCTGACAGTAAGGACCAAGAAGGGTCCCTCAGTCCGCCTTTGTATGAGGCTACTAGGGAAGATGATGTCTTCATTCGAAGCAGTTCCCTATGCTCAGTTTCACTCAAGAATGCTGCAACACAGTATTCTGTCGACCTGGAACAAGAAGGTTCAGGCATTAGACTTTCCGATGCACCTGTCGCATGCGGTGCGTCAGAGCCTCAATTGGTGGCTCATACCCGAAAACCTGCAGAAGGGGAAATCCTTTCTACCGGTTACCTGGACGGTGGTAACAACAGATGCCAGTCTGTCAGGTTGGGGAGCAGTTCTGGAACAGGCTGCGGTCCAAGGGGTATGGTCCAAGACAGAGAGGACCTTACCCATCAACATTCTGGAGATCCGGGCGATACATCTAGCTCTAAAAGCCTGGACTATCAGGCTACAGGGTTGTCCGGTCAGGATCCAGTCCGACAATGCCACAGCAGTGGCTTATGTCAATCATCAGGGAGGCACCCGGAGCCGAGCTGCTCAAAAAGAGGTGAACCAGATCTTAGTCTGGGCAGAGATGCATGTGCCATGCATATCGGCAGTTTTCATCCCGGGAATAGAAAGTTGGCAGGCGGACTATCTAAGTCGCCAGCAGTTACTTCCAGGGGAATGGTCTCTGCATCCCAACGTCTTTTGGGCCATATGCCAAAGATGGGGGGTTCCAGATGTAGATCTCTTTGCATCCCGATTCAACAAAAAGATAGACAGATTTGTGGCAAGGACAAAAGATCCTCTTGCATGCGGGACGGATGCGTTGGTGATTCCGTGGCATCGGTTCTCACTGATTTACGCATTCCCGCCTATTCTGCTACTACCACGACTCCTTCGCAGGATCAGGCAGGAAAGGAAGTCGGTACTTCTGGTGGCCCCCGCTTGGCCCAGAAGGACTTGGTATGCAGAAATAGTAAGGATGACGGTGGGTTCCCCGTGGACCCTACCAGTACGCCCAGACCTGTTATCTCAAGGTCCAGTGTTCCATCCTGCCTTACAAACGCTAAATTTGACGGTTTGGCTATTGAGACCCACGTTCTGAAGAGTCGTGGGCTCTCAGGTCCTGTCATATCTACCTTGATTAATGCAAGGAAGCCAGCTTCCAGGATGATTTATCATAGAGTCTGGAAGGCTTATATAACCTGGTGTGAATCCAGAGGTTGGCATCCCAGGAAATATGTCATAGGTAGAATCCTTGATTTTCTACAGATGGGATTAGAGATGAAGCTGGCCTTGAGTACCATCAAGGGCCAGGTTTCTGCTTTATCAGTATTATTTCAGCGGCCACTTGCTTCGCATTCTTTGGTCCGAAACTTTATGCAGGGGGTGATGCGTCTTAATCCTCCGGTTAAAGCGCCCCTAAACCCCTGGGACTTGAATTTGGTCCTGGCTGTGTTACAGAAACAGCCTTTTGAACCAATAAGTCAGATTCCTTTGGTCTTGTTGACAAGGAAATTAATTTTTCTGGTGGCCATCTCTTCTGCTAGAAGAGTATCAGAATTAGCAGCTCTTTCCTGTAAGGAGCCTTATTTGATTATACACAAGGATAGAGTGGTACTACGCCCTCATCCTAGTTTTTTACCGAAGGTGGTTTCTGATTTTCATTTAAACCAAGACATTGTTCTACCTTCCTTTTTTCCAGATCCCTGTTCTCCGGAAGAGAGATCTCTACATTCGTTGGATGTAGTAAGAGCAGTTAAGGCCTATCTAGGGGCAACTACTCAGATCCGCAAGACGGATGTTTTGTTTGTGCTGCCAGAGGGTCCCAATAGAGGACAGGCAGCGTCAAAAGCTATCATTTCTAAATGGATTCGACAGTTGATCATTCAAGCTTACGGTTTGAAACAGAAGATTCCTCCGTTTCAGATCAGGGCACATTCCACAAGGGCTATTGGTGCTTCTTGGGCAGTGCATCACCGGGCCTCTATGGCTCAAATCTGCAAGGCCGCAACCTGGTCTTCAGTTCATACATTCACCAGATTCTATCAGGTGGATGTGAGAAGGCATGAGGATATCGCCTTTGGGCGTAGTGTGCTGCAGGCAGCGGTACAGGGTCCTCAGGTCTGATTGCACCCTACTTGGTCGTGGTTCCCCCCCCCCTCAGGTAGCATTGCTCTGGGACATCCCATCAGTAATTACTGTGGCTCTGTGTCCCGTGATGTTCGAGAAAGAAAATAGGATTTTTTAAAACAGCTTACCTGTAAAATCCTTTTCTTTCGAAGGACATCACGGGACACAGAGGTCCCGCCCCTCTTCTAATACACTATATTGCTTGGCTACAAAACTGAGGTATCCCTGCAAGGGGGAGGGATTATATAGGGGGTTGAACTTCCTGATAGGGTGTCCAATCACCAGTGATACCTATATAACCCATCAGTAATTACTGTGGCTCTGTGTCCCGTGATGTCCTTCGAAAGAAAAGGATTTTACAGGTAAGCTGTTTTAAAAAATCCTATTTTCTGCTGTGAACCTTGGATGAATCTGGCCAGCATACGACTTGGCTTATCAGAGAATTTGTAGAAAGATCTAGGCCCTTTCAGGAGATTCCATTTATTAACCTGAAACCGCAAGGAATTCAGCCACTCCCATAAACATGCTAGTCCTGTTGTGCAGTTTTTCTTTAGTGGGGATAGTGTGAGGTCACAACCCATCTGAGTGTCACTATAAGGGTTTTTGTAAACGGGCGTTCGTGTCAAACGCAGTCTTTTCTGCTCAAACACAGCACTACTCAGATGCATATATTTGAATGTGAAACACAAGGCTGCATTTGACCTGCTTTACCTGCTGCATCCAAAGAAACATAAAGCAGGTCAAATGCAGCCTCTGCACTGTCATCTACACTTCTCCAGTGTAGTCAGTAGGAAGCTGCTGACCTGTGTCTGACATGCATTTTAAGCGCAGGAGATCCTATCCTTGAACAAAGGCCCTTAGTGAAACCAGCACTTCCACAAGCTGCTATATATATCATTGCTGAGGCTGATATCCTGTCAGTATAAAAATTTTGGAGCTTCCATTATGGGCTGGTTAGGACTCCTAACCTGTGTGCTTGTTCAAAGTCACTGTCTTACCAGAGCAGCAAGGATGAGAATGAACTTGTACATTAAATAGGTAGATCCTGTATCTCTATTATGATTTGGGGGAAGATGGGATTTTTTTCATAGTTTTTGTTTCTATGGTCTAATCTTGTTTTGTTGTTCTGTTTTGTTATGGCAGCTGATTCTGTGAACATTAAGATTTTAAATGCGGGTGCATGGTCAAGGAGCTCTGAAAAGGTCTTTGTTTCTCTCCCCACTGAACTGGAAGACCTCATCCCTGAAGTGGAAGAGTTCTACAAGAAGAATCACAGTGGAAGAAAACTGCACTGGCATCATTTAATGTCTAATGGCATTGTGAGTAGTATTTGCTTAGGACTGGCTCGCCAGAGTCTGCAAGTACTTGTACTTGTTTAAAGTATTCTACACAGAGACAGTATACATTTCATGGTAAAGACCGTTGATATACCTCTTGTTACATGTTACACCGATATTCAGGGTGTAACATGTTATAGGTGCACAGGCCCCTGCTCCGCCATTCTGACAGCTAGCATGGGGTCTTATCTCCTCCCGCTGTCACAGCCTGCAGAAAACGTGGCCGTGCGGGGCTCCGCCCACCTAGCATCACCATCCAACAACAGTGAACGGGAAAACTACAAGGCACTGTGGTAGTTCATTAAAGTGGAGCTCTCCCTAAAAGGAGAAGCTCCACTTGTTTGCTTCCTCCCCCCTCCGCTGCCACATTTGGCACCTTTTGGGAGGGTATCTGTTTTTGACATATACCCTTCCCACGCCATTCACAAAGCACAGCACGCTTTGCACATGCGCAGTAGAGAACCCTTACAAGGAATGGCGGTGGCAGCACCCGAGAGCCGATTGAAAAATCAGCTGGGATGCCGACATTGATGGATCCTTGGACAGGAGGTAAGTGTCCTAATATTAAGTCAGCAGCTACATTATTTGTAGCTGCTGACTTTTAATTTTTTGCTGGTGGGGGGGGGGTGGAGCTCCTCTTTAAATCTTCCTGTCACAGTGTAACTGCTTGCTCGTGTCCTGCAGACAGTCTGCAGGACTGTGGCATTGCACCCACAATTTGCTGATCATGGGTGCAATGCTTCACAGGTCCATTACAAAAAAATAACAATGCATTTTTTTTTTTACCTGCAAAAAATTATGCATTTATTATTTTTTTGTAAAAGTGAACTTATCCTTTAAAGGTGAACACAGGTGTCATTACTCACACATGACCTAATCAGCACAGTGTTTAAGATGAATGACAGGTACAGTTGATTTTCAAAGTTAGATTGGGTCAGCGTGGTTACCTTTAATGATTGCTACATTACATCTGGAAGGCTGCTGGAGATGCTCAAATTGTCAGTAGTAGTTCACCCCAAATACAATCTGAGCTGTGATCTTCTGTAAAATAGTGAGGAGGTGACAACCTAACTTTTAAGAATCAGTTTTTCCTGAAGTTCATCTTTAAAGTGGTGTTCCGGCCAAAATGATACTTTTTAAATAAAAATACCCATATAATACACACGCTTAATGTATTCTAGTAAAGTTAGTCTGTAAATAAAGGTCTGTTTTGTTAGTTTATAGCTGTAGTATGTTATTTTATAAACTTACAGCAGGCTGTGGCCATCTTAAGTGTGGGCATCTGAAGCCAGACTGTATTTCTTCCTGGATCTCATCCTTGCAGATCTCGCACATGCTCAATGCAGCACAAGCAGTGTAATAGGTTTCAGGTCAGGTTTCCATAGCAACGGCAGTGTCAGAGGAAGTTGCCGCCCCTTCCCAGAAGGCATTGCAAACAGGAAATGATGTGATGGGCCACGGCCAGGGAGGAGGAAGTGAAGAATGAATACAGCAGATATACAGTAGGTGCTGAGAAAAAAAAATAAAAAATATCCAATTCGTTTACAGTGCACAGTTTAGTGAGGGATACTGAAGAGTTGTAAAAGTGGGTGGAACTCCACTTTAATGAGCATTAATACCAGTTTTCATGGTTTAGTGTTGTCAACTGTATTGCGCTGTTGCGTTTATATTATACAGCGTAGTACTAATAATTGGCAGCATTTTATAGAGTATGCTGAAATGGTTATATCAATCCTTGTATCAAATGAAAATACAATCTGTTGTACTGACCCTTCAGTTCCTTCTTTTCAGAGTGTACATGAATAAATTCCTAACATGTGACAATATGCTGAAACATATATGTGTGTGTGTGTGTGTGTGTGTGTGTATATATATATATATTTTAGGCTAGGTTCACATATGCTGCAACCTGTTCACCGATTCAGGTGCGAATCAGGTTAAAATGCGCACCATGGCCGCCCCGGAGCTGTGTGAACCGGCTCCATTGAGGGCTGGTCACAGTCTCCTGTCATGCAAATTGGATGCTGGGAAACGTGAATCTAATTTGCGTATGTGTGAACTAATTCTTTTTTTGTTAATTTCCACCTTTTGTTATTAAAAAACAGGCCCTGTGTTTCAGGTAAGTAACTTGCCTGTCATCAGTCTGCAACAGACTGGAGGAAGCATTTCCTTAGTCTTTTCTCCCCATGGGATCACAATGCAACATTGTACCATATATACTCAAGTATAGGCCGACCCGAATATAAGCCGAGGCACCTAATTTTACCACAAAAAACTGGGAAAACATATTGACTCGAGTATAAGCCTAGGGTGGGAAAATGCAGCAGCTACTGGGTAAACAATGCCCATCTGTAGTCTCACTGTGCCCATCTGTAGTCTCACTGTGCCCATCTGCAGCCGTACCTTTCATTGCCAAAACAGCTTGTGTCTCCCGCTATGTTATGCAGTCTGTTCGGCTGTAAATTGTAACAAAGCCCCGCCTCCTCCTCGTCTCTGATAGATGGAGCGCTGATACGGTTTCCCAGCATTGTATCAGTGTTCCTCTAGCACGGACAAGGAGGAGGCGGAGCTTTGTTACAATAGACGGCCGAACAGACTGCATATCTCAGCGGGAGACACACGCTGTTACACACGCTGTTTTAGTAATGAAAGGTATGGCTCACTCGAGTATAAGCCGAGGAGGGGTTTTTCAGCCAAAAAAATGGGCTGAAAAACTCGGCTTATACTCGAGTATATACAGTAATCTATTAGCAAGTCACAGGGTGAGAGGCTGCAGCAGGTGGGCTGATCTGTGTCTGTGAACACTGGTAAGAATTCCCCAGCCATGATGAGTGTGTCATCTGAGCCAACATCTTAGTCAATGATATAGATGCTGATCTGTGGTAATGCCAGGGCCGGATTAACATAGGGGCTGATGGAGCTGCAGCTCCAGGCCCCTGCCTTAAAATCGGCCCTCACAGTCAGCAGTATAAGCCTGATTTCTCGTGTCCATAAACTTCTCTGGGACAGGAGAAGCTGTGTGTAAATGTAGGGGTGTCTGGCTGCATCTGTGTTGGCTCACTGTGGTTATTACAGTGTCACAGTGCACAGTTCCCCCCTACACAAATGGCTCTGCCTTCCCCCTCCCCTCTCTCCCCCTCTCTGTGTGCAGTGAAGGAGCCGTGTGGGTTGGTTGGGAAATTATGAACAGAGCAGCCGGCAGATAGAAGGTGAACAGATATCTGAGTGATAAGCTTCCCATCCAAGTGTGAGCTCAGTGACTGGACTCTTATCTCCCTTCTCTCCCCTCTTTTACCTTTATCTTCAGCAATGGCTGTTATAACTGCATTCAATATGTAGACTCGGCTCCTTGTGCTTTTAGGTGGGTTCGCACTGCTTTGCTGTGTTTTGGCCCATTGCTGGTGTATCCGCAGTGTTCCTGCGTTTTACCCACAGTCCTATTGATTTCTAAACTGCAGATACACAAGCAGTGCGCCCAAACTGCAGCACACCAGTGTGAGCCCAAAGGCTGTACACACCCCCCTCTATAAAACTTGGTCTGATCAATACTCCTGGCATTCATTTTACACACAGCCATACCATCCCAGATCAGGAGGGGTGGGGGCTCCAGGGATTTGTTTGACTATGCTGGCCCTGTCCCTTCTACCCATCCTGGAAGAGTCCTGGAGGAAGTGGCAGGCTGCTGGTGGCAAGTGGCACACTGTATCTGGTGGCAGGCTGCTGGTGGCAAGTGGCACACTATCTGATGGAAGGCTGCTGGTGGTAAGTGACACACTGTATCTGGTGGTAGGCTGTGGTTGGCAAGTGGCACACTGTATCTGGTGGCAGGCTGCTGGTGGAAAGTGGCACACTATCTGGGGTCAGGCTGCTGGTGGCAAGTGACACGCTGTATCTGGTGACAGGCTGTCAGTGGCAAGTGGCACACTGTATCTGGTGGCAGGCTGCTAGTGGCAAGTGGCACACTGTATCTGGTGGCAGGCTGCTGGTGGCAAGTGGCACACTATCTGGTGGAAGGCTGCTGGTGGTAAGTGACACACTGTATCTGGTGGCAGGCTGCTGGTGGCAAGTGGCACACTATCTAGTGGCAAGTGGCACACTGTATCTGGTGGCAGGCTGCTGGTGGCAAGTGGCACACTGTATCTGGTGGCAGGCTGCTGGTGGCAAGTGGCACACTATCTGGTGGAAGGCTGCTGGTGGTAAGTGACACACTGTATCTGGTGGTAGGCTGTGGTTGGCAAGTGGCACACTGTATCTGGTGGCAGGCTGTGGTTGGCAAGTGGCACAATGTATCTGGTGGCAGGCTGCTGGTGGCAAGTGGCACACTGTATCTGATGGCAGGCTGCTGGTGGCAAGTGGCACACTATCTGGTGGAAGGCTACTGGTGGTAAGTGACACACTGTATCTGGTGGTAGGCTGTGGTTGGTAAGTGGCACAATGTATCTGATGGAAGGCTGCTGGTGGCAAGTGGCACACTGTATCTGGTGGCAGAGAGCTGGTGGCAAATGGCACACTATATCTGGTGGAAAGTGGCACAATGTATCTGGTGGCAGGCTGCTGGTGGCAAGTGGCACACTGTATCTGGTGGCAAGTGGCACAATGTATCTGGTGACAGGCTGCTGGTGGCAAGTGACACACTGTATCTGGTGGCAGGCTGCTGGTGGCAAGTGACACGCTGTATCTGGTGACAGGCTGTCAGTGGCAAGTGGCACACTGTATCTGGTGGCAAGTGGCACAATGTATCTGGTGACAGGCTGCTGGTGGCAAGTGACACACTGTATCTGGGGTCAGGCTGCTGGTGGCACGTGGCACACTATCTGGTGGAAGGCTGCTGGTGGTAAGTGACACACTGTATCTGGTGGTAGGCTGTGGTTGGCAAGTGGCACACTGTATCTGGTGGCAGGCTGTGGTTGGCAAGTGGCACAATGTATCTGGTGGCAGGCTGCTGGTGGCAAGTGGCACACTGTATCTGATGGCAGGCTGCTGGTGGCAAGTGGCACACTATCTGGTGGAAGGCTACTGGTGGTAAGTGACACACTGTATCTGGTGGTAGGCTGTGGTTGGTAAGTGGCACAATGTATCTGATGGAAGGCTGCTGGTGGCAAGTGGCACACTGTATCTGGTGGCAGAGAGCTGGTGGCAAATGGCACACTATATCTGGTGGCAAGTGGCACAATGTATCTGGTGGCAGGCTGCTGGTGGCAAGTGGCACACTGTATCTGGTGGCAAGTGGCACAATGTATCTGGTGACAGGCTGCTGGTGGCAAGTGACACACTGTATCTGGTGGCAGGCTGCTGGTGGCAAGTGACACGCTGTATCTGGTGACAGGCTGTCAGTGGCAAGTGGCACACTGTATCTGGTGGCAAGTGGCACAATGTATCTGGTGACAGGCTGCTGGTGGCAAGTGACACACTGTATCTGGGGTCAGGCTGCTGGTGGCAAGTGACACGCTGTATCTGGTGACAGGCTGTCAGTGGCAAGTGGCACACTGTATCTGGTGGCAGGCTGCTAGTGGCAAGTGGCACACTGTATCTGGTGGCAGGCTGCTGGTGGCAAGTGGCACACTATCTGGTGGAAGGCTGCTGGTGGTAAGTGACACACTGTATCTGGTGGTAGGCTGTGGTTGGCAAGTGGCACACTGTATCTGGTGGCAGGCTGTGGTTGGCAAGTGGCACAATGTATCTGGTGGCAGGCTGCTGGTGGCAAGTGGCACACTGTATCTGGTGGCAGGCTGCTGGTGGCAAGTGGCACACTGTATCTGATGGCAGGCTGCTGGTGGCAAGTGGCACACTATCTGGTGGAAGGCTACTGGTGGTAAGTGACACACTGTATCTGGTGGTAGGCTGTGGTTGGTAAGTGGCACAATGTATCTGATGGAAGGCTACTGGTGGCAAGTGGCACACTGTATCTGGTGGCAGAGAGCTGGTGGCAAATGGCACACTATATCTGGTGGCAAGTGGCACAATGTATCTGGTGGCAGGCTGCTGGTGGCAAGTGGCACACTGTATCTGGTGGCAAGTGGCACAATGTATCTGGTGACAGGCTGCTGGTGGCAAGTGACACACTGTATCTGGTGGCAGGCTGCTGGTGGCAAGTGGCACACTGTATCTGGTGGCAAGTGGCACAATGTATCTGGTGGCAAGTGGCACACTGTGTCTAGTGGCAGGCTGCTGTGGCAAGTGGCACACTGTATCTGGTGACAGGCTGTCGGTAGCAAGTGGCACACTGTATCTGGTGACAGGCTGTGGTTGGCAAGTGGTGCACTGTATCTGGTGAAAGGCTGCTGTTGGCAAGTGGCACACTGTATCTGGTGGCAGGCTGCTGGTGGCAAGTGGCCCACTGTATCTGGTGGCAGGCTGCTGGTGGCAAGTGGCACACTGTATCTGTGGCAGGCTGTGGGTAGCAAGTGGCACACTGTATCTGGTTGCAAGTGGCACACTGTATCTGGTGGCAAGTGGCACACTGTATCTGGTGGCAGGCTGCTGGTGGCAAGTGACATGCTGCATATAGCGGCAGGCAACTGTGGAAAGTGATACGCTACATCTGGTGGCAGGCTATGGGTGGCAAGTGACAAGCTGCATCTGGTGGCAAGTGACAAGCTCAGGTCCCACTGATTCTGCATCATGGTGAGTTGAACTATTTCACTATATATTACAATGTAGTAACTGAAATAATGGAATTTGATCATCCTGACACCATATCAAGCATGGTGTCAGGATGATTGATTTTATGTACTAACACCAGCCATTTGCCTGACAAATCACCTCCACCGCCAATTTCCCCGCCAACCCTGAGACTACATCCCCCACCCTCATCTTTTTTTGGGAAGAGGGGGTTGTCTCTGAATGACAGTTTGGAAATGTGGTCTCCCTATGTTGCTGCTGGTGAGAGACCGCATAGCAGGTGGTATTGGTGGTGTTGCTGCTGCTCAGAGGCTGCATGGCTGATATTACTGGTGAGAGTTTATTTAATTTGTTTTAGCGAAAAATTGTTTGCATTTTCATTTTGTTTCCATAAAAAGGCCCACCAAAATCCTCAGCACCAGGCCCATGATGCTCTTAATCTGGCCCTGGGTAATGCCTAAATAAAGATAGAGTTCTCCTTATAGAGAGAACAATTGATGAAGGCATTGTTAGGTGTAGTAATGTGCTATATAAGGAGGTAATCAATACCTCAAAATTTTACCTATGACATGGCCTACTGGATCCACTATAAGTCGCATAAAAAAAAAAAAAAACAATTAAAGTGGATGTAAACCCAATGTCATCCTTTCTAAACTACTGCCATAGGGGTTATCTATAAGGATATACATGCCTCCTGCATGTATCTTTACCTGTCAAATGTCTCTCCTCTGTTATTAGACCCGAAAAACTGCATATTCTGTGGGTGGGTCTGTTGTCTGGAGCTCGTGGGTGGAGTCGTGATGTCAGTAGACTCCCCGCCCACCTCTACACTCCCCCTGTCAATATGCATTTTCTCCTGTGTATTTCTAACACTGAACTTCTGCTATGATCTCTAACATCCAGTGAAAAGACAGGATAGTAACCACATGACTTCAGCATAACAAATCATGCTGAGGTGTGGAACAGCCAATCCTTGCAGAGCTGCTGAAGAAAGGAGTGGGGGTGGGAATTAAAAAATAATGCATGTCTTAGGCTAGTGCAGGAGATATGTAAATCACCTGTCACTCACAGCAAGGGGGAGGATTTGAAAAAGTTTTTCTCAGTTTGTCAAGATTTATCTCACTGAACAATAAAAGAGGATTGCTCAGAGATGGATTAACTCTGCGTGGCAAGACTGGGCTCAAATGATAGGAAATCTTATACTCTACAGTATGATAAAAAAAAAAAAAAAAAAAAAATTCAGGTTTACATCCACTTTAAGCATAGCTGTATCTACAAGCTGTACTGGGGAAAAAAAGTATATATTGTATGTAGAATTCTGCTGTTAAAGGAACCTGTCATCACAGACATTCTTTATACAGGGGACATACTGTACACATGCAGTTCTACTCTAGTGGTCCCAGTTGTATCATGTTTCCATTTTTCTTTATACATTTTCTGCAGATAGGCAGGGTTGACATGGTATATGTATGTTTGTTTGTTTTGTATTTTGTCCACATTTCAGTATATATTTTTATAATGAGAAATATGTAAGCTGCCATTTCTGATCTTTTTAAAAACAAGTACATAGCCAGTAAAGTCTGGGAGTTGGCAGTCAATCAAAGCAGCTCCTGTATTTGGTAAATGATTGGCTCCCTTTTATCTTTATAACTGCTATTGTTTCTCATTACAGATAACCTTTAAGAATGAAGTTGGACAGTATGACCTTGAGGTGACAACATTTCAGCTGGCAGTTTTGTTTGCTTGGAACCAGAGGCCTAAAGAGAAGATTAGTTTTGAAAATCTTAAATTGGCAACAGAATTACCAGATGCAGAGCTGAGAAGGACTCTTTGGGTATGTGTAAATGTTTTGTTTGTTGGAGATTAATTTATGAGATAAAGCCAAATGGAGTGTATTGGTTAAAGTGGAGAGCCACCCTAGAAAATAAAAAATTACATTAACATTCTTAAAAAAATATTTTAAAAAACATTTGAAAAAAAAAAAAATTTTACTCACCAGAAACCCCTGTTGCTAGGCAGTCTTCCTAATCTGCCTCTTCCTATTCCACGGCGCTGTTTCTTCAATTCCTCCTCCTCGACGAGCAGCCCCATTGTCTTCTGTGACATGTGTGTGTCCCAGGAAACAATGGGGCCATTCACAAAGCGCCGCGCGGCTCGCACATGTGCAGTAGGAAATGGGCAGTGAAGCCGCAAGGCTCCACTGCCTGTTTCCCTTGGTTAGGATGGCGGCGCCGGCAGCCGATCCAATGGACGGATCGGCCTCGGGGTGGCCGATATCGCGAGCTCGCTGGACAGGTAAGTGTCCTTATTAAAAGTCAGCAGCTACAGTGTTTGTAGCTGCTGACTTAACCTCCCTGGCGGTATGATTATGTCAGGAATTTTGTACCAAAAGCGGTACAATTTTTTGCATGGAAATTTGGTGTTATGTATTGTAGGCCTGCAATTCTTAGTAATTACTTACTTAAACCTGACCAAACAAGACTCTAGTAGACATCCCAGATATGATAAAGTTTGAAACACAAAATCATGAATTATAATCTAATAAATAATATAATTGTATTCAATAATGTAATACAAAATAATGACATTTTTCAAACAAAGAAAATTCAATAAACATCCTGAGTGTGATACATTTTGAAACAAGTTACAGCACAAAGTCCAACGTCACAATCAGGACAATGGAACCTGCTTTCTTTTCAGACTTTCTTTCCATTGCCATCTCACTTTGAACAGCAAACCATGCACATTCTGGTAGGTGCTGCCTTTTTTGCGGTTGGCGGTATGTAGTCCATAAAGTGACGACCAGTCAGGTGTTCTGGGTTGGCAACGTCAACAGCACGTCGTCCTGGTCTGTTCACAGCTACTGATGGCGTTCTTTTGGTTGACAAGAATCTGCTCAGCCACCTTCCAGATAAAATCTGAATGAAGAAGAGGCATGTCACTCTTTGCTCTGTACAGGATATATGCGTTTCAAAGGCATTGTTCCAGAAGATGCCTAAAAATCTTCTTATAATATTTTTTTTGCTGTTTGCGCATAGCCGGATAAAATGTTATTGCCTGATCGGCTCTGTCGACACCTCCCATTGTATTATTATAGTCTATCACGACTTGCGGCTTCAGCACCTTTCCCACCTTTTGTGTGGACCATGGCAGTGAAGGTATTGTGCACAGTACTCATGAGACACACGTCCTTCTTGTCTCGCCACCACATTGCCATCATCTTACCCTTCTGCCAGGCAACCATTTCTCCGGTTTTTAGTTTTTTCTTGGCAAACATAGATGGCATGTCACGTCGGTTAGGCCTATCGGTAACATATGCATCAGTCTTGTTTTGTAGCAAAACCTTATACAGTTCCGGAAACGTGTAGAAATTGTCCATGGTCACACAATATCCCTGGTTCAGCAATGGCTCCAGCAGTGTAAGGACAGATGATGTGGCCATCCCATAGCCGCTGTACCTGGGGTTGAACTTTGTGCCTTTACCGGTGTAAATGACTTCCAGATGTACCCAGTGGATGATTCGCAGAGCATGTAGGATTTGATGCCAAACCGCGCTCTTTTGGATGCAATAAACTGTATCCAGCTTAGGCGTCTTTTGTAGGCCAGCAAACTTTCATCCACGCTGACGTCCCTTTCTGGCACGTAGGTCCGCTGGAAATTGGTCACAATAATTTAGCATACCTCCCAGATTTTTTTTTTAGTTTGGGCGCAGGATGCGTGGGCTCATCAAATTCTTCATTGTTCGTGAAGTGGAAATACTTCATGATGAGGGAAAACCGGTATTCTGACATCACAGTGCCAAAAAAAGGAGTGGCCAGTAACTTATTGGTGGTCCAGTACCATTTCTGGAGCGGTTTCCCCACCACCCCCTGAAGAATGATGAGTCCCAGAAACTGCCAGATGTCCTCTTTGGTCACCGGTTCCCACCTTCTGCTTCTGGAAAACCTGGCATGCAGCGTAGCGGATTGCTGCTCTTGGTAGCGATTTGTCTCTGTGACAATTTTTTCAGTTACCACCTCAGTGAGGAATAATTGCAGGTATGCCAGAGGGTTGTCACTCTCAACATCTACCTTCATCCCAGGTGATCCAGTGAAGGGGAATCTTGGGGGCGCTACCTGGTCCGTATTGCAGTCTATTGGGCACCAAGTGCGCACATCACTGAGGTCAGGTGCAGGATCATCACCGTTGTCACTTGACAGATCAGTGTCAGACGACAAATCTCCCCACGACTCACTATCGCTCAGTTCTGCGAGCAACTCCGTGTCGCTGTCACTCAACTGGTCCAAAAGAGCTTTTTTAGTAAAGTGGCGCTTTGATGCCATGTTACAAAAATCTTATGGGCACAAATGACAGGAAAATGGCAGGCAAAGGGCACTGTACAGTATTCTTGTGTCAGATCTGAGATGATACAGTGTAATCCTCTCAGATTACAATGTATCACCTCTTTTATTTTTGTGTCACTTTTGAATTTCCCGCCCAGTTCCGCTCCCATGCGCCGCTACTGCTCGCAGGGAATGGAACTAGGAAGTCGGATGCCGTTCGGATCTCTCGGCGGTGATCTCAGCGGAGGACGCCGCTGGATCGCCAGGAGAAGGTAAGGGGACTCCGCTGAAGGCTCTGCAACATTACCCCGAGCGTTACTCGGGGTTACTGCTCCTGGCAGAGAAAATCAACCCCGAGTCACGCTCGGGATTACCGCCAGGGAGGTTAAAAAAAAAACGGGTGGCACACCGCTTTAATGCAGGTAAAATTTAATCAATAAAAGGTGAAGCAACAACTTGATCAATCCATACTACTAGTGTGGATGAGTTCAGGTGTCTTCAAATCCTAGTCTGATCCACAATCCTGATTTCATACTTTTTTTTCCTCCATTTTCTTTTTTTATCAGCCCATGAACCAGATGTGGTTGACATATTGTTTTGCCTCAAAAGAGACTGACCCCGACTTCAGGCTGCCTGGTGGCCAAGTGAGACCCCTCCCTGAACTTACCCTAGGTCGTGTGCTTCACAGGTGCACTTATGACAGCGTCAACAGGCCACTGTTTGCACTAACTGTATGATATTCTCTATTTTCTCTCCCCTTCCCCTCCTGACATCTGGGAGTTGATCTACCGGTGGTTTGGTATGATCAAGTCGCTACTTTGTAAGTGCATTTATTCACATTTTATTATTTAACCACTTCCTGCCCAACAACGTCATATGACGTTTTGGACTTTGAGTGGGTATATCTGAATGAAGCCTGCAGCTTACAGGCATCATTCAGATATCTTCTTTTAGAGCCGGCAATTCCTTGCACCGTAAGAACAATCATAGCGGCTGTTCCTCCACTTGATCGTTCTTACAGGAAGCGGAAGGGGACGTCCCCCCTCCCGCCAGCCCTTTGGTGCCTCTCCCGGCTTGCCCTTACGATCGGCAAGAGGGAGAAAGCCCCCCGTCCCTGTGTGCTCACGCGCAGACACAAACGCATATGTAGGTAGCACCCACATATGTAAACAACGTTCAAACCACAAATATGAGGTATCACCATGAACGTTAGAGCGAGAGCAATAATTCTAGCACTAGACCTCCTCTGTAACCTCAATTAACCTGTAAAAATGTTTAAAGCGTCGCCCATGGGGATTTCTTTTTCATACATCGTGGGTCACAGAGTCAGACTAATATTCATTACCTGCTGGGTTATACTTCATCTCCAGGTGAATGGACACTGGTAGACCAAAGGTCTTTAAACAGGAAGTGATCCCCTATATATACACTCCCACACAAGAAGCACTTACTCACAAGTTTTTTACCAGTGTCTGCAAGGTGGATGGCATGGTTTGTTTGAGCTCTCTGAGCTCCAGGTCTCTAGTCCCACGAACGGTTCTTAAATTAATCAAGGGATTGACTGATCCATTTGACACAGGCTTTATGTGCTTAGATAAATGGTACCCGAGCCTTGCAAAAAGAACTCAAGATCCTGCAACGTTTTGCCTGTAATGCGGCCTCCGGGCACTGGACCCTGCAAAGTGGAATCCTGGACACCACAGCGCTAAGGCATTCCTGCAGGGTGCTGTACAGGTCCAAGGGAGTGGACTCTAAACATGAAAAGGGTACCCAGTCCTTGCAGGTCCTCAAGTGACAGGAACACGCCGTGATGGGTGAAGTTTGGGCTCTTAGTTTCTAAGCTGCCCTGTGCCTGGACGGGTAAGTGAAACCCCTTTATTTATTATTGTGGGGTGTCCCAGTGATTGTAACAATCAGTCAAGCTAGCTAGAGGCTGGACATCTGTGTGCGGTGACCATACGGGGCAGTTTTGGGCTAGCTGTGGGTGTTTGCATTCGCAAGAGTGCCGCTGTGCTCAGCAGTTGCCTTTTTGGCGGCCATGGCGCAGTGCATTCGCAAAAGCGCCGATGGACTTAACAGTTTGTTTGGAGGTCATGGCGCATGCGGCTTCGCCACACATGCGCAGTAGCCCTTATCTGGGTGTACGAAGATTTGCGTCATCCGGGAATACAGCCATGCACGTACATGCGCACGCATGCACAGAGCGGTCTGGCGAACAGCCAGCTTTTTTTAAGCTGTACAGTATATGCCAAGCATGTGGTGCTTCCAGAAGGCAGCTGTGGGACACAGAGCAGACTCTGAACAGCCACTTACAGCAGTTCATTTCTCCTTACCCGGGTTACGTGAGTCACCAAGTGTTGCTTGGCAGGCTAAGGTGCTTAGCAGGATAGTTGCATAGGGGCTTGATGAGCCCTATTAAAGGGTCTCCCTTTTGAGGTGTTTTAATACTACACACAAGTACTCTGTTTTTGTGGCTAGTAAATGTCTTCAAAAAAGAGGAGTGGGACTAACACTACAGGGAAAGGCACACCTATGTCAGTAGTTCCTGAGGAACTTGGTTGTATCCCTAGTGTTGCATCCCCTGAAGGACCAGAGGCTTCCGGCCATTCTGAGCCGCTGGCGCTTATCTGGTATTGTGCCTACAGTCAACGCTGCTGCTTCACCTTTTATCACCAAGGATGAACTGTCCTCGGCCCTAGCAGGGTTAGAGCACAGGATTGCTGGCAGGATTTCCTCCATCCCACAGGGTGGCAAGAAGCATGACAGATCCCCTTCCCTGGAGCCTCCTAGTTTGGAGCAGGAATGGGTTGAGAATGGGAAAGAGCTAAAAGCTCAGGATTCTGTGGAAGGCCTGGCGGATGAGTCTGCTTCCCAGCAATCTGGACAAAAAGATATCCAGCTGATGTCTGCCTCTCAGTCGCAGAGGCTTTTGATCCTGACTCTGACCGAAATGGTTCTTTCTTAATTAAGTTGCCTCTTGCAGAGGTGACTGAGCCCCCCTGCTCCTCTTGGGATCCCTGAGGCCTCTTCAGGCCGCACAGGCTTTCCCCCTACACCCCCTGCTGGAACAGGCGGTGTATGCTGATTGGGAACATCCTGACAGGATTTTGTTCCTCTTAAGAGGTTTTCCCTTTTATATCCCATGGATGAAAAGTTTGTTAAAAAAAATGGAGCATGCCAGCCGTAAATGCAGCAGTCTCTTCCTTAAACAAGAACTTAACTTGTCAGGTAGATAACGCACAGGGCTTGAAAGACCTGTTGACAAGAAATTGGAGTCATTATTAAAGGCTTCCTTTTCTTAGGCCAGTTCAGCTATTCAGCCAGCTGTTGCAGCAATTGGTATCTGCCAGTCCGCAAAGGATCAGGTCAAACGGCCTGATAGGCCTAACCAGGAGGATGATCTGCCTGAAAATAAGACAGAGATATTCCTCGAGTGCTGTGTTTTGCTGTTGACAGCAGGTTTCTCATTTGTCTCTCTTGTCTGTACATATGCGCAGACTTTTGTGGCTTAAGAAATGGTCAGCCGCGCTTCCTTGTGAAAAGTTATTGGCAGGTTTTCCTTTTCATGGGGAACGTATATTTGGTGATCATTTGGACAAATATAGCCAAAAGATTTCCAGAGGGAAGAGTTCTTTACTTCCTGTGAAGCAAAGCACCAGGCGTCCCTTGTTTAAAACTTCAGGGACTGCTTCCTCAAATATCTCAGCGCAAAGGCAGTTCCGCCGCCAACAGGGCGCTAGGGCCAGGGACAGGCCACAAGGCCAAAATTCTTCTAAACCCAGCACCAAGCCCTCCTTTTGAGGGGACACCCCCACTCCATTGGGTGGGGGGAAGGCTACTGCACTTTGCGGACACTTGGAAAACGATAATTCAGGATGAGTGGGTCACCTCAATCATATCCCACGGTTACAAGATGGAGTTGCGAGAGGTTCCCCCTTAGAGGTTTTTAAACTTGGATCCTCCAAAAAGAGACTTATTGCTTCAGGCACTACATCATTTAGTGCATCAAGGAGTGATTGTTCAGGTTCCTGTATCCAAAAGAGCGAACCTGTTTTACGGTTTAAAAACCAAACAGGGTTACAAGGCCCATTTTTGGACCTAAGATCTCTAAACCAGTATCTACTAATCCAGTCCTTTCGGATGGAGTCTGTCTGCTCAATTGTAGCCTCGCTCCAGATGGAAGACTTTTTAGCCTTCATCGATATAAAAGACGTGTATTTACACGTACCTGTCTTTCAGCCTCATCAGAGGTTCCTGCGATTTGCAGTAGAGGAACGTCATTTTCAGTTTATGGCTCTACGCTTTGGGCTTGCTACAGCTCCCCTGGTGTTCACAAAGGTCCTAGCACCGGTACTGGGTCTTTTAAGGGCCCAAGGGAATCCTCATGCTTGGGTATCTGGACGACCTCCTGCTCAGAGGTCACTCATTACAGGCTCTAGAACAGAGCATAACGTGCACAGTGCAGTATTTGAAAAGCTTAGGCTGGATCAGAAATACCAAAAAGTCAGCCTTGAAACCAGCTCAAGGTTTAAAGTATTTATGTCTGATCCTAGATACGGCCCAAGCAAGAGTATTCTTGCCACCCGCAGGGATCTGTGCCCTGAAGAATCGGGTGCACCAGGTAAGGGGCACCAGACAACCCTCCATTCGGCTCTGTATGAGTCTTCTAGGGAGGATGGTATTCTCCTTTGAGGCAGTACCCTATGCCCAGTTCCATTCCAGGCCTCTACAACAGGACATCTTGTTGGCTTGGAACAGGAGAGGACAACCCCTGGATTATCCAATGTTCTTATCTCCTCAGACATGGTTAAGCCTGAACTGGTGGTTCCAGGATCAGAACCTGTGAAGGGGAAGATCCTTCCTCCCGGTAACTTGGAGAGTACTGACTACAGATGCCAGTCTCTCAGGCTGGGAAGTGACCCTAGAGGGGCTCACAGCTCAAGGGAAATGGTTGAGGACAGAACAGATCCTGCCCATCAACGTCCTGGAATTACGGGCAGTACGACTGGCCCTACGGTCATGGATGGTGGAGCGTCAGGACTGCCCTATCAGGATTCAGTCCAACAATGCCACTGCAGTGGCCTATATAAACCACTAAGGTGGTACCAGGTGTCGTTCAGCTCTGAAGGAGGTGAACCACATACTAGCCTGGGCAGAGGGACATGTGCCGATTCTATCGGCAGTCCATATCCCGGGAGTAGAGAACTGGAAGGCAAATTATCTCAGCCGCCAGCAGATCTGCTCGTGGGAATGGTCCCTACACCCAGAGGTGTTCCAGGAAAATTGCCAACGTTGGGGATGGCCAGAGGTCGACCTACTGGTATCCAGGTTCAACAAGAAGCTACAGCAGTTTGTGTCCCGAACAAGAGATCCACTGGCAATCGGAGCAGATGCTCTGGTAGTTCCATGAAGCCAGTACTCCCTGGTTTATGGTATCCCTCTCCTTCCACATTTGTTGCGTAGGATTCGGAGAGAGGGCGTTCCAGTCATTCTGGTGGCACCAGCCTGGCGCTGGTTCCCGGAGATTGTGAGACTGACAATAGACGGGCCATGGATGCTTCCACGTCACCCCGATCTACTGTCTCAAGGTCCTATATTCTACCCCAATTTACAGTCTCTAAATTTGACGGCATGGCTATTGAAGCCAGGGTGTTAAAGGACCATGGTATCTCGGGACCAGTGGTGTCTACCCTAGTGAATGCTAGAAAAACTGTCACTAGGAAGATTTATCATAAGGTCTTGAAGACTTATATTGCTTGGTGTAGAGCCAAAAAATGGCATCCTCGGAAATACGTGGTTGGGAGAACTCTCTCTTTTCTACAGTCAGCTGTGGAAATCAAATTGGCTTTAAGCACAATCAGAGGTCAAGTTTCGGCCCTATCAGTATTCTTCCAAAGGCCTTTAGCATCCCATTCGCTGGTCCGAACCTTTATGCAGGGGGCAACTCGCTTGCTTCCCCCCATTAGGTCATCTATGTGTACTTGGGACTTGAACTTGGTGCTGTCTGTGTTACAGAAACAACCATTTGAACCTATCAAGGAAATTCTATTAGACTTGCTGTCACGCAAGCTAGCCTTTCTGATGGCTATCACCTCGACTTGAAAGGTGTCGGAGTTGGCGGCCTTTTCATGCAGGGAATCGTACTTGATCCTTCACCATGACAGGGTCATGTTACGACCTGTTGCATCTTTTTTGCCAAAAGTGGTGTCGGCCTTTCATTTAAATTAGAATATTATCTTGCATTCTTTTTATCTCTCAGCCTCGTTCGGCGGAAGAGAGAGACGATTGAACTCCCTGGACGTTGTCTGGGCAGTCAAGGTTTATTTGTCTAAATCTGCAGGGATCCGAGGACCAGACTCCTTTTTTGTTTTACCAAAAGGACCCAAGAAAAGGCAGGCAGCTTCCAAAGCTTCCATTGCCAATTGGGTCCGTCAATTTAGGGTGAGAGCTCATTCTATCAGGGGTGTAGGATCCTCCTGAGCTTTTCGCCATCAGGTATCTGTGGCTCAGATTTGTAAAACTGCCACTTGGTCTTCAGTGCATACGTTCACCAAATTTTTTCAAGTGGATGTTCGAGCAGCCGAGGGTTCGGCTTTCAGCCGCAGTGTACTGCGGGCTGCCGTATAAAGTTCTAATGGCTATTGTTTGTCAGGGTGTCTCCCTCCCCTCAAGGCTATTGCTCTGGGACGTTCCAGCAGGTAATGGATAGCCTGACTGTGTCCCATGATGTATGAAAAAGAAAAAAGGATTGTTTGTCATACCTGTAAAATCCTTTTCTTTGAGCACATCATGGGACACAGAGATCCCTCCCCTCTTTTTTGAGGATTCAGTGCTTGCTACAAAACTGAAGTGCTTCCTGTGTGGGAGGGGTTATATAGGGGATCACTTCCTGTCTAAAGACCTTTGGTCTACCAGTGTCCATTCACCTGGAGATAGAGTATAACCCAGCAGGTAATGAATATTAGCCCAACTCTGTGTCCCATGATGTACTCAAAGAAAAGGATTTTACAGGTATGACGAAAAAATCCTATTTTTTAAGTACTGAAGTTTGGCGCCATTCCATGAGT
This sequence comes from Aquarana catesbeiana, assembly GCF_042186555.1. Lineage (NCBI taxonomy): Eukaryota > Metazoa > Chordata > Amphibia > Anura > Ranidae > Aquarana > Aquarana catesbeiana. The sequence continues at coordinate 136,733,107 of NC_133325.1, read as the reverse complement.
GTGCGCAATTTCAAAGCGTCACATGTTAGGTATCCATTTACTTGGCATAACTTCATCTTTCACATTATGCAAAAAAAATGGGCTAACTAATGTTTTTTTTTTTTATGCATGAAACGCATGCAATTGAAAAACTACTATGCAAGATACAAAGTTGCAACGGCACCATTTTATTCCCTAGGGTATCTTCTAAAAAAAACATATCTATAATGTTTGGGGGTTCTGAGTAATTTTCTAGCAGAAAACATAATGATTTTTACATGTAGGAGCGAAGTGTCAGAATTGGCCTGGGTAGCAAGTAGTTAAAGGGTGTTTTATCTGCATGTAGTGGGCTCTTATCTGCTTTATCTCTTATCCTAGTTATATTTGACTTTGGGTATACACTGAGCCTGCAAAGATGAGCAGATTGTCTAGGAACCAGTGAAGCATGTTCTTTTATGCTTTGGTTTATTGCTGTGCTGGATGGGCAGTTTGTGTTATGTGTTAATATTCATTGAGAGTGTGCTAATTTCTTTTACTTAATTCAGTCTCTTGTAGCGTTCCCAAAACTGAAGAGGCAAGTTCTGTCATATGAACCACAAGTAAATTCTCCTAAAGATTTCACAGAGGGCACCTTGTTTTCAGTTAACCAGGAGTTCAGCTTGATGTAAGTGTGATTAAAAGCTTGGCTTGTGTTGATTGGTATGTATATAGCACAAGAGTTGCTGGCACACAATGAAAGAAATCTGCACATATGCACTCTATAAAAAGTGGCATTAGTATATATTTTGTAGTGTGTTACTCACATGATACCACTTTAAATAAGTGTAAGGAATAGAAAACAGAACAGCTGCTATCACTAATATCTTATCCGTGGCTAATATAATAAACAACAAAACGGGGGGTAGTGCTGCTCTGTCCTTAATATATAAAGTAAATTCTGTGGGTATTCAAAGTGTGTACAAAAATGGTACATATATGTAAATAAAACTATTAATCATGAAAATAAATATGCTCCAAAATTATTAGTGCTACACAGCCAGTAGTGCATATGCTTCCCAAATCATAAATCATACCATTAAGTATAATTGATATATAGTGAATAAAGTGCTAATAGTGCATAGATGAGTAAATGAGTGTCTCAAGGCTGGACACTGAATCAAAAATACAATAATTCTTATGTAGTGAATAAAGTGCTATTCGTAGATGAATGGAAAAACAAGTGTCTGAAGGCTGGAGATTGAATCAAATGAACATAGAAGTATTCCGGTATTAAAATGTACACAAATCTTCACAGAAATAGTTTATTTGGAAAAGTCCTTGGTGATCTAGATGGGTGGCTTGATATATCCCTTCACCAGTGTTTGAAAAAGCATATAATTAGGTGACTTAGCCCCTTCTTCCCATGTCACCTCTGTGCTTTCTGGCCTCTCACCTTATATATGCTTTAAACCAGCATATCATCTTATCTCCCAAGTGGTATATAGATATCAGCTCGCCTCTAAGGGTCCTCTGCTTCAGCGATTTCCAAAGTTCTGTGTACCATAGGGGGTACTGGGTCTCTATTAGTCCTGCAGGGACGTTCCTTTGCAATAAGCTCCCAAATAAGTGTATAAGAGAAAGAGGAACACTCTCGTAGTGTGATAAGGTTTTTAAGAATATTTATAAAAAAAATGTAAACAGCATACTCTCACATTTAAAAAGCCAGCGAAATTCCACGAGTGCTAAACTCATTCCTATGCGGCATCACTTCCGGTACTCCTCCACTCCCTACGCGAATCCTCACGGTCACGTGACTTCATCAGGGGATAGTAGAGAGTAAAGGAAGTGGGTTTATATAGTGTAGCTTGTGGTCAGTAATTGCAGCCATTTCTTTATTGTACATCACGGGACACAGAGCCATAGTATTAACTATATGGGTGTATAGGCACCTTCAGGTGATGGACACTGGCACACCCAAGACAGGAAGTTCACTCCCTATATAACCCCTCCTCCTACCAGGAGTACCTCAGTTTTTTCACCAGTGTCTAAGGTGTTGGTCACGAGTGAAGATGTGCTCTGAAGAGCTCCGCTGGAGGGATCTTTACTGGATTTAAACAGCCTCCACAGACCGGATCCATCCAAAGTGCCACTGAGTCCAAAGTGGATGGTACCCGGGCCTCAGGTAGGAAGAACAAGGTTTTGCCTGTAACACCTCTCCTTGGAGGGCTGGACACTGGGATCCAGTGCTTTGGTCATGCTCACATTACCATAAAGTTTTCCTGGCGCGGTGCTATACAGGTCCAAGGGAGTGGAACCCTGATAAAAAAGGGACCCGGTCCTTGAAGGGTTGCAAACGCAGCCCACCGTGATGGATTGGATCTGTCTGTTAGCAGTATCCTGAGGCGAGGATAAGGTAAGGGAAGAAGCCTAGGAACTGTAAAAAGTCCATCTATGGTTTTTCTTCCTTGGGTAAAATTTTGTCATGCCTTAAATCTCCACTAGAGGGAGTAAATGCACATACCTTAGTACGTTGTCTCTCACTTCAGCTCAGTGTCACAGCATGTGTGTGGGCTCGGCAGCAGATTTTCTCAGCGGGTTTTCCTCATGCAGGAAAGAGATTTGCCATACTGCACTTCTCTCCCCTGGAGGGACTAAAGGGTTGGGAAATTCAACAATGGTTGGTGCCCCCCCGCAACACCTCCCGCTGGGGCTGCAGCGGCTCCCTTTGCTCTGTAGTTTCCCCCGCTCTGCTCGAGTGGCACCATTGGGCCCTGCCTCTCTTCCCCTCCCCTCTTGCTGGGTCTGCGGAGTGACAGACCCGTATGCCGCCCACGCGGGAACTGAATGTCAAAACAGGGGAGGGCAGGTGACGTACGGAGGGGGCAGGGCCTAGGCGCGGCGCTGTGTGTGGGACGTAGCATCCACAAGGACACACGGTGCAGGCGCAGGGGTTAGTTGAGTCCAAAAGGCAGTCTCTCCTTAGCTGGAGAGTACGGCTAGTCACATGGGACACAGGAGCGGTGGGGCATGTAAGGGCTGCATGCAGGCATTCCCAATTTAGGAAAGACATTTTACCCAGCACTAGGCTGAACTTTTATTAGTGGCATTTCTTTTGCTAGACTATTGTTCAGCAAGTAATGCATTTTATTAGTGACTCTGCTTTTGTGCTTAGGACTATGCCTCTCAAAAAGGCCAGTGCAAACACCTCAAAAAAGGTACCAAAAACATCATCCCAGGCGCTGAAGACTCTAGTCATGCCTCTAAATTGTCATCTTCTCCTGAAATACCAGAAGTGGCTAGCCATGGTGAGCCATTGGAACCAGTAGGTGTTGCAGCTACTTCTAACATCTCAGCCCCTGTATACATGACTGAAGATGCCTTTTCCTCCTCCCTGTTGGGGCTAGAGGAAAGACTAGTGGCTTTAATCGCATCCTCCATCCAAAGGGATAGTAAGCGTGGTAGATCCCCTTCCCCCACTGCAGACCCTTTATCAAGGGAACAGTGGGTTGAGGGATGAGGTTTTACCTTCAGGGGATCAGGAAGAAAGACAATCCCATGACTCCTCTTCGGAGCAATCAGTGGTGGATGAACCCTTTTCAGCCTCGCAATCTGCAAAGTTGCTGGTACAGTCTCTTACAGAAATGGTTCGTTCTGCTTTCAAGCTGCCCCTAATTGAGTCAGCCGAAAGTTCAGCTTCTTCCTTGGGTTCCTTAAAACCTCTGCAGACTTTGCATGCGTTTCCCGTCCATGCATTACTAGAACAGCTTATTTATGCTGAATGGGATCATCCGGATAAGCATTTTCTCCCTCCAAAAAGATTCTCAGTACTTAATCCCAAGGAGGAGAAATTCACCAAAAGATGGAATGTATCAGCAGTTGACGCTGCTATATCCAGTGTGCATAAAAGTCTAACTTGTCCAGTAGACAATGCTCAAATGCTTAAGGATCCAACAGATAAAAGAATGGAATTCCTGTTAAAATCCTCTTTTTCTTTGGCAGGTGCAGTAGGCATCTGTCAATCCCTGAAGGACCAGTTTAGACAGGCCCTTAAGGAGGTTCCTGTACAACAGGCCCGGGACTTGGCCGAACTGCCAAGAGCATTATGTTTTGCTATTGATGCCATTAAAGATTCTATTCACCAGGCGTCTCGCTTTGCGCTTGTTCTAGTACACATACATAGGATCCTGTGGTTGAAACATTGGTCAGCTGAAGCACCATGCAAAAGGCTCCTGACTGGTTTTCCTTTTCATGGGGATTGGCTATTTGGGAATGATTTGGACAAATACATCCAAAAGATTTCAAGTGCCAGTCAAAAGAAGGCATAAACGCCCTTCATTTAAGTGGGCTTTTTCTCCAGCGACAGGGGTATCAGCCTCTAGGCAGTCGCGACGGCCTCCGCCATCAGAGTCTAGAGGAAAGCCTCAGGGTCAGGCCCAGGCACAAAAGAAGTCCTAGGAAACCTGCAAAACAGAATTCTAAAGCCTCATTATGAAGGGGCGCCCCCGCTCGCCAGACTGGGGGGAAGACTTCTGCAGTTCTCAGAAATCTGGCAGGAGGAAATTCAGGACAGATGGGTCATCTCCACGATAGCTCTACGGTACAAACTGGAGTTTTGGGAGTTTCCACTGCGTTTCCACCGGCCCGTTTTCTGTGGTCAAACGTTCCCAAAGATCCAAGGAAAAGGCAATCTCTGTTTTGGGCATGAGACCGATTACTGGCTCAGGGGGTGATCATGCGAATCCCCACAGTTCTATTCAAACCTCTTCACGGTACCAAAACTGAATGGAGATGTCAGACCATTATAGATCTAAAAAATCAAAATCAATTCCTGAAGGTCCTCTCTTTTCGCATAGAGTCGATCAGGTCGGTGGTTTCTATCCTACAAGGAGGAGAACTTCTGGCGTCTGTCGACATCAGGAATGCATATCTGCATGTTCCTATATTTCCCACTCACCAAAGGTTTCTGCGGTTCAAAGTAGAACAGCATCATTTTCAGTTTGTAGCCTTGCCCTTTGGGCTGGCTACAGCACCCCGGGTATTTACAAAGGTTCTGGCTCCACCTCTAGCCAGGCTGAGGGCACAGGGCATAACAATCCTGGCATACCTGGACGATCTATTGCTAATAGACCAGTCGGTGGCCCGTTTGGAGCAAAACGTGTGCATCAAGTACCTGGAAAATCTAGGTTGGATTCTCAACTTAGAGAAATCTTCATTAAAACCACTAAAAAGGCTGGATACATGGGTCTGATCATAGACACAGCCCAGAAAAAGGTGTTCTTGCCTCAGGCAAAGATGAACGCCATAAGAGAGCTGGTGCAGATGGTCAGGTCAAAAAGAGATCCCTCCATTCGCCTTTGCATGAGGTTGTTAGGAAAGATGGCTTCATTTGAAGCGGATCCCTATGCCCAGTTCCATTCAAGACTGTTGCAAAATAGTGTCCTGTCTGCTTGGAACAAAACAGTTCAAGCTCTAGATTTGCCAATGCGGCTGTCCCCAAGGGTGTCCCAGAGCCTCAGTTGGTGGTTGGTAACCCGGAATCTGCTGCACGGAAAATCCTTCGGACCAGTTATCTGGAAAGTGGTAACGGCAGATGCCAGCCTTTCAGGTTGGGGAGCAGTACTAGAAAAGACAGCTGTCCAGGGTCAGTGGTCAAGAACCGAAAGAACTTTGCTCATCAACATCCTAGAGATTCGGGCAGCGCATCTGGCTCTGAAGGCCTGTACATTCAGGTTACCGGGTTGTCCTGTCAGGATCCAATCCGACAATGCCACAGCTGTGACTTATATCATACACCAAGAAGGCACCAAGAGTCTCGCAGCACAGAGGGAGGTGAACCATATTCTAACTTGAGCAGAAAGGAATGTTCCGTGCTTATCGGCAGTTTTCATTCCGGGAGTAGAGAATTGACAGGTGAACTACTTGAGTCGCCAGCAGTTGTTCCCTTGGGGGAATGGTCCCTTCACCCGACATTTTTCTGGCTGTTTGCCAAAGATGGGGGACTCTGGACGTAGATCTTCTGGCATCTAGGTTCAATATGAAGTTGGTCAACTTTGTGTCCAGGACAAGGGATCCACTCGCATGCGGAACAGATGCGTTGGTGACCCCGTGGGATCAGTTCTCACTGATATATGCATTTCCCCCTATTCAGTTGCTGCCAAGACTTCTTTGCAGGATCAAGCTGGAAAGAAAACTGGTAATTCTTGTAGCCCCAGCATGGCCCAGAAGGTCCTGGTATGCAGAAATTGTAAAGATGGCGGTGGGGGATCCATGGTCCCTTCCACTATGTCCAGACCTACTCTCACAGGGGCCGATATTCCATGGCACCCTTGGAAGTATAGCATAGGCAGAATTCTTGCCTTTCTACAATTAGGGGTAGAGATGAAGCTGGCCTTGAGTACTATTAAGGGCCAATTCACGGCTTTATCGGTCTTATTTCAAAGACCACTTGCTTCGCATTCTTTGGTCAGGGTTTTTATGCAAGGGGTGATGCGGCTTAATCCTCCAGTTAGATCACCTTTGAACCCTTGGGACTTGAACTTGGTTTTGTCAGTGTTGCAAAAACAGCCCTTTGAACCGATACAGCATACTCCCTTAGTTCTTCTGACAAGGAAGTTAGTGTTCTTGGTTGCTATATCCTCAACAAGGAGGGTTTCGGAATCGGCTGCTCTTTCTTGTAAAGAGCCATATTTGATTATTCACAAGAACAGGGTCGGATTGAGTCCTCGTCCAAGTTTTCTGCCTAAAGTGGTCTCAGGTTTTCACCTGAACCAAGATATTGTCCTACCATCGTTTTTTCCAAAATCATGTTCTAGGGAAGAGAAGTCACTACATTGTCTTGATGTGGTGAGAGCGGTCAAGGTCTATTTAAAGACAACTGCTCAGATCCGGAAGACTGATGTCTTATTTGTGCTGCCATGAGGTCCTAGGAAAGGACAGGCAGCGTCGAAATCCACTATTTCTAAGTGGATTCGGCAAGTTATAATTCAGGCTTATGGTTTAAAAGGTAAAAACAAAAATTGCACTTACACTAATAGATATAAGCTGCGACTAAAAAGTAGTAAACCATAAATCATATATAAATCAAAAAGTCGCGCTAAAAACTGAAGGTGACAACAGGCAAATGTCTAAAAAACCTCATAAGAATATGAGGGTGAATAGTAATCACTAAATAGATCAGTTTTATAGGAGTGCTGAGCAATGTAAATACACACTTTAAAAGTAAACCAAACTAAATGCTGTTAAGTAGGACACAGAAAACATTGACTATGTCCATGTGAAAAGATCAATATTGCATGACCCAATCAATGACAGGTGAATATCTCAAATAACTGTAGGAAGAATATTGTGACAAGTCTGTGGCTAAAAAACTAAACCGTGATAAATGAGGAAAAATAATAAAAATGAATAAAGGAAAATACAATAAACCCAAAAAAAGTCCGTAGCTCAACAAAAACAGTAATAATAAAAGTCCATCCGTGTTAAATTAATATGCATAGAAAATGACTTTGTCTCCAAGTGCTCTGTGAAATAATGTAACAAAATCTTGCTGTGGTAAAAATTAGAGTGCGTAGACAGACCTCCACCTCTTGGAAAAAATTGCTGCCTCTTACCAGATAGAAATGGTCTCTTAATTACAGGAGACCCAGGGAGCGGATGGCTGCAACCCCAGCCAGGGATCTTTAAAGCAGGCACTCAGCGTCCAGATCCAGGGACTCTCTCCCACCAGCCTCCGCAAATAAGGAAATGTCACCATGCAAAAAACAAAGTGCTCCACATAGCATAAAACCAGCGTTTTATTAAATATAAAATTAAAGGTTGCAATTACAGAAACATAGTGGTTTAAAACATGTGAGTAAAAGCCGGCCGGCTCCAAAGTAACCCGTGTCTTCCGGGTGTGTGAATCGCGGTGTCGTCGGGACGTAGCTCCTCCTCCCTACGCCGTTTCGTCACAACAGGACGTGGCCTACTTAACTAACAGCATTTAGTTTGGTTTACTTTTAAAGTGTGTATTTACATTGCTCAGCACTCCTATAAAACTGATCTATTTAGTGATTACTATTCACCCTCATATTCTTATGAGGTTTTTTAGACATTTGCCTGTTGTTACCTTCAGTTTTTAGCGCGACTTTTTGATTTATTTATGGTTTAAAAGGTAAGATTCTGCCTTTTCAAGTCAAGGCGCACTCTACCAGAGCAGTTAGTGCCTCCTGGGCAGTGCATCTCCAGGCCTCCATGGCTCAGATCTGTAAGGCCGCAACTTGGTCTTCAGTACATACATTCAGCAGATTTTATAGGTGGATGTAAAAAGACATGAGGATATCGCCTTTTGGCGGGTTGTGTCTCTCTCCCCTCAAATAGCATTGCTATGGGACATCCCATATAGTTAATACTATAGCTCTGTGTCCCGTTATGTACAATAAAGAAAATAGGATTTTTATAACAGCTTACCTGTAAATCCTTTTCTTGGAGTACATCATGGGACACAGAGGTATATTGCTTTGCTACAAAAACTGAGGTACTCCTGGTAGGAGGAGGGGTTATATAGGGAGTGAACTTCCTGTCTTGGGTGTGCCAGTGTCCATCACCTGAAGGTGCCTATATACCCATATAGTTAATACTATGGCTCTGTGTCCCGTGATGTACTCCAAGAAAAGGATTTTGCAGGTAAGCTGTTATAAAAATCCTATTTTTCCTCTAGCTCTATGATACACAGCACTTTTGAAATCGCTGAAGCAGAGGACCCTTAGAGGCGAGCTGATATCTATATACCACACTTGGGAGATAAGATGATATGCTGGTTTAAAGCATATATAAGGTGAGAGGCCAGAGAGCACAGAGGTGACACGGGAAGAAGGGGCTAAGTCACCTAATTATATGCTTTTTCAAACACTGGTGAAGGGATATATCAAGCCACCCATCTAGATCACCAAAGACTTTTCCAAATAGACTATTTCTGTGAAGATTTGTGTACATTTTAATACCGCAATACTTCTATGTTCAATTGATTCAGTGTCCAGCCTTCAGACACCTGTTTTTACATTTATCAATGCACAAATACCACTTTGTGCACTACATAAGAATTATTGTATTTTTGATTCAGTGTCCAGCCTTGAGACACTCATTTACTCATCTATGCACTATTAGCACTTTATTCACTATATAAGATCAATTATACTTAATATTATGATTTGAGAAGCATATGCACTACTCACTGTGTAGCACTAATAATTTTGGAGCATATTTATTTTCATGATTAATGGTTTTATTTACATATATGTACCATTTTTGTACACACTTTGAATACCCACAGGATTTACTTTATATATGAAGGACAGCGCAGCACTACCCCCCCCTGTTTTTTTGTATTAGTATATGTCTAAAAACAGGCTCTCAACACAATGAGATTAAAGTGGAACTCCAGTCAAAACCCTTTTCTAATCCTTTTCTAATATTTGTTAAAGTGAGAAGGGGTTAGATTTGATGAAAGTCACCGGTACTAGTGTCCCCATTGGGGGATTTTTCCCTCTACTCCCGATAGTGATAGTGCTGGACCAATCACAAAGCAAGTGCTGTGACACGCGAGGAAGTCACCTCATGCTAGTTCTAAGACCTTGATGTTAGCATGCAGCCCAGCAGTTGTAGAATGGCATCTCTTATGTAAGGCTTCCCACAAAGATATTTATTTCCATGGCAGTTTCCCTTTAAATTGATCAAACAAATCATACTGTAGAAACCTAGGATGGATATATCATTTTACAAGCTTCCTAACGTGTGCAAATATTTTTTCCACTTTCTTCTCTTAAGAAAAAATGCAAAAGTTCAGAAAAGAGGAAAGATCAATTTAATTGGACGCTTGCAACTCACAACCGAGAGAATGAGGGAAGAAGAAAATGAAGGCATTGTACAGCTCCGAATATTGAGGACGCAGGTGCGTACCAGGACATTGTCTGCATTTTATGATGTATTGTTGTAGATGATCAGTTTTGTATGTTACATTATGCCCAAAGATTAACTAATGTAACCACAGCACTTGATAATATTTTATAGCACTTAATTCAAAGCATTGATTGTTTAACATATCCTAATCATACAGTACAGGACCGTAGTCATAGACCATGGGTTATATCAGAGGCGGCCCTCCATTAACAACTTAAGGACTGAGCCTCTTTCTGAGATTTGGTGTTTACAAGTTAAAAAGTTTTTTTTGCTAGAAAATTACTTGGAACCCCCAAACATTATATTTTTTTTCTTTCTAACACCCTAGAGAATAAAATGGCGGTCGTTGCAATACTTTCTGTCACACTGTATTTGCGCAGCGGTCTTACAATCGCACTTTTTTTGGAAACGCGTGTATGGGACGCGTGTAAAAAAAAAAAATATTTATTTGACCTTTTCTTATTTATTTATACACTTCTTTAAAAAAAAAAAAAAAAAAAAAGTATCACTTTTTGTTCCTATTACAAGGAATGTAAACATCCCTTGTGATAGAAAAAAAGCATGAAACGGCCTCTTAAATGAGATCTGAGGTCAAAAAGACATATTTATACTAAAATGCAATAAAAAAAAAAAAATTAAATGTCATCTGAAAAAAATTTTTTTTTAAATGTCCCTTTAAGTGCTATGGGCGGAAGTGACATTTTGACGTCGCTTCCGCCCTGAAAGGGTATGGAGACAGGTGAGGGCCATCTCCAGGACACAGGACCCAATCGCTTCTGCCGCTGCCGACGGCTCCAGGCAGCGGGAGGGGGGGGCTCCCCCGCCACCGATACAAGTGATCTTGCGGCGAATCCACAGCAGAGACCACTTTTATCTGAAAGCGGACCGCCCGCTGAAGAAGAGGATACCGGGGTTATGGCAGCTAGCTGCGGTTTGAAGCACATGATTACAACCAGAGGCTTTAATAGGCTTCAAAATAGGGCGGGCTCGGGGCGCAGAGAATGCGAACATAAACATTCGCTATTGTAACACTGATCCTCCTCCTGGCCAATCAGGAAGCGGGTCTGAGACCTGTCACCCGATTGGCTGAAAGGACAGGCGATCCTATTGGATGCCTAGGAGGAGGGGAGGAGACGCATGGCCGCCATGATGGAGGAAAGGACACGCGGGCCGATGCCTGCTGTCCGATTGCCAGGGTTATATGCAGGCTACCTTCAGGTGATTCAGTTAACTGAAGGTAGCCTGTAAGGATGAGCTCAGGCGTGTTCGCAAACAGCACGTGCGGAGCCCCTCAGGAAGTCGGCATTGCGGAGCGCTAATCGCAGGCAGTGAGACATTGTCTCGATGTGCGACTGCAGAGATCGAAAATGTCTCACTGCCTGTGATTAGTGCTGTGCAGTGACGACTTCCTGGCGGGCTTGGCACGTGCTGTTTGCGAACACGCCTGAGCTCATCCTTAGTAGCCTGCATATAAGCCATGGTCTATGACTACAGCCCTGTACCATACTCCAAGATAAAAAAAATGTACAGGATAGTATTCCCTTTTTTTGAACACCTCTTCCTCTACATTTGTACTTGTGCTGTATGTAAATTCTGGTGATATATAGTGAAGTATATAGTGTACAATATAAATAATGGGATAAGATATCTTGAGGACCTGGAACATGCAAAAACCAAGTAACCACAACCTAAATATTCTGCCTAGTAACACATTATAGTAAGTAAACTTGCAAAGATCAGTGACAGGTTTGCTATAGGAGAATAGCACCACTGTTGGCATATAACCTGACTCAGACAGAATAGGAGATGGCTCATTGCAAAAATCTAGAATACCCTTCTGTTGACAAGCTGTATGAATGCCATGGCAAATAATGAAGCAAAATGGCAGAAGCTGAGGAATGGTCTGGATTCATTAATGAAAGGCAAGCAGTGCAGTGCCTGAATTTGACTTGGTATTAGCCTCTTACGGTTACTGTACAGCAGTCAGCGCTCAGTTTAGGAGATGAAGAAGTAACACAAAGTGCCAGTCATTTGTGCTACAATGCTTATGTGCTAACCAGTAGCATGCTGACAGGTGGAGAGAGCAAAGTTACTGATAAACTCATCAGTGTGCTGCTTCTCTTTTTACTGTCCAGTCACAGGCTTGGAGAAGACCTGCAAGTGTTAGTGAAATGTAGCCGAGAAAAATCAGGTCTCCTGTCCTGCCAGATAGAGCTTTGCAATGTAGCAAGCTGTAAAAATCTCAGAACTGGATGGGCAAAATACAATCCTTTGGCAGATAAAACAGCTCCTGTATGTATTTCATTTGTGCATTGAGCTATTTGTCTGGAGTTCATCTTCAAATGAAGGAAACTGTCTATAACTGCATTCACTGTTCTCTGTTATCAGCTTCTGCGTATGTAGAAACCTTTCATTTATTTTCCAGGAGGCCATTATTCAAATTATGAAGATGAGAAAGAAAATTACCAATGCTCAGCTCCAGACTGAACTAGTAGAAATTTTGAAAAACATGTTCTTGCCACAGAAAAAAATGATCAAAGAACAAATTGAATGGCTCATAGAACACAAGTACATCCGAAGAGATGAGTCCGATATCAACACTTTCATCTACATGGCATAATCTCGAGACCTACCTGACCGGTACGGATAAGACGAGCGCTCCGAGCAGGTCACCGAGAATATTTATGCGAAAAAGCGAACTCACTCCAGACTTGTTTTACTGCATAAATATTACAGTCCCCTGCCTTATCCTATGAAAGGACAGAAATCTGTTGCCAATGTCATTCTGCCAGCATGACAGCATCTCGTCCACTTTGCTTTTACCAGCATGCTGTTTTAATGGAAATCGTTTTGGAAGAACTTGTGAGCTTGTAAAGTAGAATTGTCCAAACCAGAGAATCCCAGATTTTTTTTTTTCTCTTCTTTTTTTTTTGGTAACTACTTTTGCCCCAGGGGAGGGGATTGTCACAGTTTCATGCACTGATGAATCGCTGTTACTGTTAGACTTTAAGTGAAAAAAAGAAAAAAAAGAAAATCAAACTACAAAAAGAAAATACTACCACAGAAATCGCACTTTCACATTTAAGTATTGCATTAATTTAACATATGCTATCGTCCCTTCCTGCACAACTTTTGTGAATCTTTTATGCATATCATAATTTGAAGAGGTTTGTATTAATTTGTGGACATGTTGACCCATAAACAATGCTTTTGATATATTGCTTTTAAATGTGTGATCAATGTAAGGAAGCTTGGTTAGGATACAGTATAATATTTTAGAACATTTAAATTTAGTAACACCAACTGTTTAGAAAGTGGACCTGTCATTAAACCCTATATCCTCTGGTCCCATATATATATATATATATATATATATATATATATATATATATATATATATATGCACAGTTGCAGAAGGCACAAAATATATTGTTTGGCTAAAGAAACCTTCTCTGGAATGCCTAGGCAATTAGCAGTGTGATCTCTGCTGAAAGGGAAGATCTGCTAATCTGAATTCTGATGTTCCTGCTGTGCAGAGATCACATGAATAATAAGGTAAGTATTTCATCCCCTCTGCTGTTTCATATAAATTTAAAGTGCAACACCACTTTTGTGATGAAATTGATTCTGTAAGGCAGTGAAATAATACATTTTGTAAATAGTATCCATTACTTACTTTGTTTCAAGTTCATAAGGGCTTTTGAAGTATCCATTGTGCCCTACTGGAAATGCTCAATTTTTGTTTCATATGGAGCTGTAGGTATCAATAGTAAACCGTTGAATGGTAACATAAATGCAACATTACATTATCCCTACACTTCCTGTATGGCAACAAGAAAAATGTCAACATTCTCTGGCATTGTGGAAACCTGAAGATCCCATGGAAGCTTAACAGAACTAAATGGATACTGTTAACAATATTAATAAAGAAATTAATATATTCCCTGTGTTCCCTGTATGGCAGAGGGTTGACAGTTTAAAGGGGTTATAAAGGTTCGTGTTTTTTCACCTTCATGCATCCTATGCATGAAGGTGAAAAAACACCTGTCAGTGACCGGCCCCCAGCACCCCACCCGTTTTACTTACCTGAGTCCTCGAACTTGTCCCACGACGACGCGCCGTCCCTTTGCTAGGGGGTTCTCGGCTGTTGATTGAATAGATTGATAGCAGTGCAACCATTGGCTCCCGCTGTTGTCAATCAGATCCAATGACGCCACCACTGGGGGGGTCTATGGACGCCGAATGCTGGACTCGGGAGCGCGCCGCAAGGTAACCCCCCCCCAGTAGAGCGCCTCTCCTAGGGGGTTATCTGATGTGGGGAGGAGCCAAGAGAGCCGCCGGGGGAACCCCAGAAGAGCAGGATCGTGGCCACTCTGTGCAAAACGAGCTGCACAGTGAAGGTAAGTATGATATGTTTGTTACTTTAAAAAATTACCTTTAGTGTCACTTGAAAGATAGGTCCACTTTTAGATTTGTATTGGAAGGAACCTGGTGTGCTGGTTAACATGCCATGCTAGTAATTTTTCCTGAAAAAAAGTTATGATTATTAAGCAGTCCTCTGTCACTGCCATTATTGTGAGTTTTTGGTTTAGTCAGAGAGCAGCCAGAGGTTTTTCAGGCTTTAAATTTAGAATCATCTTTTCAGTTCAAAATATGAAAAAAAGATGTATTGAGTGCACTGAGAATTTATCCTTATTTTTTAATTTTTATTTAGGAGGACAGGTTTAATGTATAAAAGGTTGAGATTATGTGACCTGCACTGTGGCACTTAATTGGTCCAGTTCACTAAGCAGTATGAGATCTATTAACTGCATTCATAGTGTTAATTATGGTGATTTTCTCTTTAGAAAATTTATTACTCATACATAAAGGTGTGGACTTTCCACAAAGTGGTTATTTAGCCATGAAAAACTTTTTCTCATGAACCTGTATTGTTTTTTTTCCCACCTTGCATTACTTTTTCTGCAGTTTTCATTAGGCAATTTACAGAAGATCACAATTATCACCAGGATATGCTTGTGGTGTAAAAAAACAAACTTTAAAGTGGTTCTAAAGCCTCGAGATTTTTTAACCTTAAAGATGAAGTAAACTCCTAACTATAATAAGGCTTACCTGTGGGTACTGTAAATATCTCCTAAACTTGCACCCTTTTACTAGATATTTACTGTATACCCCGTTGATTAAGTCATTGGCACATGCACTCTGAAGGAATGACCGTCCATACCGTTTCTTCAGATCCATGTGCCGTGACCGCCGCAGCTCCCATGCGCATGCGTGGGAGTGATGACATTGCGGCTCCGGCTATTCACAGTGCCGGAGCCTGCAAACCCACAATAAACACCGGGGAAGATGTCAGCCGTCTCAGTGGTGTGTGGGCGCTGCTGCAGGGGCTTCGTTCTAAGGAAAGTATTTCATAATGAGCTTGTATGCGATGCATTCTAACTCATTATGCCTTTGTCTTACAGTTTTTTTTTTTTGGGGGGGGGGGGGGGGGGGTTTACAACCTCTTTTAAGCATTCTATGCATTAAGCCCCTTTCACACGGGGCAGAATCCGTCCAAGCAGATCCACCTGCTCAGCGGGGGATCCCTCTGCTGATCCCTGAAAAGCAGGCGATGACAAGTCTGTGTCCGCTCTGCTATGCTGAGCAGACACAGGCACAGCCCACTGTTATCTATGGGGCGGTGAGATGGAAAGGGACTGCAAAGGGGGATGGCAAATGTATTCTCATATGTCTGTTTTTAGTGGACCGAATCGGATGGGGTGACAGCGGACACATGTCTGCAGACATCTGCTGCCCCATAGAGAACAATGGGTGGTCCGATCGGGTCCGCCTGAAAAAACAGACAGACCCGATTGGTCCGCTGGTGTGAAAGGGGCCTGAGGTAAAAAACCGGTGTCACACATTTGGCCCCTTTCACACATGCAGACCGTTTGATTCATCAGTTTAGTCACGCATTTTCAAAAAAAAGTTTCATCAGTTTTTTATCTGTTTTTACATCATTTTTTTACATCCACCAGATAGCGTCCTTGACCACTTGAGTCCCAGAGCCATAGTTTCATGAAAAAACTGATTGTTTGTTCGTTTACATCCCTTTTTTCATCCGATCCATTTTTAGCGGTAGAAAAATAGGGCTTTGATCCCTTCCAAAAAACAGATGTTTATGTAAATGGATGATAATCCACCTTTTAGGAGATCCCTGAAAATTCACTTATTCAGGGAAGCCTATCCCACACCCACCTAACAACTGTCCCCGAGCCACCCCCATCAAATCATTCCCCGCAACTATTACCTTTTGTACCACCACCCCCTCCCTTTAGAATGTAAGCTCTACGAGCAAGGCCCTCCTGTATTGAACTGTACAGGCAGTTCCCGAGTTACGAACACCCGAGTTACAAACGACTCCTACTTACGAACGGCCTCAAATGCCGGCAACTTGTGCTCCACACTTGTCCTGGATACCTCTGGACACATCACATACTGCAGTACTACCTGTACGTACTGCATGCCCAGAAGAGCTCCAGATAACATAACAAGCGCCCGGAACATCCCACATCTATGCACAGATGGACGTTACACTTACAAATGCAGTGTTCCGACCGGAAGTTACACTTACAAATGTAGTGTTCCGACTGGAAGTTACACTTACAAACACAGTGTTCCAACCGGAAGTTACACTTACAAATGCAGTGTTCCGACCGGAAGTTACACTTACAAATGCAGTGTTTCGACTGGAAGTTACACTTACAAACACAGTGTTCCAACCGGAAGTTACACTTACAAATGCAGTGTTCCGACTGGAAGTTACACTTACAAATGCAGTGTTCCGACTGGAAGTTACACTTACAAAAGCAGTGTTGCGACCAGAAGTTACACTTACAAATGCAGTGTTGCGACCGGAAGTTACACTTACAAATGCAGTGTTCCGACCGGAAGTTACACTTACAAAAGCAGTGTTCCGACCGGAAGTTACACTTACAAAAGCAGTGTTCCGACCGGAAGTTACACTTACAAAAGCAGTGTTCCGACCGGAAGTTACACTTACAAAAGCAGTGTTCCGACCGGAAGTTACACTTACAAAAGCAGTGTTCCGACCGGAAGTTACACTTACAAAGGCAGTGTTCCGACCGGAAGTTACACTTACAAATGCAGTGTTGCGACCGGAAGTTACACTTACAAACGCAGTGTTCCGACCGGAAGTTACACTTACAAAAGCAGTGTTCCGACCGGAAGTTACACTTACAAACGCAGTGTTCCGACCGGAAGTTACACTTACAAACGCAGTGTTCCGACCGGAAGTTACACTTACAAACGCAGTGTTGCGACCGGAAGTTACACTTACAAATGTAGTGTTGCGACCGGAAGTTACACTTACAAATGCAGTGTTGCGACCGGAAGTTACACTTACAAATGCAGTGTTGCGACCGGAAGTTACACTTACAAAAGCAGTGTTCCGACCGGAAGTTACACTTACAAAAGCAGTGTTCCGACCGGAAGTTACACTTACAAATGCAGTGTTCAGACCGGAAGTTACACTTACAAACGCAGTGTTCCGACCGGAAGTTACACTTACAAATGCAGTGTTGTGACCGGAAGTTACACTTACAAATGTAGTGTTCCGACCAGAAGTTACACTTACAAATGCAGTGTTCCGACTGGAAGTTACACTTACAAATGCAGTGTTGCGACTTACGAACAAACCTACAGTCCCTATTGTGTTCGTAACTCGGGGACTTCCTGTACTGTAATTGTGCTGTCCCCCCTCTACATTGTAAAGCGCTGCGTAAACTGTTGGCGCTATATAAATCATGTATAATAATAATAATAATTTACATCTGTTTTTCCATAGAGATGCATTGATGTCTGTTTTTCATCCATCAACAGATAAATGAAAAACAGAAAAACTGACAAACGGCCTGCATGTGTGAAAAGGGGCATTATACTTGAACCCCATCACGATCCAACGCTGTGCATGAGAGTTTCTCCTAACTTTGTCCCCCCCCCCAGGCAGAGCGATAGCAGCGGGAGCCATTGGCTCCCACTCCTGTCAATCAAATCCAGTGATGAGGGAACAGGGGGTGGGGCCGAGTCCCGCTGTCTGTGTCAATGGACACAGCAGTGGGGCTCGGGAGCGAGCCCACACAGTTGCTTCCATGGGAATCGGTTTCCTATTAGGGGCACCAGCAAGAGTGAAGGAGCCAGGAGCGCCGGTAAGAAAAACAAGAAGAGGAGGGTCGGGGCAGCTCTGTGCAATTCTATTGCACAGAGCAGATAAGTGTAGACACGTTTGTTATTTAACAAAATACCAACCACTTTAAACGATTGCTAATTTAGTCGGCCTCTTTAAAACCCACTCCCTGCCCACTTATTCTGGCCTTCCCAGCACTCTCCTGCCGCTTCATTGCTCTGCAGTCCTAACCCCTTGTAAAGTCTGTCAGAGGTTTTCTGAGATTACACAATTGATGATTTTCAGCCCTGAGCACTGCATCATCAGAGAAGGTCACATGCACTCCTATACCCATAAGCACTAGGTATTATTACAGCATCTCCCAACCGGACAATTAATCACTGTGGTGGTGAGGTTTAAGGAGACTGTCACTTTGCCCTAAATTGTGATAGCAAAAAATAGCAAAGCAATAGGTAAAATAAAGCATCCATTATGCTTTAATGAATTGACCCTTTTTTTTAGGGTCAGGTAACTTAACCTAAGGTCTCCATGCAACATAAGGCTCAGAAAGATTAAAACCCAAAGACATCCAGGCAACTAACATTTTAATAAGCGATTTCAGCAATTGCAGTCTAAATATTTCTTTCAGTTCAGGCTTCTGGTCAAACAGCAAAGGAGAACGAATGGAGTGCGTCTCAATGATCTGGAACATCTCTTCATTAAACGGGTACCCCAGGCAGATATTAAGAGACACAAATGAATGTAATCACATATTCGTTAAATAACTTTTAAATGTGCAGTATTTTTAAATGCAACTGGCTTAAGTACCTGAATTTGTCCTGTTATTAGCATCCTGTAATCCTCTGTACAGCAGTATTTATATTGGGAGAGGTAGCACAAGGAGCCAATTCGGCGCAGAGTGATGATCTCTTCATTGTGCTGCTCACTCTTTGTAGCCAGAAGGCTGGGGGAGCGGGGGTTGTTGTGTTGAGGGTGTGATGACTCTTAGCATAGGTCAAATACAAGGCTGTCTGGATCTATTTCAATGTATATATAAATGTATAGGTTTCTGCCTGCTTGGGGGTCAGCTTTAACATCTATTCAGTATTTATTTGCTTGAAAATGTTCTCAACAGCTATGGCTACATCAGAATAGTGTGTAAATTTAACAAAGCAGACTTTTTTCTTTTTTTTTAACCCCCGGATTATGCTAAAAAAAAAACAGTGACTGCAAAAGATCTGATTTGTAATTTTCTCTGTAGCAGCCAATTCAATCCCAGTTGCCATTTTCAACCGTGCACTAAAACAACAACTGCAGTGCTGGGAACAATGCTGTTCTGACACGCTTGCTAGATAAGGTTCATTGAAGTTTGAGCGGTATTAAAAAAAATGCATTGATTTTTTTTTTTTTTTAATAAAACATAACTGGATTGGTATTTGCCTGTAGTTCAGTTAATCCGGAATAACAATCTGGATTCATCCAAGTTTTTTTCTAGAATGTCCTGCCAAGGGATGATGTTGGACAGTGACATTGATGGTTACAGAAATTAGACAGATTCAAAATAAACAGGTTTTTTTTAGAGAGGATTTCTACAATTTAACAACTCCCTAAAGTGGAGCCAGACAAGAGCCACAACCTGTTACTTCTCAGGGGGGTATGAAAGACTGTAAAGGAAACCAGGTGCAGAAAAATGTGTAAAACTGGAGTAACCATGAATATATTCATACTTGGATCGAGGCATACCCTCTTTATGGGTTGTTCTCACTTTCTTATGTTCAGACAGCAAAAACTGCCATCACGAGGAGACTGTATTGTATATTTCTGCTTTTGTATATACATATATCTAGATACATGCTTATGTATCTGGATATATTTTTTGTGTATTAATCTTACATATACTCACACATATGTGTGTATATATATGCATGTGCCTGTATATATATTGTACATATGTATGTGTGTGTGTATATACGTGTGTGTTTGTACATAATCTTAGTTCAACAAGGGCAACACAGTCATCTTTAGAATGTATATCTAAATGTAATAAATGAACAACTTGCACCTGATATTTTTATATAGTTTTAAACATAATTTTCAGAAGCTCTCCATGTTCATTTTACCTGCTGAGGCCTTCGGGCCTCTTTTCTCATACTGAGGCTATAATTAAATGACAAAGAATATGCTTTGTGTGAATTTGATTACTAGGAGTATACGCACATGTATATATGTAATATGGAGGACTGGAACAGTGGGCAGTCAGGCTACTTTTTGCCATGCCCCATTGTGGAGATTTCCTATGACCTGTTTTTAAAGATGTAGCAAGAAATAAAAAAAAAAAGCTCTCCAAAATGAAGAAAATCTTCTCTTATGCCGCGTACACACGACTTCTCGTCGGACTGAACTCCGAAGGACTTTTCGACGGAGTAACAACGAAACGGTCTTGCCTACACACGATCCCACCAAAGTCCGATTGTTTTGAACGTGATGACGTACGGACCGGACTAGAAAAGGAAGTTCAATAGCTAGTAGCCAATAGCTGCCCTTGTGTCGTTTTTGGTCTGTCGGACTAGCATACAAATAAACGTTTTTTTCGATAGGAATCGAGTCTGTCGGAAAGATTTGAAACATGTTCTATTTCTAAGGTCCGTCAGATTTTTCGACAGAAAAGCTCCGATGAAGCCCACACATGATCAGAATGTCCAACGGATTCGTTCCGTCGGACCTTTTCTGCCGGAAAGTCCACTCGTGTGTACGCGGCATTAGACAGTTGTCATCTAAACAAGTGGAAGATTTCCCCTCTATTCCTGTTTTGATGACAACTCAAAATTTTTTGATTTCCCTTTGCTGCCCCAGTATCAGTGGTCACCATGGAAACACAAAAACGCAATAAAAACCTTACATGGGTTCTAACGTTTTACTACTCAAAATAAATAAAAAAATGCTGGCTTTAGATGAACTAATTTTTAGATACATTTTAAGGACCTTGCTGACCAACAACCATATTCCAAATAGACTGCCTCCCTATCTAGTTTTCTCATACCTAGGCATGGACCCTATCTAGCTATGCAGTTTACTTGGCTAACATAAGGTTCATGGTTCAGAACCACTGCTCTAGGCTGTCGTTTTATAAGTGACTAACCAAACCTCAGAAAGCATTTGTGCATTTTGAGTGCCTTGATGACCAGTTGCTCTTTTAGATGCCTCATAAGGAAAGCAAGCAGTGTGTCCCTTAGAAATCAGCATCAATTTAAAGCCCAACACCACTTGTTTTAAATAGGAGGAAGGGTTAGAAGTTTGGTCTACTGGAGAGATCTCCCCTCACTTTGTATTGAAAGTGAAGGTTAAAGAAAATACCCGATTTTGGGTTGTCCCAGAAAAGTAATACAGGGGAAATCTTCCAATGGAGACACTAGTTCTGGTGATCTGGTGTCTCCAAGAAATTCTCTTAATTTGCAGGGATTTTCTCTCACTTCCTTTTTGGCAAGAAGTGAAGGGAAATCTCCCCAATGGGACACAGATGGTGGAAAAAAAATTGTAAGGGGTTACGTATAACCCTCCCTTACTCTATCCAAAATAAAAAGATATCTTGTTTCTTTAATATTTTTCACCAAAAAGTTTTGAGGCCTAAAATAAAAAAAATTGGGGCTGTTTGGCACTGTCAAGACATGTAGGGATTGGGATACCATATGCTGCCATGCACCAAAAAATATATATTTTTAGAAACATTAACAAAGGACTTCTGAATGTTGCTTTATCCAAAAATCTGAGGTTGTGAACAATGATGGAAGAAAGACCAGGTTAGCTGCCTTTCAGATTGTTGTTTTGTAAATACCTTAGAGAAACCTGCCCAGGATGTGGTCATTCTTCTAGTGAAATATCTCATCGGAGACTGGAAAACCTTAAAGGAGAATTATAGGCAAAAGGTTTTTTCTTTTTTTTTTTTTTCATTTTAGAGCGCATTGCAGAATATTCCCTTCACTTCCTGTCACATAACCAACCAGGAAGTGAGAGGAAATCCCTGCAAAGTAATGGAATTCCTTGGGTCTCCAAGGTCATCAGAACTAGTGTCCCCATTGGAAGATTTCCCCTCTATTACTTTTCTGAGGACAACCGAAAACTTGGGATTTTCCTTTACTTTTAATGATAATGGTAAACAGGACAAATAGAGAGGGTGAATCTCCCTAATGGGGCACAGACAGCAAAAAAAACTGACAAGCATTCCAATCGTTCTCCACTCTATCCAAAACTTAAAAAAACAAAACGTTTTGCCTTTAGTTATACTTTAAAGTGGTTGTAAACCGCTGAAAAAAAAACTGCATGACAATGGCATAATGTGCTAATATGCTATGCATACTAGCACTTTATGAAATAGTTACCTTGGAACAAAGCCCTTCCAGTGGCGTTTGCTCACTGCTGAGAGGGCTGACATTCTCCCGGCGTTCATGCGCGTGGGAGCCCTCGGTTCCGGCAAGAAGCTCTGAAGGTCCAGTATGGTATGCTGGACCTTCAGAGCGTATGTGCCCTTGATGTCAGCGGCTGCATGCAGGATGAATATCTCCTATACGGTGCACGATTAGGAGAAACTCATTTTACCTACAGGTAAGCCTTATTATAGGCTTACCTGTAGGTAATAATAACAAAGCAGGGTTTACAACCACTTTAAATCTTCTAAGCCTTGTGCAAGGTTTTTACCATACAAGATACAGTAGTCCTATGAATGCCTTGCTTCACCCCCATAACAGACAACAAAAATCCTTTCTGAGGCTCTGAATAAGGGACATGCGGGTAAAACCTGGGTACATGGTGGACAACGGAAGCATGCAGAAGCCCAGATGAAGAATCAGAGATTGTGGAAGAACAATATCCTATTTGATGTGAAATAAAGGCAGCATTGTACAAAGGATCACTCTATCCAGAAAGAAGCATAGAAAGGGTCCTTTGGCAGAAAATGCTTGTAGTTCAAACACTCGTTTGGCTGATGGAATAGTCATTAATAAAGGCATTTTAAAAGATGTATTTTAGATATACCCCAAATACTCCCTGATTCTATCAAGTCTTTGTTTTTTATCCTGTGTCAGGCAGACCACTTTTGTTTTCTAGGGGTGCCACATCCCTAAAATTACTATAGCATGGAGAAAGAATCTCCAGTATCCTAAATTAACTGGCTATAACAGCAACAGAATGGAGACTTATCAAATAAAATCATATAATCTTTATTATAAAAGTTAAAATTCATAAAAATGAATGCATCTGAACTCCAAACAGATGGGGAACAAAGAGACACTTTACATCTGTACATGGTACATGAATGGTCCATATAATCGGTTGTGTGCATACAAGGACATACAATCCATACGATAATACAGTTGTATGCAAAAGTTTAGGAACCCCTGACAATCATTTCCATGATTGCCATTTATAAATATTTGGGTGTTTGGATCAGCAATTTCAATCTATCAAATAACTGAAGGACACAGTATTACTTCAGTAGTGAAATAAGGTTTATTGGATTAACAGAAAATGCATGAAAACGAAAATAGACAGGTTCATAAATTTGGGCACCCCAACAGAAAAATCACGTCAATATTTAGTAGGGTTGCCTTTAGAAGAACGAACAGCCTCTAGACACTTCCTATAGCCTTTAATGAGTGTCTGGATTCTGGATGAATGTATTTTGGTTCATTCCAGTTCAGTTAGGTTTGATGGTTGCCGAGCATGGACAGCCCGCTTCAAATCACCCCACAGATGTTCAATGATATTCAGGTCTGGGGACTGGAATGGCCATTCCTGAACATTGCACTTGTTCCTCTGCATAAATGCCCGAGTAGATTTTGAGCAGTGTTTTGGGTCGTTGTCTTGTTGAAATATCCAGCCCCGGCGTAACATCAACTTTGTGACTGATTCCTCAACATTATTCTCAAGAATCTGCTGATATTGAGTGGAATCCATGTGACCCTCAACTTTAACCAGATTCCCAATCGGCACTGGCCACACAGCCCCACAGCATGATGGAACCACCACCAAATTTTACTGTAGGTAGCAAGTGTTTTCTTGGAATGCTGTGTTCTTTTGCCGCCATGCATAACGCCCCTTGTTATGACCAAATAACTCAATCTTTGTTTCATCAGTCCACAGCACCTTATTCCAAAATGAAGTTGGCTTGTCCAAATGTGCGTTTGCATACCTCAAGCGACTCCGTTTGTGGCGTGTGTGCAGAAAAGGCTTCTTTCGCATCACTCTCCCATACAGCTTCTCCCTGTGCAAAGTGCGCTGAATTGTTGAAGGATGCACAGTGACACCATCTGCAGCAAGTTGATGTTGTAGGTCTTTGGAGGTGGTGCGTGGGCTGTTTTTGACCGTTCTCACCATCCTTTGCCTTTGCCTCTCCAATATTTTACGTGGCCTGCCACTTCTGGCCTTAACAAGAACTGTGCCTGTGGTCTTCCATTTCCTCACAGTGGACACTGACAGCTTATATCTCTGCAATAAATTTTTGTAGCCTGCCCCTAAACCATAATGTAGAACAATCTTTATTTTCAGGTCATTTGAGAGTTGTTTTGAGGCCCCCATGTTGCCACTCTTCAGAGGAGAGTCAAAGAGAACAACATCTTGCAACTGACCATCTTAACCACTAAGCCACCGCCCACCGCCATATGACGACGGGACGAGGCTTCTATTGTTCTGGGAGGACGTCATATGACGTCCTCGCCCTCCCGAGCCACTAGGGGGCGCGCGCGCGCGCCCGCTGCGTCGCTAGGGACCCGGTGCGCGTGCCCGGCGGCCGCGATGTCCGCCGGGCACCCGCAATTGCCGGGTAACAGAGCAGGAGCGTGGATCTGTGCATGTAAACACAGATCCACGTCCTGTCAGAGAGGAGAGGAGACCGATGGCGTGTCCCTTGTACATAGGGACAGCGATCGGTCACCTCCCCCAGTCAGTCCCCTCCCCCCACAGTTAGAATCACCTCCTTAGGTCATACATTAACCCCTCGAGCGCCCCCTAGTGTTAACCCCTTCCCTGCCAGTCACATTTACATAGTAATCAATGCAATTTTATAGCATTGATCGCTGTATAAATGTGAATGGTCCCAAAAATGTGTCAAAAGTGTCCGATGTGTCCGCCGCAATATCGCAGTCACAATAAAAATTGCAGATCGCCGCCATTACTAGTAAAAAATAAATATATAATAAAAATGCTATAAATCTATCCCCTATTTTGTAGATGCTATAACTTTTGCGCAAACCAATCAATATACGCTTATCGCAATTTTTTTTTACCAAAAATATGTAGAAGAATACATATCGGCCTAAACTGAGGAAAAAATTTGTTAAAAAAAAAAAAAAAAAAAATTGGATATTTATTATAGCAAAAAGTAAAAAATATTGTGTTTTTTCAAAATTGTCCCTCTTCTTTTGTTTATAGCGCAATAAATAAAAACCGCAGAGGTGATCAAATACCACCAAAAGAAAGCTCTATTTGTGGGGGAAAAATGATAAAAATTTAATTAGGGTGCAGTGTAACATGACCGCGCAATTGTCATTCAAAGTGCGACAGCGCTGAAAACTGAAAAATGGCTTGGGCAGGAAGGGGGTGTAAGTGCCCTGTATTGAGGTGGTTAAATACCTTTTCTCATGATTGGATGCACCTGTCTATGAAGTTCAATGCTTAATGAGCTCACCAAACCAATTGTGTGTTCCAATTAATCAGTGCTAAGTAATTACAGGTATTCAAATCAACAAAATGACAAGGGTGCCCAAATTTATGCACCGGTCTAATTTCGTTTTGATGCATATTGCGCATTTTCTGTTAATCCAATAAACCCCATTTCACTACTGAAATATTACTGTGTCCTTCAGTTATTTGATAGATCAAAATGAAATTGCTGATCCAAACACCCAAATATTTATAAATGACAATCATGGAAATTGTCAGGGGTTCCTAAACATTTGCATACAACTGTATGTATTAGGCTGCATTTACATCTTGGTGTTTTGAATTGCGGGCAGATTTGCAGCGATTCTGTCCGTGATTTCAAAGCGTTTAGGTGTGAATGACAAATTGCAGAAAGCACATTTGAGATGCCATTCATTTGAATGGCACCTAAAATCGTGTTCTGACTTGTCGTGTGCCAGTCGTGGCAGAACCACACTGTGATTTTAGGTGCCATTCAAATGAATGGCATCTCAAATGTGCTTTCTGCGATTTGTCATTCACACCTCGGTGCTTTGAAATCATGGGCAGAATCTCAGCGAATCTGTCTGTGATTCAAAACTCTGAGATGTGAATGCAGCCTTATGGACTACTGTCTATATGGTCAACGTTTTGCCAACAATTTGGCTTCCTCAGGACCAAGACACAAACAATGGATTGCCTACAATGACATAGAATTAGTATAAAAAAAAATGACAAGATAGCACATGTACTAATCCATATTAAATGTTGCATGTTCCCTACCAGCAAACACAGGCAGGTGACCATCCGCCACTAATGCCTTGGGCAGCTACCCTACCAATGCATCACAGGGAGACAGCCACGTAGACGGCTCTATGTACAGTATCTCACAAAAGTGAGTACACCCCTCACATTTTTTTGTATATTTTATTATAGCTTTTCATGTGACAACACTGAAGAAATGACACTGCTACAATGTAAAGTAGTGAGTGTACATGGATCCATATCCCTGCTTTGCAGGAACACAGGGTTAATGCCTTCCCTCCTGACAGGATGGCGATCTGCCTTGTTTACCTAGGCAGATTGCAGTTCTGTCTCTGCGGCTGATGATCGGTGGGTGTCTGCGGACATCGAGTACACAGGACCCACTGACCAGCTCCCACTGTGTGTAATCACACCAGGAGCAAGTTGCTAGTGGTGTGCATTTTCGCCCTTACTTGGAAGTGCAGGATCAGGTATATATAGGTGATCCTGCGCACAGCAGCCACCCTGTAACAGTAAAACTGCTACAAGGCGGTCGGCAAGTGTTTAAAGTGTATCTTACCCTAAATATATTTTTTTTATATGTGTGTGTTTGATAAATCGTAGTCTCTATAATTTTCATGTAATTTTTCCATCTGAAATACCTGGTTGATCTTGCCAGTCACGTTTCTTCATTGTTCTAAACTGACCACACAAAGCACAGATTTGTTTTAGCGGGGAAGGTTTGCATCCTTTGGCCATTAAGAGGTATAGGACACTGTGCAGACATACAGCATGCCTGCATTGGGGAGTTTGTTTAGCCACTATGCCCCCCCCCCCAACCAATCACAGCCTACCTCTGGCACACACCTCCCAACAAATCATAGCCTGCCTTTGGTACACCCCCTGTTCAAGCACAGACTGCACCTTGCCCCAGGCTGTAGATCAGTGTTTCTCAAGCTTTTTCCTCTTGCGGCACACCAAAAAGATCTAAACATTTTCACATCACGACTGAAAATATTTAACACATTTTTGTGGTGAAGAACATTTTTACATATATATTTAATTTAAAATAGGATGTGCCTGCTTTCGAGAGCAAATCAGATTGAAGCGATTGTAATGTTCTTTGTACTTTCGCTTGCTTCCTTGCCTTTAATTTAAAGGGGTTGTAAAGGTAAATTTTTTTTTTTTTTAAAATAACAAACATGTTATACTTACCTTCACTGTGCAGCTCGTTCTGCACAGAGTGGCCCCGAACCTGGTCTTCTGGGGTCCCTCGGCGGCTGTTTCAGCTCCTCCCCGCAAGCATTAACCACCTTAATGCGAGCTCCCTCGCATGGTGGTTAGTGCTTGCGGGCGCACTCCCATGATACAGCCGGCGGCTATAGCCGCTCACTGTATCACTCGGCCCCGCCCCCCAGCGCGCCGCATCATTGGATGTGATTGACAGCAGCGCGAGCCAATGGCTACGCTGCTTCCAATCCATCCACTGTAGCCAATCAGCGGCCAGGGTGAGCGGAGGAATAGATGTCGGGAACGCGAAGCTGACTTTCGAGGCGTCAGGTAAGTAAAACGGGGGGGCTGGGGGCGGCGGTATTGTCAGAAGTTTTTTCACCTTAATGCATAGAATGCATTAAGGTGAAAAAATTTTTACCTTTACAACCCCTTTAACAGTTTCTCTTCCAGAGTTTCAGACTTGATTAAGTATTTCTCCATCGCTAAGCAAGCAATGAACAAATAAGCATCAGTTGTAAGTTGGAATTCAACGGTCTCTTATTATAATATAATTAGAGCGATCGAGTTCTCCCGAGATCTCGCACAAGTCTCGCATTACGAAAGGAACCAATGAATGACAGCCTGACAGAGATTGCGTTTTTATATATGTTACTTTCTAACTTTTGCAACATTGATTTACCATTTAATTTTTCGATATGTTCAAGGTTTCAAAGCACTAGCAATTTTAAATATTTTTCAAAACTCCCACGGCACACCTGCAAATCTCACGCGGAACACTAGTGTTCCATGGCACACAGTTTGAGAATCACTGCTGGAATATAAGACTATGGAATATAAGTATATGGTGTAACCTCGCCCCCCACTATCAAGAAGAAGAGATGCATGGTCACATGACAGAACATTTTAACCTTATAAAAGAGGTAGGAGAGATCATTTCTGAGACGTGTAAAAGCAGTTATGGTGCCTACATACATAGTTATAACTGTACTAGAAAGTGAATATAACATTTCATGTTCACAACTACTATAGAAGTAGAACTATAGGCAAAACCTCTATTTCCACTTTCAATAGATTTTTATTGAAAAAATGTAAAGGTACAAAACATGGCATATGAAAACTTTTTGAAATTGTCAAGAAGATAGACCGCATAGACGTGTGCTGGATGTGCCTGGGCACACCCTAATCACCCCCTGCATGTTAGTGTAGCCCCATGCCGGCTGGCTCCCGAGATCTGCCCGCTGTGAAATGTTGCATCCAAGCAGTGTGTGGCTCAAGCTGCCTGTGAGACAGTTTCACATTGAGCAGATAGTGAGTGCTTGCAGAGAGAGAGACCAGCTGTCAAAACTCAGCGGTGATGTTGGGGGTGGGTGGGACCGAACAGCTATCAAACACCAGCCAATGGGATTGGGACTGGGTGGGCCGCTACCTGTATGTGGCTCCTCCCCCTTTCTTAAGCTGACCAATCATTGGCTGGTGTTTCATAGTTGTTCAGTCCCGCCCATCCCTGGCATTACCGCTGAGTTTTGACAGCTGGTTTCTCTCTCTGCAAGCAGTTACATTATCTGAAAATGTCACACTAAGCGGCTCTTACAAGCCTCACTGTCTGCACAATGTGAAACTCCACCTCTCCCTATCAGTGCCAATCAATTCCCATCAGTGCCACCTGTCAGTGTCAATTAGTGCCACCTATTAGTGCCAACCAATGTCCCCTATAAGTGCCATCTATCAGTTCCAATCAGCATCCATCAGTGCTGCCTATCAGTGCCCATCAGCACTGCCTATGAGTGCCACCTGTCAGTGCCTATCAGTGCTGCCAATCAGTGCCACCTGTCAGTGCCTATCAGTGCTGCCAATCAGTGCCATCTATCAGTGACCATCAGTGCTGCCAATTAGTGCCCATCAGTGCTGGCTATAAGTGCCAATTAGTGCTGCCAATCAGTGCCACCCGTTAGTGCCGTATATCAGTGCTGCCTATGAGTGCCAACCAATGCCACCCATAAGTGCCGCCTATGAGTGCCAATCAGTGCCACATATCTGTGCCAACCAGTGCTGCCTATCAGTGCTAATCAGTGATACCTATCAGTGTCCATCATGCTGCTAATCAGTGGCAATCGGTGCTGCCAATCAGTGGCCATTAGTGCTGCCTATCAGTGCCGCATATCAGTGCGCCTCAGAGCTGTCAATCAGTGCCACCTATCAATGCCGATCAGTGCTGCATATCAGTGCCATTAGTGCTGCTGATCAGTGCCGCCAATCAGTGCTGCTGATCAGTGCCCATTAGTGCTGCCAATCAGTGGCACCTATTAGTGCTGCCTATCAGTGCCTATGTGTGCTGCCAATCAGTGCCCATCAGTGCACTGAGTGCAGGGATGAGGAGATGAACTCAGCAGCCAGGCACATTGTCCATGGGGGGGCTGGCCTGGTGGGGAACATCTGAAATCTGTTGATGTTTAATATTTCCACATGTTGATCTTTAGTATAATAGGTAATCACTGCACTACTATTTACAATAAACTACTGGAGGTAAAATAAAAAAGTGTCAGTGAGGCTGGGTTCACACTATCTTCGCATGCAGCTCACAGCAGGGGTCTGGTGCGCCCCTGTCCACCATTTTAGGTTCAATTTCAGCCCAAATTTTTTGCTGAATTCCGACCTGAAACAGACCAAAAGACGCACAGGACCCCTGTGCAAATTCACACCGGAGCTGCATCGGAAATATGTGAATCGGCCCCATAGAGAGACGGTCAAAATATCCTGCTATTGCGAATTGGATGAGGGAATGCTGCATCCAATTCACAATAATGTGAACCCAGCCTCAAAGGCTTGTTTCTACACCACAAAAAAAAAAAAGTGCAGTGCTTACTTACTGATCAATAACTTAACAATAATAGTGGAATCCTCTAATGTGTGGAAATCTCAATAAACTTCAATATTACCACAATACCAGTCTCTGTGATACGTAATGTCACATATAATACACATCACACTGAAAAAAAACATAAAACATGAAACTTAGCGGGGATGGTGGAGACCCCTCCTATAGAGATTTGCCATACAGATTAACTACAAGTGCAATAATTCCAGTGATATGTGATTTCACATGTAATACACATCAAAATGAGAATAAGACATGCTTTTTTTTTTTTTTTTTTTTTTTACTTAGCAGGGATGGCGGAAACCCCTCTACAGATAATTGCAATACAAATTAACTTAAAGTCAACTTTTTAGTTGTGAGGTTTACATCAATATAGCACTTCGGAATGTTTATTTTTTAGATTGTTACACTTAATTCTATATGTTTTAGTTACTATTATAATTTGAACTTTTGCACTTGAAGTTAATTTTCCGACACCCTTGCTAAGTCCATGTCTTTATGGACATTGATTTGTGCACTGGTGCGCAGTCATGTTGGAACAGGAAGGGATCATCTCCAAACTGTTCCCACAAAGTTGGGAGCATGTAATTGTCCAAATTGTCTTGGTATGCTGACACCTTAAGGGTTCCCTTCACCGGAACTAAGGGGCCAAGCCCAACCTCTGAAAAACAACCCCACATCATAATCCCCCCTCCACCAAATCATTTGAACCAGTGCACAAAGCAAGGTCCAAAAAAACATGGATGAGTGAGTTTGTGGTGGAGGAACTTGACTGGTCCTGACCTCAACCCGATAGAACACCTTTGGGATGAATTAAAGCGGAGACTGTAAGCCAGGCCTTCTCGTCCACATCAATGCCTGACCTCACAAATGCACTTTTGGAAGAATGGTCAAACATTCCCATAGACACACTCCTAAACCTTGTGGACAGCCTTCCCAGAAGAGTTGAAGCTGTTATGGAATAAGACTGGGATGCCAATAAAGTTCATGTGCGTATAAAGGCAGGTGTCTCAATACTTTTGGCAATATAGTGTGTATGTATAAATACACACACACACACACACACACACACACACACGTTAGAGCTTTGGGGTGCACACCCTAATACAATAGGCTGCGCACACCTATGGTAGACATCTAGAATGTAGCTGCCGAGAATGTAAAAACATCCAACAATATAAATCACATAATAATAAACAAAACTTGTAGCCTGTAAGTTAGAGTAGGTATAGATGAGCCAGGTAATATCTCTACAGGCCACAAAAGCAGGTCCTGACGTCAAGTCTGAATCCACAACAAAATCTGCAACAAGGAAATAAGAAAGAAGGAAAGAGAAAGGAAGGATGTCCACAGTAGGAGGATGGGAAAGAGAGGTAGGATAAGAGGAGTGAACGTCGGGGATGCCCAAAGCCAGCACTGCAATTCTGGACTACTATAATGGGTTATAGCTCTGCATGGACAGTGACGGATGAGTATATTGTATCCACTGGGTCCATATCTGGGAGAATTTATTTTGCGTGTCCAGTAGGATGCTGGTCGATTTCTCATTAATAAAGAGCCTGGAGATCCGCGGATTTACTTCCTCAAAGGAAACAAATTGTTTCTGACAAAACTTTTTTTTTCATTTTGGATAGAGCAAAGGAGGGTTATAACCCCTGTCAAGCCAAAACGGGAAGTGAGAGGAAATCCCTGTAAATCAAGGAAATTCCTTGGGGACCCCCAGCTCACCAGAACTAGTGTCCCCATTGGAAGATTTTCCCTCTATTACTTTTCTGGGGACAACCCAAAATTTGGGATTTTCTTTACTTTTACTTTCAATGATAATGGTAAACAGGACAAATAGAGAGGGGGAATCTCCTTAACCAGGGCACAGACACTAATAAAAACCTAACAGGGGTTCTAATCCCTCCCCATTCTATCCTAAACGAAAAAAAAATTTGCCTTTAGATATACTTTAAGGGGTCTTTTTATAAAAATAATAATAAAAAAAGCATAGCATTTTGTTTAGTGAAACAATGTGTATATACGTTCTGTGTGAACTGGGGCAAAAAAAAAACAAAAAACAAATGCTATTAGGCTGTTTCCTGTACTGCTGATTCGATTTAATCCAAAAAATACCGCACTTGGCCACTAGATGGTGTTTAGTGTCATAGGAGATTCTTCTTATAATCAGCGCCATCTAGTGGCCGATTGCATGAACCAAAAAAACACCCCCCTCCATTCAGTATAAGCGTGGCATACAGCGCTCACTCACCAGCTCCTGTGTCTTTAATCAGAGATGCAGTTAGAATGTTGGCATTGAGTCTATACACAGCCTGCCTATGTACACACCATGTCCTGTTTCATACACAAATCAGATTTTTATTTTTTAACCTAAATTAGAAATAACACGGGGATCGCGGCTTCTCCTCATTGCTTTCTCTCTATCACATTCTATCAGTGTACTGTGTAAAAATAAAGCAACCAAAATTGCCAGGATCAAATATGGCCGCTGTACGCGACCAACGTTCTCCATGACTACCACTTCTGTCAGCCAATGATAACCCCCTCCCACTATAAGCCACGCCTTGTGATTCTCAGCCAATACATATTTAGGGGGCACGTCAGTGCGCGACCGGTGATTGGTCAGCGGAGGAGGCGGGGTGTACTATACAGTGTAGAGGTGACTCGCAGAAGTGACAGGAGTCAGGCGGAGTGCGATCTGTGGACATGGCCTTCTGTATCCCGCGCCCGGCGCTGGTGAGTAGCCGGCACCTGTATGGGAGTCTATGGGCGGTGTGCGGGGCTGTGCGCGGTACATACACCATTACCCGGCACAGACCATTGTACAGGGAAGGAGGGGGGTCCTCGCTGTGTACTGATCACAGGATGGAGCCAGGGTCTCCCCCCTTCCCCTCAGACTTGGGTTGTGCGGGTACACTCCAATGTCATTGGCCGCTTCTTCAACCTTCTGCTCGAGGTTTCTTCTATTACTCATCATAGTTTATTCTACAACTTTCTTAGTTTACTACGTGTTTGTTTTTTAATTCTATGCTCCCCATACACTATACAATGTGGTTGTACAATCTTATCTCAGAATAAAATCCCCAAAACAATTACTATATTGCAGCTTCCCAATTCTTTGATGTGATGGTTACGTTGGTTTCCCTTTTTTATAGGCTTTCTTCTAGATTTATCTGGTGATCCAGCCAGCAAGTCTGTTGTCTTTCACAAGATCAATCATAATGTATCAGCTACAGAGATGAGACAAACCATTTACCTCTGTGCTTCCAATCAGGGCCGGTGCTACCACTAGGCAAACTAGTCAGCTGCCTAGGGCACATTGCTGCCTAGGGCACTCGGCCACTGGTGTTCCTATTCTCTTCTCTGCAGCAAGCAACTAAGTCTCTGCATCAGCAGGCAGCCGCCGCTCCGTGTGCGCGTAGTGTCAGAGGTGCAGCAGAGGTCTGTGTGTCCTAATTCCCAAATGAATGGAAGCAAACAGTCATTGATGGGTGCTGCTGGGCTGCATTGATGGGCGCTTCATTAGAAATGTGGGGTATATATGGGCAGGGCAAAGGGGGTGGATTCAGAGGTGGAGTTGCAAAATGAGGTTTTGCCTAGGGTGTCAAAAATCCTTACACCAGCCTTGATGCCATTGATCAGCTTTTATTCATGTGAAACCTTTTATCCTAAAAGGGAATGAAATCTCTTTTTATAAATATAAAAGGCCTTCGCGCTACTAAGATGTGTTAAAAAAAATCTCTTATAAAACTATACAAATTAATAGATAAAAATTGATAAATGACCAAAGTGCATCTCGTGCGGTAAATTGCAATCAAATAAAATGAGGAAAAAAACTGCAGCAGAATCTTCCAGTGTTCACAATCCACTCATAAATACATAGAATCATATAGTGATTCCACGCTGCAGCAATATTGTGCAAAAGGTACTCAATAAATAAAATGAACACTATGTTAATATTGTGCAATTAATTGGAATATTAAAAGTGCAAAAGTAATTAGTCCATATGTTGGTAAATCAATCTAGGGGCATTAGATTCAGAATGACGATGATTTCTTAATTACAAATTCTTTCAATGAATGTCCAAAAACGAAATATGCAAAAATAAGTTTGAATAAATTGCACAGCAGGCAGGAAAGAAGATTATAATCCCATAAATGAGCTCACAGAACCCTCACCTTCATATCTTGATATGTCAGCATAAGATAATAAACAGGGATCTATTCCGTTATTCCAACTTCCACCACCAGGGGGTCCTCCGTTACATTACGTGTAAAAGCTTGGTATCTTGGAGTGTCAGCATAAACCATATACAGGAATCTATTCCGCTGTTTTAACATCCACCACCAGGGGGTCCTGTGTTCCACTAAGTATATAACCTGAATGGATACTCCACATCCTCCATGCCGTGGGGGGGGAGAGAAAAGGGTAAGGATGGGAGTGCTAAAACTCCAATGGTGTAGTATGTTAGCGAAAAAATAAGCTTTATTTACAAGGTAAAGCTGGACTCTTACATTAAAAATTCACAAAACAGGCATAAACAGCTAATATGGCGTCTGGACGCCGTTCTCACATCACTTCCGATATACTTCAACCTCCAGCCACTCCCTACGCGTTACATCATCACGTGACTTCATCAGGGGATCCGGATTGGCTGTGGCAACTTTGTTTATATCCAGTAAATCCGGAAATGGAGTAGTGGCCATTTTATTGTGGTCCGCTGTATTTCACAACTGCGGTTATTTTCTTATAGTTAATATTGTATCTCCACAGCGGCTGTTCAATAAAAAAGAACACCTCCTGCTTATCCTTAGCTTCAGCTAATATATAAGAACTCTGCTCTGCTCATTTTTTATAGAATGGCCACTGTGGAGATACAATATTAACAATATTAAAAAAAAATATTCTAATTAAAAAAAAACTAACCAGTAAAGTTAGCCCATTTTTTTTTCGTCAAAGTTTTGATTACCTGTTTTTGTGTATTTAATATTTAAAATATAGTTTTTTTTTTTTTTTTTTTTTTTTTTTTTTATTTATTTTTAATCTAAATTCTACATACAAGTGAACTGATTGGAGGTTTGTTTTGTTTAATAAATGTAAAACATTTTCCGTATCACTTAAGGTTGCTTGCACACTGGAGCGGGCATGCGTTGATGGTAAAACGCTGCTAGTCTTAGCGGCGCTTTACCGTCATTTTAGCGGCGCTATTCGGCTGCTAGCGGGGCGCTTATAACCCAGCTAGCAGCCGAGGAAGGGGTTAAATGCACCCCTGAAGCGCCGCTGCCGAAACGCTTTTCAGGTGCTTCGGCAGCGGTGCGCATTCATTTCAATGGGCAGGAGTGGTGGTGCAGTGGTATACACCGCTCCAAAGATGCCGTTTGCAGGACTTTTTTTAACATCCTGCCATCGCATCACCTCAGTGTGAAAGCACTCGGGATATCACACTGAGACTGCAGGGGAGCCGTTTTACAGGCGCTATCTTTAGCCCAAAAGCGCCTGAAAAACGCCCCAGTGTGAAAGGGGACTGTTAGATTTTATGAGATGAAGGGGGAAAAAAAGGAAAAAAAAAAATCTGCCTAATATATTGGCCCAAAAAAATCGGCATCACATATCGGCCACCGCGATTTCTAAATATCAGCATCGGCCAGAGAAACCCATATCGGTCGACCTCTGACAACACGCCTGCTTTATGTCCATAGCATTGTGCAGCTGTTTATACTAAAGGTTTGTATGTTCTTTTTATTGAACTCAGGTAATTCATAATCCATGCAATGCACATTAATGCACCTCTCTTGTGAAATGGCCCTGAGGGTTACAACTACTGACAATGTTTTTTGCTTTCTCTGATTTGTTTCTCTATACCAATTATTTTTCACTTCTATTCCAGCCCCCAGCAGCCCTTCAAGGTCAGGAAGCAGGGAACAGATTTCTACTTGGGTCAAAGAAAAACCTAGAAAAATGTTGCAGAAAATTTGACTTTTCTGCTCTAATGAAAACTAAGTAAAACAATCCTGGAGTCAGGCCCTAACAATAAACCCCTATTATGTAACCTAGACCTCAACCTATTTACACCTAGGTGGTCCATTGTTGCGTGTTGCATTAAGGTAGCACTTTTTTTTTATTTTTTATTTTAAAGGGCCTGCCAAGGGACCAAAAATTGCACAAGTTTTTTTTTTTTTTTTTTTCCTACACATTGTATAACACTGCCCAGTCAATTGTGTTTTGCAACACGTGTTGTCTTCACGTGTTGGGACTCTAATGAAAATGCATGCCACCAATGCATGTAGAGTATGTATTGTACTATGTTGGTTTTGGGTCATTGTTAAAGTTATTACTTCAAAGCTACATAGAACAAACTACTATAAATATTCAAATATTGTAAAAGCCCTCTGAAGTCTTTTGGGTACTTGAACAAAAGCCACAAATGTGGGCTAATAAACTCCCTTTGACTGCTGCAGATGTACAGGAACAAGCCATGTTCTTATACAAAATACAAAGACTACAAATTTGAAGTCCTCTTAGAGTATTTGTGTATGCAATATAAGTGTGTGTTTGTTTTTTTTGTTTTTTTATGTAACTAAACAAGTCCCCCTCTTTGCAATGCATACACCCAAAGTCCAGATGGATACCTAAGCAATGTTCTTCTACCCTCCTCATCCAGCACCGAGTCCTTACACTTGTGCTGACAGCTCTGAACTGACAGATACCAGTGCTAAGCTGTTATTGGTGGTATAAGGCTTGTCAGACACTGGACTTCCCAGACACTTGTCTGTTTCCACTAAAGTTGTATAATAGGCAAAATTGTTATATATATGGTTAAAGGAGTTGTAAAGGCAGAAGGTTTTTATCTTAATGCATTATATGCATTAAGATAAAGAAAAAACCTTCTGTGTGTAGCACCCCCCTAATTACCTACCTGAGCTCCTTCTCTCTCCAGCGATGTCCACGATACCCTCAGCCATCCAGTACACTCCTCCTGATTGGCTAACACACCAGCAGCGGCGCTATTGGCTCCTGCGGCTGTCAGTAAGCTGCTGGCGGAGGGACTAGGAGCAGCAAAGAGGGACCTGAGAAGAGGAGGATCCGGACTGCACAGAGGAGGTAAGTATAACATAATGTTTAAAAAAAAAAAAAAAAAAAGCATTTACAATCACTTTAAGATACATATATGGTAGCTGCTTTACCAGAGTAAGGAATTGTAATTTTTGTCCAGGCAGTTCTGGGATTTATAAAGCTCTACTAGGTTGGTGAAGTGCCTTTTTTTTCTTTACTGCAGTTTAGCACATACAGCTTGGTCACCTGGTTGCCCCCCGCCTGTGATATGACAGTAGAGGAGCAGCATATGACTGGGTAAACTCTTGTCAAGAGTGCCCAACTATGCCCACCCTTTTGCTCAGCTCTACTATTCATACAAGCTGTTACTGCAGAGTCTATGAATGCAGGGCGGGTGGATGATTGATAGGCCATCTCCTCCATTTATTATTCAGGATTTATATAGCGCCTACACTTTGCGCAGCACTTTACAACATGAGGGTGGACAGTACATGCATCATATTTTATTAATAAAAGCTGTAGTGCAGACTCTGTAGATGGAGTGGTTGTGGTGTAAAGTGTGGGGTAGTCGGCACTTTTCATGAGAGCCTGTGACAATTCTTTAGTATATTAAAATGGACTAAATTCACCTAGCATTAACATGTTCAGATGCATTTACACGCGTGAAGCATTTTTTCTCCCAAAGCTCAGCTGCTCCTGGACATACTGGCAGTGGGGTTTTTCTGCCTCTAAACACTGCTAAAAGTGTGTGTGTGTGTGTGTGTGTGTGTGTGTGTGTGTGTGTGTGTATACAGAACATATAGGGGAGTTTAGAGGCAAGGAAAAAGTCAGATGTCCCTAGGAGCAGCTGTAAAAACCTCCAGTGTGCATGAGGCCTAAACAATATGTTGACTCTTGCAGGCGCAGACAACAATCCTCATGTCTGTGGGTATGTTGGGACTACAGTGGACACCAATTCTGTATAGTCCATGGGGAAGTGAGTCTTATCAGCCTGGTTAGGTTGTCAGTCAGAAGCTATTCTTTCCATAAGGTGCCATGCACTGATTGCATAGCTCTGATGAAGAAGGGACTCTCCCTTCGAAACGCATTAGCTTATTGTGATGTGTATGCATCGCTTATCCTAAAGTCGCATGCTGGCTGTCGGTACACTTCGTGTTGTGCCTCTTCCACCCATTGCTTGTGAGTTGTTTCTTTTAATTATTTTAATAAACTTTTAAAAAAAAAAGTTAATACACAAGGCTGGTGCGCCCCTGTTTTTCTTTTATTTTGGTTAGGTTGTCAGTCAGAAGCTATTCTTTCCATAAGGTGCTATGCACTGCTGGTTGGGTTGACCATCCTATAGACAGATTTTACTACACATTAATTTTTCTGTGGTCATTTATTTAAGAATGATATACATTTCACTGTCCAAGGCTGCAGTTTTATAAAGCTGTTAAAAATCCAGATGTCCTATCCTTACAATAAGGCAGCCTGGTGACCTTCTGTATGGGTTAAGTATTCAGAACTGCCCCTGTTATTTAAATTCCTGCTTTTATGATTGGCTCACATATGATCCTGTAGGTGACAGGTAAATGTTTGGCATTCCCTGCAGAAGGGGGGTTTCATTTTTGGTGAGATGCTCTCTAAAGCTGCCCATACATTGTACAATTCTTCTTATTCAATTTCCTTTTAGATTTTTCTTCAGTCATGTAGTGCAAGGTACAAACAAGACCCAAGGATAAATCCAAGGAAAAGACCAAGCTTAACTTACCGACCAGCTTGCAGACAACCAATTAGACCTGTCTAACATTATGCGATAAAGGTTTGACCTCATTATTACGTGTTTAGGTTTGACCTCATATTGTATGGTTTTGGTTGATCTAAAGGAAAATTGTACAAGAGAATTGTACAATGTATGGCCATCCTTAAGCTCATCCACATCTCAAGGAATGCAGACACTGGAGCTTTTCTATTTGTCTTTTCTAAGACAGAGAATGCTAATGGGTTTGAGGAAATTGTATGTATAATCAAATCATTTTTTCCAGTTTCGGTTAGGATAGCAAAAAAATTGAACTAGGGTTGTGAATAACCTGTGGCACCTTGTAGTGTGCCATGG
This sequence comes from Aquarana catesbeiana, assembly GCF_042186555.1. Taxonomy (NCBI): domain Eukaryota; kingdom Metazoa; phylum Chordata; class Amphibia; order Anura; family Ranidae; genus Aquarana; species Aquarana catesbeiana. The sequence continues at coordinate 136,693,372 of NC_133325.1, read as the reverse complement.
CAAACAGTGGGAGAAGCATAAAGCAGCATAGTGCAGGGGTCAGGAGTGATGCAGACTTGACCTGGGACATCAAGAGATGTGCGTCCAATGCTAGCAGTGTCCATGATTTGATTCTTATAGGTCTGTATACCATACAAGAGTGCATTTCTGTGCCCAGGAGTCACAGGTGTTGGTACAGCAATGACAGTCTGCAGCTCTTCACTGGTAACTGCACATATAAGCCATTACAGCATTAAACTGATGAGTGTGTGCCCCTGGACACAGTTTTCTTGGATGTGTGGTTACTAGTGTACAAACGCAGCCTGTCTCTGGTTTTGTACAGGTGACTGTATGCCTCACCTGTGACTCCCGGGTGCAGGAATACGTCTGTTTTACACATTGTACAGTCCTCTGCACCCGTATGAATGAAACCCTTGGAGGGGAGTTCCTTTCACCTTGTGTTGCTTTTCCAGAACAGTAAGTGAAGAGAAATGTTCCTAATGGGACACAGGAAAAAAATAAAATGGTTTTAATCCTTCACTGTTCCTCTGAAAATGTTTTGGCTATACATGGTTTTGAAGGCAGACCCTGCCATGTAGACATCATAGGACATTGTAAAGCAAGCCGCCATTGCTTCAGAACAGAGAAGGTGTTAGCGGCGTGGCTACAGGAAATGGATTTGAAAATGAGATTGTACTCGGATGTCTTCCTGATCTGGTGTACAGTATGTATTTGGTTGAGCCTTTATAGTTTGGGAGTATAGCTTCCAGAGCTCTGACTATATAAATCACATGAAGCCACAGAGGTGACTGCCAAGTCCTCTGCTCTTTGGACTCTTTCCACAATCCGCTTATGTGCCAAGCTATTTCATCTGACTTTAATATCTGTTGTTTCTCGGCTTGGCTTGTGGATGCTTCCAGGCATGCACGGTCCATTGCAGTTATTGGCAGTAAAATAAACAGTAGTCTGGATAAACATGGAGCCCTGTGTACACAATGGAAACCACTTTGAGTTTAATGCAGGGCTGTTAAATATTTAATCATTGTCATATGTTGGAGATGATGGGGACAATGGCAAATGTATTTGTAGTGTGAAAGATCTTTGGAAGGAAGCCCTGATGAACATTTTATGAGATTCCTTATCTACAGTATGACTTTTATATAAACAAAGGACAGATAAGTAGACCTTGTGCAATGATGAAAATCTGATAAAGCTGTGTGTTTTGTCCAGTCAGTGAGGTAGTTCTAGACCAGGCCTCATTACTCAACTGTTGTGTAGTCTGCAGGGATGAACAAGAACAGGACTTGACTATTGTGGGTGGTGCCTGGGCTACAAGACTAGCTGATCCGTACTAGACTAGTAGCTGTAGATGGTAGGATTTGATCCCTTGCGTACAAAAACTTATGTCAGTAGTGACACATTCCCAGTAGTGAGCAAAACCAGTCAGATGGCTGTGGGTGAGGTGTTTTTGCCACTACTTTGGTACACATACAGTATGGGGAAGTGACAGAACCCAGGGGGTGCCGCCCAGGGGCGGATCCAGAGTCTAGTCTCGGGAGGGGCACTGCCAGAAAATACGTTTGTTTTTGTTTTGCGGGCAGTTTATCGGGGAAACAGCTGGTGTTGGCGCTTCAATCATCACGGCACCATGGTTATTATGGTGTCAGGATGATTGAAGCGCATTATTTCTATTCTTGCATTGTAATATAAAATGAAATAGTTCAACTCGCCTAAATGCAGAATCAGTGGGAGCCCTGAGTGTGTCACTTTCCACGTCGCCTGCAACCAAATGCGGATTGTCACTTGCTGCGTCATCTGCCACACGCTGCGAATTGTCACTTGCCACGTCACCTGTCACCAGATGAGGATTGTCACTTGCCCCGTCACCTGCTATACGTTGCGGATTGTCACTTGCCACGTCACCTGCCACATGCTGCGAATTGTCAATTGCCACGTCACCTGCCACCAAATGTGGCTTGTCACTTGCCACGTCACCTGTCACCAGATGCGGATTGTCACCTGCCGTGTCACTTTTCTGCTAAGGTGGTCTCTTGCTATGTCCCAGAGTCAGGGAGCAGAGAGATGATGTAATCTCTGCTGCCCACAGCTGCCTTCACAGTGAGGGTGTAACTGCAGGGATGCAGGGCGGGCGCAGGGTGGTGAGAGGATGTCATCTCTCTGCCCCCCTGCCTGCCGGCTCCCTGATTGGCCAGCAGCCCACTCAGTCACACACCGAGCCGCCCAGCTACCCCCTCTCTCACCCACCCACTCACCGACCGAGCTGCCCACACTGTAACCTGCGGAACCGCCCGCGGCGGAGTCGCCCGCACTATCACCTGCGGAGCCGCCTGCACTGTCACCCGCATTCTCGGAGGGGGCAATTGCTCTGTTGCCCCCCCCCCCCCTTGGATCCGCCCCTGGTGCCGCCGTGGCTGGAGGTGGGACACAAGACCTTGGGTGGTTTCAAGGATGACTACCTTCCCTAGAAGCGTTCTGAAGACTATTGATTGCTGTGGGGGCAATTTAGTTTGTTACACAAAATTTCATTCACGAGGACCCGGTATGTCCATCTTCTGACACATCCAGTGGCTTTTGGTTGCCTTTCTATGTCTGTAGGGTTGTGTTTTGTCAGAAGTACTGTGGGCAGCAATTTAGAGTTCAGTGAAATCGGAGCAAGTAATGTCCATACCGTGGGGGGGGGCGCCTGTACAACTGACAGACTGAAGGTAAGGCTGGAGTTACACTTTAAAAACAAACCAATACAGTGATCTTCATATCACCTGGTTATTTCCACAAGTACAACCATTTTGGTCCCAAATACACCACTTACTAGCACTGGAAAGTGCAAAATCCTGGTGCAGCTCTGCATGGTAGCCAATCGGCGTCTAACTTCAGCTTGTTTAATTAAGCTTTGACAAAAAATGGAAGCTGATTGGTTTCTTTGCAGAGCTGCATCGGATTTTGCGATTTATGGTATCCTTTCAGTTTGCAAGACATGTTGCATTTGAGGTTTTTTTTTTTTTTTTTTTTTTTTTATTTTAAATTTAGATTTGTTAGTATTTATATCCCTTTTTTTAATTTTTTATTTTTTTTAGGCACTAAAATATGCACACAGAGCTTATTCATCACAGCGCTCCCTAAATGTAAGTATTGTGTTGGTGGACTATGGAGAGTTACCAGGTACAATGCACTTAATATATGGACTGACAGAATGTGGTGTTGCCTAAAATCTGTACAAACCTTCAAAATCTATGCGCTCAGAACATTGCACCCTTGATCTGATATATGAAGTTTCCTTACAGCAGCCATATAACATGTGACCATGTACATAAATCTACATATACAGTTCTCAAATACCCCTTCACCATCACACATCCTTCCACACTATTCTCACCTCTCTACAGTCCGCTCCTATAGTTGTTAACCATATAAAACACTGCCTTCAACAGTGGCCATATGCACTTTTTTTTCTAACCACGCATATATTCACACAGGCTTCATTTAACCACCATGAAATGCTTGGTCATAAATTGTTTTTTTTTTGTGTGTATATATATATATATATATATATATATATATATATATATATATATATATATATATATATATATATATATATATATAATAATTTATTTTTTTTAAATTTCAGGAAGTGGTAATTGCCAGTGCGGTGAGGACCCCAATAGGGTCATTCCAAGGCTCCCTGTCATCTCTTCCTGCTACCAAGCTTGGCTCCATAGCTATTAAAGCTGCTGTTGAGAAGGCAGGTTAGTATAATACATACAGTACACAAAATAGGAATCTCATCGTATGGATAATCTAGGGCCACCTCCCTGCAGTAAACACCTGCTTAGGAGGGGAATTCATTGCTAGCAGATGAACATGTATTTTTCTGTACTTGCTGGGTCTTTACAAAGATACATTGGGAAATGGCACATATTGCAGTTATGTACTGCATGGTGGGTATTTTTTTGTTTTTGTTTGCCCTGACATTAGAGCTGCATGGTTCTGGATAAAATGAGAATCATGATAGATATATATATATATATTTTTTTTTTTTTTCTTTGCTTAGAATAAAGCTCACAATTCTAAAGAACTTTTTTATATTAAAGATGTACAATCCCTGAACGTTAGGTTATCAAACAAGATGGCATTAGAATAAGACCTACTCTTTGCATCAATCAAATTGAAGGAAATTTAGTAGAATGTAAAGTGTAAATTTTTTTTTTTTTTTTTTTTTTTTTTTTTTTTACCTCTCCTATACCCTGTGAAGTGAATAGCCTCAGATGATACACAGAGATTAAACAAATATCCCTACATAACTTTTACATGTATATCTGCTGTCTTCAGCTTTCTACATTCTTTGGAAAGTGCAGATTGTCTTAAAAATCTTTTTTCCTCATTTAGCAGTGGAGTCTGGGCTTACACTGTGTGACAGCTGATTAGAGGAAAGGGATATACGCCCCTCCACATAGGCAGAGATAAGGGAGAAACATGCAGAGCTGTAGTCTGAATAGACAAGCTCTCTGCTTCTCTCCATCTAGGGTCCCTCCCCGACACAGATTTTCAGCTGCTGTTATCTCATGTGTCGGCGAGCTTGTCAGAAGTGACTCTGCTGATAAGAGGAACGGAGCATCAAAAAGACACAGCACTTAGAGCTTTGGAGAGAGATAAGCAAATACTACAGATATATGTGCCTAGGTCAGATTTCATAAATTGGGGTTTACAACCACTTTAATTTTTGTTAGGGTTGTGTTTTTTGTTTTTTTTTTTTGTTTTTTTTTTTGTTTTTTTTTTATTTTACGGAGCAGGGAACTGCTCTGCACTTGTTACATGAATTGTGGAAATGCTGGATTAAGATCGTGTGTGGGGGGGGGGTTGAATTGAGATCACAATATTTTATTGATCGTGCAGCTCTACCTGACATACATTATTTAAGGTTGTACTGACGCAACTACACCTACAACTGACACACTAACAATGTCTTCTCTTACAGGTATTTCTGCTGAGGAGGTGAATGAGGTCTACATGGGCAATGTCCTACAGGCCGGACAGGGACAAGCACCCAGCAGACAGGCCACTCTTGGTGCAGGTATTTATTTATTTTTAATACAACTTTATCAAGAGATAAACAGAGTAACCAAATATAATCATTAGACTCCAACTAATTTTTGTTAGCCTGCCAGAAACTGATTTGGGATGGTTTTACATGCTTTTCAGATTTTTATTGTAGCGAATTGATGAATTTGCAGGTTCGCCCTCTAAAAGATTGCTTCATGTCCAACCATGCTGCTGGCATTCAAATGACTGTAAAGCAGTGTTAATTTTGTCGACTAAAACATTAGATTAATACTATTTTAGCAAACTTTAAAATGACTAAGACTAAAACCATTGACTAAAATTAAATTTGACGTCAAAATTAACACTGGTCTGTAGTGCATGTTCAAACCTGAATACCATAAATAACATTTGATCTTTCACTCCAGCAGTATGAGTTTGGAAATTGTAGAGAAATGCCTAAATGCATTACAATTTAACTACACCCATTAGATTTTAATTGACTAAAATACTAAAATGTACTGGAGATTTAGGCTACTAAATACAACTAAAACAATTGCAGAAGACAAAAATGGGATTAAAATGCTATTTTGGTCCTCAGACTAAAACTGAATCAAAATTTGCTGCCGCTTACTTTTTTTTTTTTATGTGCAGAGTGGCCCCAAACCTACTTTTTTGGTGTCCCCCTTCAGCGCTCTTGACTCCTTGTGGCTTTGTGCCTGTGAGAGCTGATACTGAAAGGGTTTTACCTCTGTTAGGCTAAAAAAAAAAAACCTATAGCCTTTAGAACCACTTTCAGTTTTTTATTTAATTTTTTTTTTTTAGAAAATGCTGTATAGCTAAAACTCAGTTTTCCAAACCGTCTTTCAGGACAGCACCCGAGAGATCATGGCTCCTCCTCCCACAGGAAACACCTAATCAATTAAGTCTTTAATTGGAGTCCTCCAGGTTGCTTTGTCAGTTTTTTGTTTCCTCCAGCTGGAGGAACACCTCTGGTGGGAGCCATGATCTCTCAGGGCTTTCCTGGAAGACAGGTTCTCACCTGTTAGGTCTTTTTTGTGCTAGGAGAGTGGACGGTCCTGTGGGCTCCCTCTCCCTCTTCCATGCTCGGGGAGAGCCTGTACGCCTGGGAGTGCTGCTTCCATTTTTTGGCCAGATAGGCGGTTGTCCTTTCCATGCTGGCTGCATTTGGGAACAAGCGGTGGCGGCTGCCATGTTTCTGGTGGCAGAGGAGCGCCTCAGCCACGTCCTGTATGGGAAGAAGCGGCACTTCCGGGTCGGCGTGCGTGTCATTTCCGGCTGCAAAGCGCAGAGGGAGAGGGCAGGGTCACCTGGTGCCTTAATTCTGGTTCCAGGTCAGCGCAGCGGCGTTTTTGAACCTGGAACCGTTCGTTTCACCACGCGTCCGCAGACAGCTATGGATAAGGGGGCAAGCCAAGGCGCCAGCAAGGCTAAGGTAAGGGACTGTGTCCTCTATTACTCTGGGCCGTTTTCTCCTGTGGGGAATTACTCACACTTCCCCCTCCCCCCACCCCCCATCTCCCTGGGAATGTATGTTGCAGTGGCTAGTATTAGTATATCTGCCCAGCAACAGGGGATTTTTAGGTGGTGGTGGTGGCTTGCTTAGTGCACCTGGGTGTCTTATTTGTGCTGTATAGCAGCCTTTTAAGCGTGGTTCCTTGTCTCTTTTCTGTTTGTCCAGGCCAAAGGTTCTGCCCAACCAGTCAAGAAAAGGTGCCCTGTCTGCAAAGAGAAATTAAGCGATGTTTGGAACAAAATGCTTTGTGCAGATTGCATTGCAAATCTAGTCAGAGGAGTCTCCATCCATGTGTGGCGATTTGGTTACAACAATAAAGGATGTGCTCCGGGCCACCTTTTCAAGCTTTTAGGTCAAAGAGAGGAACCAGGTCCCTCAAGGGATCCTTCGGTTCCGCAGCCATCTTCAGAACCCTAAGGCGGCTCTCAAATAATTTTGGGGGGTCCAATATCCCAGGACACTTCCCAAGGGTCCGTTTCCCTCGCTCAAGATGAAACAGATTCTGAGGAGGAGGAAAATGAAACAGATGCCGCTTCTAAGTACAAAATGTCGCTAGAAGAGGTGGGAGGGCTCCTGAAAGTAATCCATGCAACTTTGGGGATAGAGGAAAAGAAGGAACTCTCCCTGCATGACCGCATGTATGCTGGTTTAGGAGATTCAAAAGGCCATTCTTTTCCAGTCCATTCAGTTATCACTGATATGATTAAAAAAGAGTGGCTGGAACCTGAGAAAAAGCCATTCTTTTCCCGGGCTCACAAGAAAAGATTTCCATTTGAGGAAAATCCTGATTCTATATGGAACAAGGTTTCAAAATTGGACTCTGCCTTTTCTCAGGTCTCAGTCTACAGACCTCGCCTTTGAGGATATGGGCACTCTAAAGGAGCCCATGGATAAAAGCATGGACCTGCTTCTTAAAAGAACCTGGCAATCTGTGATGAACAATCTAAAACCGGCAATGGCAACAACCTGTGTTGCAAGGAATTTAGATCACTGGGTTAATCAGCTGAAGGCCAATGTTACAGCGGATTCCTCAAAACAGGAGATTCTAGACACCTTTACAACTCTGTCGGCAGCAATATCCTATATTGCGGATGCGGAGTCTATCCGCATGTCAGCCAGGTCAGCAGCCTTCTAATTCTGCCAGGAGGGCCTTATGGCTGAAGACTTGGCCAGGGGATGCTGCGTCTAAAAATAGACTGTGTGGTATTCCTTTTGCAGGTGATCTGTTATTTGGTTCAGAGCTAGAGTCCATTCTTGACCGTACGGCAGATAAGAAGTCGTTTCCGGTCAAGAAGAAACCGGTGCAAACCCGTAAGCGTTTTTTCGGGCCCCAAAAAGGGCAGCAGGAAAAAACGCAGTGCAAGAAGAAGCCATGGTCTTCTCAGAAGCCCAAAGGTAGGAGTGGAGTGCTCTTCAGTCCTCCTGCGACCTCCGGAAAATCGCAATGACTCCCTCAAGGTTGGGGGAAGACTCCAAGAGTTTCTTCCTCAGTGGAGAGCCATCACTTCAAACCAGTTTATTGTAAATATGCTCTCCCAGGGGTGTGTGATAGAGTTCACAGAAGAACCTCCAAAAAGATTCTTGATGACAAACGTCCCAAGGGATCCGGTCAAGGCTTTCGCCATGAAGTCCCTAATTCAGGAACTGAAAACCCGGAAAGTCATCGTTCCGGTCCCGACAGGGGAGTTCTTCCAGAGTTTCTACTCACATGTATTCCTCGTTCAGAAACCTTCAGGAAAGTTCCGCCTCATCTTGAATCTCAAAATGCTGAACAAATCAGAGTACAGAAGGTTTCGAATGGATTCAATTTTTTCAGTAAGAAACCACCTGTATCAAGGGTGCTACATGGAATCAATAGATTTACAAGATGCCTACCTTCACATTCCTATTGCCGCCAGGTCACAGAAATATCTGAGGTTAGCACTGAAAGAAGGGAAGAAGGTGGTACATCCGCAATTCAGAGCACTCCCGTTTGGTCTGTCATCATCCCCAAGGGTGTTCACGAAAATAATGGCTGAAGCTTTGGCGCCTCTGCGTCTAGAAGGAATCTGTTATTCCTTATCTGGACGATCTGCTGTTTTTCGCTCAGACCAGAGAAGGTCTTCAAGAAAACTTGCTCAGAGCTCGTGTTCACCTAGAGTCCATAGGGTGGATCTTAAACCTTCAGAGATCAAATCTGATTCCCTCACAGGAAGTGTTATTCCTGGGTTTCCGTATCAACTCTTTGGAACAAAAAAATTTTCTTCCAGAGGAAAAGCAGAGAAAGTTGGTACAAGTGGGGTCACTGCTACAGTCCATTCAAATTCTGTCCATCAGGAGGGTCATGTCAGCTTTGGGAACCCTGACCTCTTCCATACCGGCCATCCAGTGGGCAAAGCTCCATTTCAGACCTCTGCAAAGTTTCCTGTTAAAAACCTGTAATCACCTGCAGGACTCACTAGATTCACTAGTAAAGATCCCTACATCGGTGAAAAGGAGTCTTTGGTGGTGGAAGAACCAGACAAGATATTCAGAGGGCCTGTTATGGTCCTTCCCAACCCAGGTGAGGTTAACAACTGATGGCCAGATCCTGGGGTTGGGGGGCTCATATGAACAGTCGGTGGGCTCGTGGTCCACAAAAGATGCACTAAGGTCCTCAAATTGGAGGGAACTAAAAGCTATAGAGATAGCCTTACTGACCTTTGCAAAAGAAGTCCAGGGACAGCATACTCAGATCCTGTCAGACAATGCCACGGCGGTGGCCTACATAAACAGACAGGGGGGAACCAGATGCAGACTTCTGCAAAACCTAGCAAGAAGCATTCTAAGTTGGGCAGAGCTCCATACTCTATCCTTGTCCGCGGTCCACTTAAAGGGGACCCTAAACAGGGTAGCGGACTTCCTCAGCAGGAACCAGGTATTAGAAGCGGTGTGGCAATTGAATCCAGAGGTCTTCCATTTGATCGTGAACAAGTGGGGGCGCCCAAGAGTGGATCTCTTTGCGATAGGGGTGCAACGGATCGTCATCGATCCGTGATCCGATCCGCGGAGGTTGATCCGTACAGGACACCAGCGATCCGAGAGATCGGATGGCAGCAGTGCCAATACTCTGCAATGCTCTGCCATACCCTGCCAATATACCCTGCCAATAGGGAGATTGTGGATATTACAGTGGGGGAGATTTTTTTTGATCCGAACCGTGACTCCTGATCCGAGGAACGATCTGAACCGTGAGTTTTTTTGATCCGTTGCACCCCTACTTTGCAACCCAGGAAAACTTGCAAGTGTCTTGTTTCCTCTCCCTGAACAGGAATGAGGCATCAATGGGAGTGAATGCTCTAGCGCACAATTGGAAATTTCACCTGTTACGCATTCCCCCCTGTTTCAGCTTATCCCTTGGGTCATAGCAAATATCAGGAAGGAGGATACAACGGTGATCCTCATCACCCCCTTCTGGCCCAAAAGGCCTTGGTTTTCATTCCTTCTTCAGATGCAACTAAAACCGTATTGGCACCTTCCATTAAGGAAGGACCTTCTGTTACGAGGTTCTGTGTTTCACCAGGAGGTAGCAAAGCTAAAACTCATGGCTTGGCTACTGAAGAACAGCTCTTGAAGAGAAAAGGTTTCTTGGATAGATTGGTGGCTACCCTCCTATCCAGCAGAAAGAAGGTTACAAGAGCAATGTATTCCAAGGTTTGGAAAGTCTTCAACTCCTGGTGCACAGCATCTGACAGATCACCAAAACAAATTTCCTCTGTTCTGGAATTTCTGCAAGAAGGAGTGGACAAGGGCCTAGCGGTCAGCACCCTCAAGGTTCAAGTTGCTGCGCTGGGGGTATTTCTAGAAAAATCTATTTTCATCGGAACCCTTAGTGATTAGATTCTTCAAAGCTCTCACCCGGTCTAGACCAGTGGTGATCAAAAGCTGTCCAGCATGGGACTTATCATTTGTTCTACAGGCCCTGATCAGGGAACCTTTTGAACCCATTAATTTAGCCTCCCTGAAATTAGTTGCTTTTAAGATGTTTTTTTTAGTGGCTGTTACAACAGCACGAAGAGTCAGTGAGCTGCAAGCCTTATCAATCAGGGAGCTTTTTTTTTTTTTCAGACCGAATTGTTCTGAAGACTGATTCTAATTTTTTACCGAAGGTCGCTTTGGTCCAGAATAGAACGCAGGAGATACTTCCTACCTTTTTGTTCTAATCCATCGGGTAAGAAGGAAGAAGAATTCCATACTCTGGATGTTAAAAGAGCAGTCTTGAGTTTTTTGGAAAACACTAAAGACTTTAGATGTTCAGATGCTCTGTTTTATTTTCTGGTAATCAAAAAGGAAGACAAGCTTCAAGAGGAACCATTGCCAGATGGTTGAGAAAGGCTTCTGAGATAGCCAATTCCCTTACAGGATCAAGAGTCCAGTGAATGTCCGGGCTCATTCTACAAGAGCTTCAGCGGTGAGTTGGGCAGAAAAAGCTGGCGCCACCCCTGAACAAATCTGTAAGGCAGCTACTTGGACAAGTCTGTCGACCTTTGCCCGTCATTCTAGGTTAGACCTCATGACTGCTGGGGACCAGGCTTTTGGAAGAAGTCTTACAGGCTGTTGTCCCACCCTAAAGGGAGTAAGTCTCGATTATCCTCTCGGGTGCTGTCCTGAAAGACGTTTTGGAAAAATGCAAGTTAGACTTACCGGTAACATGTTTTCCAATAGGCTTTCAGGACAGCAGTAACCCGCCCTTTTTTTTTATGCTGTTGCAGTAATACTATGATATAACTGTCGCTTATGTGTTGCAGCTGGGGCTGGAGTTCTCTACAAACAACTGACAAGGCAACGTGGAGGACTCCAATTAAAGACTTAATTGATGATGAGGTGTTTCCTGTGGGAGGAGGAGCCATGATCTCTCGGATGCTGTCCTGAAAGCCTGTTGGAAAACAAGTTACTGGTAAGTCTAACTTGCATTTTTCTTCAGTAACACACTATTGATGCAACATTGACAAGATGGGTCTTGTGCAGTCATTGTAATTGGTAAAGACAATCCACCGGGCCCAAAGCTCCTGCCTCATACTCATGGATGATCTGGTTCTGGAATGGTAATGTGTTTAGCAAGGAAGTAAAGTGTGTTCAACAAAAGGACATTAACAGACTTAAATCCATGATCATGTCCTTGTGTTTTTCTTTCTCCTTTTTTTTTTTTTTTTTTCCTTTTCTCTAGGCTTACAAATCTCTACTCCCACCACGACCATAAACAAAGTCTGTGCCTCGGGAATGAAGTCCATTATGCTAGCAGCACAATCTCTGATGTGTGGACACCAGGTGAGGGATTTGTCCATGTGATCAGTTCTGACAACCGATAGTGTGCAGAAAGCTGCCATCTAATCCAGAAGCATCTTGCACATTGTATACATACTGATTCTAAGGCACGAAGGTGCAAACACGTTTTTACAGATTCCCCTTTTGAGATAGTAAATCCATTCTGAACATGTTTTGGGTGAATGCAGACTGGCTGAGTGTCCCCTGGCTTTTTTATATTGTGGTCAAATTTTGGTAGCAAATTCTCTGAAGTTTATTTAAAACGGTATTAAATCTAAAAACGTAATGTATTAATCTTGGATGTAGTGGCTGTATTCTTTTTAAGGCTTTTTCTTTACACCTGGCGATCCAATCAGTAACTGTTTTTCAGCTTCCTTTTAACAGACCAAGCTGTACAAGACAAGTGGCAGTTAAAGGATTAAGACAAACTATTAACCACTAACAGGGGTGTCCACAATGGTCAGCTTTTATTCACCCCCCCCCCCCCCCCCCCCCATTCAACCGAGCAAGGCTGAACGAAAGACTGACAGCTTAGGAGGAGCTGCTGTAGTAATTATGCAACGTTAGTACAGCGATCTCCTCTGCTGTGCTATTGTGTTCTGACATAGGGAGGCCACTGTCTTTTTATGCAGTGTTTTTTTTTTCCCCCCCGAAGAAGCCATGTATGTGGCAAAACGTGTTTAGTGGGGCCGCACTTGTTTGGTCAACTTACTTGATGTACTGGGCCTCAAGTGCGGCCCCTAACATCACCAAAGGGCAACACGTAATAAGTGAATGCAACATTAAAGAACACTGTCACACACTGGACACGCCACAAGAGATGGTCAGACTACAGATATGCTATAGGACATGGTCAGGCACTGCAAACATGAGACGGGAGACCTTCATATACTGGGGACAGCTAGAGATGACTACTATTGCAGCCCCTTTACAAATTGGTGCTTCTACATTCGTGCTCACTACAGTCCCCTTAAAGAATTACTTGTGCCACATTTGATATTTTGTTTTAAAATGTTAGAAGGGAAAACCTAAAGAGGGATAGGCATCTTTTTACTTGTAAAATAACCAACTAGAAGACATTCTAAAGGGGGGTGTGTGTGTGTGTGTGTGTGTGTGTGTGTGTGTGTGTGTGTGTGTGTGTGTGTGTGTGTTTACCCAAGTCATCTTCAAGGGCCATACAATACGTGCCAAAGGGCCGTGGGTTGGGCAACAGGGCTTTAGAGAATAGATAAGCCCGATGAACTTTTATATTTAATTTATGATGGGAAATGCCCAATAAAGAGGGAAACCTAAGCATAGAATTAGAACACTTGGGAAGGAAAAATGGTGAAGAGATGGTGAGCTGGAAAAAGAGCAATAGACACAAATGTCCGCAAAGTTTGTACAGAAATCCAAAAATAATGCAAAAGAGCAATGATCATTACAGAAAGGAAAAGGCACTGAAGAAAGTTCTGTAAACACACCTAGAAAGAGTAATAATCTTTTGCTCCGCTAACAGTAGCAAGAGGATTTTGGAAGACTATCCAGTATAGAATTGTTGCACATTTATTATAAGGGTCACGAATGGTGCAAAGGCAGAGCAACAATATACAAAAATATTGAAAGTTAAAATAAAGGTTATGTTCAGTTTTTTTTTAATTGCAATATTTAGTAAGCTGATGCGTGGGAGTAGGGAGTGCATCAATCTTTGCAATTTTTTATTTTTTTCTGAATGCTCACAATTATAGGTACAAAGATTTTAAGAAAAGGGCTGTTTAGTGTGAATAAGAACAAAGCCCGGCCATGCTTGCAGATTTTTGGTTCTCATTTCGGTTTTCCATTTTTACTTGTGTGGAAACGTGTGGTTAGAATATGGTGGTTGTGGGCAATATAACCTATGGCCATTTACTAGTCTTATGATTCTTATGTTTTCAGGAAGTCATGGTGGCTGGAGGGATGGAGAGCATGTCTAATGTTCCTTACTGCATGAGCAGAGGAGCAACGCCATATGGAGGAGTGAAATTAGAAGACTTGATAGTGAAAGATGGACTGACGGATGTCTACAATAAATTCCACATGGTATGCTGCAATATTAGATGGTCCACATGAATGAGTCTCCTCTAAAGCAGTTTGGTAATAAAAGGCCGAAAGTTAAAAAATGACTTTAGGATTCCTAGTCCAAAGGCAGCCAATGGGAGCTTTTCCCTCACAAAAAATGGAAAATTGTATACTCATCTTTCTGCAATTTTCTTTTCCTGACGCATCCTCATGGCAGCACACACTGGGTTGTGTTTCCGCCCCCACAACCTGACAGACAGGATTAATTAACTATAAAATTGAAAGAGGGATACCACGTTTCATTCTCTGCATCTATCATCTAAAGAACAGGCGGGATGCTGGGTGCTGCCATGAAGATGCGTCAGGAAGGGAAATTATGGAAAGGTGAGTAAACAATTTTCCATTTATCTGATGCATCATGGCAGCACACACTGGGAAATAACTCGCCAGTTGGGTGGGTGAAAAAAATAATTCCTCATAATGCTGAAGAATTGGCTCTAATGGTTCTCCCAAAGTCTACTGTTGTCAACTGAGCAGAGTTTACTCTATAATGGGATATCTCTAATGTTGGAGCAAGGTTTCCCGACTCTCTCTGCTAAAAGCAGAATGTCGTCTAGATAATGGTGTATCCTTAACCCCTTTTTTCTGAGGAATGTGATTATTGGTAAAGAACTTTGGTAAAGGGTCTGGGGGCAGAAGAGATGCTGAATGGTAGGCACTGGAAGTGATGGTGGTTGACTGAGAAATTTTTGAAAGGCAGGATGTATCGGGATGTGTAGATAAGCGTCCGATTAAATCTACGGATAGCATCCAGTTTTTTAAGTTTATTGCCATCAGTATCGACTGGAGGCTTTCCATCTTGAAGGCTTCAATCTTGATGTTTTTTTTTTTTTTTTTTGAGATTCTTAAAATCCATCACTGGTTGTAGATCTCCTGTTTTTCTTTTCTACTAGGAACAGTGGGGAATAAAATCCCCTTCCCTTTTTGACATGTTGGGACTTCCAGAATCGCTCCCTTTTTGTCTTGGCTCCATTGCATACTTCAGTAGTAATTTTTCTCCTGTCTGAGGAAGATGAGTCTGGTTAGCTGGAAGTGGTTTCTGGGCAGTCTACCTATGAACCTCCATCTGTGACCAAACTTTATTGTGGAAAGAATGCAGGAATCTTCGATATGTTCTGTTCAAACATGTATAAACCTCTTGAGTCAGGCACCCACCTGTACAGGATAGATGGGCGCATCTTCAAAAGGACTTCTGCTGTTCCCCAGTCGGGGTGGTCTTGGATTTTTCTCAAGAGGACTGTATTTCTTCGGTTTCTTTTAAATTCTCTTCCTGGTCTATAGGTCTTTGCCTCCCTGCACCTCTCTAGAAGGTTGCTTCTATAGGAAGGAACCTTATTGTGGTTCCGGTCTTCTGTCTTAGGGAATCAAACCTGACTTGCCTCCTGTTACTTTAGAAATGGCCGAGTCCAATTTGGAACTGAAAAGGTTTGTCTCATCATATGGAATTTTGCACCGGTTCGTCTTTGAAGCATCGGCTACCCAAGGTTTTAGCCATAAGGCCGTTCTTGCCATTACTGAGGCTAACATTGCTTGGGCAGATGACCTGATGTCCACGGAAGCCTCTGCTACAAAATCGCCTGCCAATTTTAGTTCCTGGTGGGAAGTAATGATCTTCTCCTGGTCGGCTCCTTCCCGTAAAGACTTTTTTCTATATTGGCGGTCTGGAAATGGCTCTACCAACCGCTGCCTTGGTAATTGCTGGTCTACAAGCACCACCTGCTGTGGAATATGCTCTTTTTTTTTTTTTTTTTTTTTTTTTAAATCTAGATCAATCTTTCAGTCCAGTATGTCCCAAACAGTAACTGCATCCTCAAATGGTAGGGTGACATGTCTAGCAAGTTGCATTAAAGAGGCATCGGCGACTGGAGTGTAAATCGGAGGTTTAGCCAGGGTTCTTTTTAAGGGGTATAGCTTCGCTAGCCTGTTAAGGCTGGATTTTTTTTTTTAATCAGATCTTTCCTACTTGTCCTTAATAAGATCTTCTAACTCCTCAATGAAAGGATTCTGGTTCAAGTTCGGGAAGTATTTCCAAACCTTCCGGGCTACTTCCTTAGCTTCCTCCCAATCTATAGCCTCCTTAACTGACCTCACAAAAGGTTTGACTAAGGTAAAGTCAAATCCGGCTGACACTTCTGGATCTTCATTTTCGGAAGAAGATTCTTGCTCTATGCTGCCGATGTGCTTGCAACCAGCCTGTCTGTCTCAGGTGCTGATGTCTCCAGTATGGATTCCCGCACTGACTCCCTGATGAGGTCAGTAACCTCTCTGGCGTCTGACTCCTTTTCCTTTGTTGCCTCATTAAAGCATGTACGGCAGGCTAATTTTCTCTGGCTGGAGCACCGCTCACCCAGCAATCATTTGCTGCAGAATGGGTGTGATAACTCGTATTGCGATGGAATGAGGGTGACCACCGGTTGTACTGTTAAAAGCGGAAAATTTGTTATCCGTTTGTTTGCGCAAACTGCTTTAAAAACAAATTTAGAAAAATGTGAATATTTCGAACCATGGAATTGCATGAATTATGATTTGTAATGCTCCTTAAAATAAACTTCTCATAAAAAGGCTCAGAGACCCTTCGCATACTTTCACAATATGTAGTCATCCTGAAACTGATGCTGTGAGGTTCATGAAAGAAATGCCAGCATCTTAGAGCGGTGTTCATGTCCTGCGATCAGAGGTCTCAGGCTCCACTTACTGATGCCCCTGGATAGATCAGGAGTAGTAAAGCACAGCATGTGAATCCTCTGCTGCTTATTCATACTCATCAGGTACAGACCTGTGATGTTAACCCAAGAGATAAAGCAATAATTCTCCCACTCTACAAGACTTTGGTCCAGCCTCACCTGGAGTATGCTGTCCAGTTTTGGGAACCAGTCCTCAGGAAGGATGTAATTTCAATTTACAAATGCCACTCTAGTGACCCCAAAATAGGGATAAAACTTTTCCGCGGAAGGGAGTTCAATAAGACACATGGCCACTCATTAAAATTAGAAGAAAAGAGGTTTAACCTTAAATTGCTTAGCGGCTTCTTTACTGTAAGAATGTGGAAATCCCTTTCACAGGCGGTGGTATCAGCGGGGAGCATCGATGCTTAAAAAAACTATTAGATGAGCACCTGAATGACCACGACGTACAGGGATATACAATGTAATACTGACATATATTTACACACATAGGTTGGACTTGTGTTTTTTTTTTTTTTTTTTTTTTTTTTTTTTTTTTTTTTTTTCCAACCTCACCTACTATGTAACTGGAACTATCCCTCATGGCCTAAAGTCATTAAATGTGGTAGATTACAGATAGTTGTGCTACAGTGTAGACTAGTGATATGAAAGTGATAATATAGGTCTGGTAATAGAAACACTTCTATATCCCAGCCTTTATCCCAGGGACTTTAACTTTGGAGATACTACAGTGCCTTGCAAAAGTATTCAAAATGTTTTTAAAAAAACATTTTTAGTATCAGTTTCAGAGAATTTTAACACTATTTATTTATAAATCCTTTGAGAATTTTTTTTTTTTTTTTTTTTTTTTCCCAAGTAGCCAGCAAGCTTACTTACGGGGTTGCCTTGATTTATCGCGCCCCCCCTCGTTAAACTTCATTTTGTTTTTGAATTTCTCAGTTTGGCCTCACAGATGTCCATAGTGTTTAAGGGCTCCTGCATCTTGGGTGATTTGAACTTTTGGGCGGAGGATCTAAGTGATTCCCCCACCCAATCCCTTATCCAAGAACTGTTACTTTTGGGGTATAGGCAACATGTGACAGCAACTACCCATACTGCTGGTCATGTGTTGGACTGGCTCCTGCTCAGCGGATTGTCGGCAACCTGTGCGCTGCCTAGGGAGTTGACCTGGTCGGACCACAGGTTTATTTCCTTTAGTCTGGCCCTACCAGAAGGGAAACCTCCACATATCCCAGATCGCTCTGGCCCCAAGGTTTTCTCAAGAAATCTATCAAAAGTCTGCCCAGACAGATTTGGAGACCTTGTGGCTACAGGTATTAACCAGACAACCTTTTTCGAGCTGGACGACCCGGTAGAGAAGCGGAGTATTTTCCAGGAGTCAGTTGAAGGGGTCCTTGATGTGTTAGCACCCCGTAGGTTGAGATCTAACCCCCGTCCCCTGGACAAGAGCCCGCAATGGTTTACTGAGGAGCTTGGGCCACTCAAAAAGCAGGTTCGTTCCAGGGAGAGGCGTTGGCGGAAGTTCCTCCCTGGAGGCTGACCAAGAGCTCTCTATAAGAGGGCCATTAGGCTAAAAAAAAAAACTACTTCCGGGAGCGAATTAGAAAGGCAGCCAACAGCACGGCCGAACTTTTCACATTCTCTTCGCAGCTAACTCATCCCGAAGCTACCAGCTCTGCTCCTGAGTCACAGGACTGGTGCCAGGAGCTCGCTGACTTCTTTGTCTCTAAGGTTCAGACCATTAGAGACAACATTTCCAGGCCAGAGTCTGTGCAAGGGGACACTGGCCACATAGAGATGGCCCCTGGATTGACCGGCTTCCAACCGGTTACTGCTACCAGGTGGTTGAGGTAATTGCCTCTTTGAAACCATCTTTCTCTCCTTTTTAGAGGTATGTCCTGCTGGGCTGCTTAAAAAATCTGCTGCCCTTTTGGCCCCCTTAATCGGGGAGGTAATCAGCTGCTGCTTCAGGACAGGTATTGTTCTGGGTGCTCTGAAGCGGGCCGTGGTCTTGGCCCTACCAAAAACTGGGCAACTACAGGCCGATTTTCCATCTTGCCCTTTGTAGCAAAGGTGATGGAGTGCCTGGTAGTTATCCAGCTACAGGCTTACCTTGAGTCTTTCCATCTTTTGGACGAATTCCAGTCCAGGGCATGGAACAGAGACAAGCCTCATCTGTGTTTAGTAGTTCTGGTTCTCTTGGATCTGTCGGCCACGTTTGATACTATAAATCATGGAATTCTACTGGAGCAGATGAGATCTGTTTTGGGTATGAGTGGGCTAGCTTTGGCATGGGTGGCCTCCCCTTTTTTTTTTTTTTTTTTTTTTTTTTTTTTTTTTGAGGGCAGAGTTCAGGGAGTTAAGACTGGCCCCTTCTACTCTAAGTTCACCGCCCTGGATTGTGGAGTGCCACAGGGTTCTGCCTTGTCACCCCTGCTGTTTTTAATATCTATATGAGTCCCCTTGCTGACCTGCTAAAGGCCCACGCTATCCAGTACCATGTTTACGCGGAGGACACCCAGGTTTACCTGAAGATTCCTAGGAACCAGATGGCTGATGCCACCCTTGCCAGTAGTTTGGAGGCCATCTATACATGGATGTCTGCCAACTTCCTGAAACTTAATGGGGGCAAAACTGAGGCGATCATCTTCAGTGATCTGGCCACCCCCTCAGTTATTCCACCTTAGCCTCCCTCATTTGGTCCTGCTCCGGAGGCAGCCCCCCAGGTCCGTGATCTGGGATTTGTCCTAGATTCAGGTTTAACTCTGGCTCCTCGGGTAAAAAAGGTTATCAGTGCATGTCACTGGCAGCTAAAACTCCTGAGGGGGTTGTTTAAATATCTGGATATCTCGGACAGAAAAACTGTCATCTGTGCCACTATAGGTAGCTGCCTAGACTACTGCAACTCTTTATTTGGGACTGCCAAAGATGCTAGTGCAGAAGCTTCAACTTATCTCCACTTGACAACTGGGCACTTAAACCCCCTTCCTAACCAGACCAATTTTCAGCTTTTGGTGCTCTCACATTTTGAATGACAATTACTCAGCATGCAACACTGTATCTTTATGAAATTTTTGTCCTTTTTTTCACACAAATAATGCTTTCTTTTGGTGGTATTTAATCACTGCTGGGTTCTTTATTTTTTGCGCCGTAAAAGAAAAAAGACCGAAAAATCTGTAAAAAAAAATACATTTTTCTTCATTTCTGCAAATTAGTCATTTTTCTTCATATATTTTGGCCAAAATTTATACCGCTACATATCTTTGGTAAAAATAACCCAAATCGGTGGATATTTGGTCTTTTTGAAAGTTATAGAGTCCAAAAGCTATGGTGCGAATATCTGAAAATTGATCACACCTGAAGTACTGACGGCCTATCTCATTTCTTGAGACCCTAACATGCCAGAAAAGTACAAATACCCCCCAAATGACCCCTTTTTGGAAAGAAGACATTCCAAGGTATTTAGAAAGATGCATGGTGAGTTTTTTGAAGTTGTCATTTTTTCCCACAATTCTTTGCAAAATCAAGGTTTTTTTTTTTTTACTTTTTTTTTTTTTTTACTTTTTTTTTTTTTTTCCACAAAATTGTCATATTAGCAGGGTATTTCTCACAGACCGCATATGCATACCACAAATTACACCACAAAACACATTCTGCTATTACTCCCGAGTATGGTGTTACCACATGTGTGAGACTTTTGCACAGCGTGGCCACATACAGAGGCCCAACATGCAGGGGAGCACCTTCAGGCGTTCTGGAGCACCCAGGCCAATTCTGACATTTCTCTCCTACATGTAAAAATCATCATTTATTAGCTAGAAAATTACTTAGAACCCCAAAACATTATATATGTTTTTTTAGCAAAGACCCTAGAGAATACAATGGCGGTCGTTGCAACTTTTTATCTCGCACGGTATTTGCGCAGCAATTTTTTTAACGCTTTTTTTTGGAAAAAAAAACTGTTTTGTGCTTTACAAAAACCAAAACAGTAAAGTTAGCGCAATGTTTTTGCATAATGTGAAAGATGAAGTTACGCGGAGTAAATAGATACCCAACATGTCACCCTTCAAAATTGCACGCGCTTGTGGAATGGCGCCAAACTTTGCTACTCAAAAATCCCCATAGGCGACGCTTTAAAATTTTTTACTGGTTACATGTTTTGAGTTACAGAGGAGGTCTAGGGCCAAAATTATTGCTCTCGCTCTACCGATCGCAGCGATACCTCACATGTGTGGTTTGAACACCGTTTTCATATGTGGGCGGGACTTATGTATGCGTTCGCTTCTGCATGCGAGCACACAGGGACAGGGGCGCTTTAAAAATGTTTTTTTTTTTTTTTTTTTATTGTTCATTTTACTTTATTTTAGTTTGATGCTTTTTTCCAAAAAAAAAAAAATTTTGACCACTTTTATTCCTATTACAAGGAATATAAACATCCTTGTAATAGGAATATGGCATGACAGGTCCTCTTTACAGTGAGATATGGGGTCAATAAGACCCCACATCTCACCTCTAGGCTGGGAAGCCTGATATTAAAAAGATCCTGGCTTCGATCGTAGCGGTGAGTCGGTAGAAGCACCGCAAGGCGGCGGGAAGGGGGGACGTCCCCTCTCGCCTCCCGTAAGAACGATCAAGCAGTGGAACAGCTGCTATGATTGTTCTCATGGTGTAGGGAATCGCCGGCTGAAAAAGCTGATATCTGAATGATGCCTGTAGCTGTAACCATCATTCAGATATCTCCGCACAAAGTCAAGGACGTTGTATGACGGCCGGCGGGCGGGAAGTGGTTAAAACGCTTTGTGTTTAAAAAAAAAAAAAAAAAAAAAAATTGTCCATTTATACAATATTTCTACCACATAACATGTACATACCAAAAATGACACCCCAAAATAGATTCTCCTGCTCCTCCTGAGTACGGCGATACCACATGTGTGAGACTTCCACAGCCTGGCCACATACAGAGGGCGAGTACAGCTGAGCATTGCTCAGTATTGTGGGGGCATTGCAGAGTATTGTGGGGGCATTGCAGAGTATTGCACAGCATTAGTAGTGAGGGATGGCTGAGCATGGATGGATGGATGTCTCTGTGCAGCGCTGTGGGCACTACACATACAGCCCACAGCGCTGCAGACATCCATCCCCCTCCCCGCTCACTGTGTACCGATCGGTACACAGGAGGGGAGGAGAGGAATCGGCGTCATCAGATGACGCCAGTCTGTTTACATGTGATCGCGCCGTCATTTGACGGCGCGATCACATGGTAAACGGCCGCGATCAGCGGCCATTTACCGGGATCCGTGATGCGCCGGGTCCCCTGGACCCGGTGGTCACGGATGTGTTCGGGTGCGCGCCCCAGGGGGCGCGCGAGAGGGGAATTCTGGGAGGACGTCATAGTACGTCCACCCAGAGTTATCCAACCGCCCTGCAGCCGTCATTCGGCTATGGGCCGGTTGGTAACTGGTTAAAATGCTGCGGCTAGGCTGCTTATGGATGTCCTGTTGAGGGATCATATCACCCCTGTCCTCCGCACCTTGCAGTGGCTGCCAGTCCACTGTCGCATCTTATTTAAGGTAGGATGTATTCTGTTTAAGATTATGAGAGGCCTGGCCCCAAGCTATCTCTGCTCTCGTTTCCATAAACGAGCTCTTGTCAGATCACTCAGATCTACCGGCAGAGATCTCCTCTACATCTCGGTGCCTAAGAAGATCTGGCGTGGTGGTCGGCCTTCTCCTACCAGGGTGCCGCACTATGGAATAGCCTCTGTCAAGCTCCAGGAGGCCCCCACTATTCCGGTCTTCCGCGGGTTACTGAAGACTTGGCTTTTCACGCAGGCGTTTCCTGCGTAGTCTCTCTTCTACCCTTCTGCTGCTCTGTGCTGCTTCTGGTCCCTGGGCCCTCTCTTTCCAGGATCTTTGCTATGCGCGCTGGGACCCTTCGGGGTAAGACCGCACTATATTAAGATTCCTCTCAACTCAACAACCTGGAATTGATATGGATTGTTGATTTGCATCATTTAATTTACAGAACATGCCCACAACTTTGAAGATTTTTATTGTGACGCAAACAACAAATAGGACAAAAAACCAAAGTCAATGTGCATAACTATTCACCCCCCTAAAGTCAATACTTTGTAGAGCCACCTTTTGCAGCTATCACAGCTCCAAGTCGCTTTGGATAAGTCTCTGTGCTTGCCACATCTTACCACTGAGATTTTTGCCTATTCCTCCTTGCAAAACTGTTCTAGCTCCTTCAAGTTTGATGGTTTGCGCTTGTGAACAGCAGTCTTTTTTTAAGCTTGACCACAGATTTTCTATTGGATTGAGGTCTGGGCTTTGACTAGGCCATTCCAACACATTTACACGTTTTCCCTTAAACCACTCAAGTGTTGCTTTAGCAGTGTGTTTGGGGTCATTGTCCTGCTGGAAGGTGAACCTCTGTCCTAGCCTCAAATTAGAGTGATACAGGTTTTACTCAAGAATATCCGTGTATTTAGCACCATCCATCTTTCCCTCAACTCTGACCAGTTTCCCAGTCCCGACTGCTGAAACATCCCCACAGCATGATGCTGCCACCACCATGTTTCACTGTGGGGATAGTGTTTTTTGGGTGAGGTGTTGTGTTTGCACCAGATGTAGCATTTTTCTTTGGCCAAAAAGTTCAATTTTAGTCTTATCAGACCAGAGCACCTTCCTCCATACATTTTGGGAGTCTCCCACATGCCTTTTCACAAACTCAGAACATGCCATTTTGTTTTTTGCTGAAAGTAATGGCTTTCTTCTGGCCACTCTGCCATAAAGCCCAACTCTGGAGCGTACGGCTTATTGTCGTCCTGTGTGCAGATACTCCAGTCTCTGCTGTGGAACTCTGCAGCTCCTCCAAGGTTACCTTAGGTCTCTGTGCTGCCTCTCTGATTAATGCCCTCCTTGCCCAGTCCGTGAGTTTTGGTGTGCGGCCGTCTCTTGGCAGGTTTGCTGTTGTGCCATGTTCTTTCCATTTGGTTATGATAGATTTGATGGTGCTCCTAGGGATCATCAAAGATTTGCATGTTTTTTTTTTTATAACCTAACCCTGACTTGTACTTCTCAACACTGTCCCTTACTTGTTTGGAGAATTCCTTGGTCTTAATGGCAGTGTTTGGTTAGTAGGGGTGCGCATCTTCACTGGCCTCACGATTCGATTACGATTATCAAGTCAACGATTCGATTCCGCGATGCATCACGATTACAGCGCAAGTCCGCAAGTGCTCATGGTTTTCTTAAAAAAAAAAAAATTCAAGTAGTCAGGAGAACTCCCTTTTTTTTTTTTTTTTTTTTTTTTATTCTATCTGTTCTTAAGAAAAAGACAGCAGAGGAGCTCCAGGCTCTCTTCCAAAATACTAAAGGAGATGGTCAGAGCCTGCGGACATGCTACAGGAGATGGTCAGAGCCTGCAGACAATAATGCAGAGTTGTGGTATGATGAAGGCACATAGAAGACAATTCTATGATATGGACTTGTGTCACAGCGCCCCCGCTCCCCCTCTGTACTTACATGCTGCTCTGCCGGTGCTGGTGGCAGCCTGTAATGAGCAGGGCGATCTGCCTGCTCACCATCTCCCCCGATCTCCATTCCAGTCGCCGGTGTTCCGCTGGTTGTCACATCTCTCCTGAGGTCAGCAGGGAATTCTCCCGGGAGAGCGCTCCATGCGTAAAGCTGTTACTAGAGTGTGTATATCCCACTCATGTGACTCTTGGCCGCGCCTCCCTCCTCTCACGTCTCTCCTGATGTCAGCCCCGCCCGCCTCTCTTCTGACCTGATAGCTCCAGTCATTGGGCGGGGCTGACATCAGGAGAGACTGAGGGAGGCGCGGCCGAGAGTCACATTAGCGGAATATACACACATTAACAGTTTTACGCACGGAGCTCTCTACCGGGCGGGGCAAGAAATCGATTTTTCGGGTCGCCTGCATCGATGCCGTATCGGGGACATCCGAATCGCGATGCATCGATGCTGCGATTAATTTCAGCAGCCCTATAGGTTAGTGGTGCCCCTTAGGTGTTGCAGCCTCTGGGGCCTTTCAAAAAGGTGTGTGTATATGTAATGACAGATCATGTGACACTTAGATTGCACACAGGTGGACATCATTTCACTAATTATGTGACTTCTGAAGGTAATTGGTTGCACCAGAGCTTTTTATGGGATTAATAACAAAGGGGGTGAATACATACGCACATGCCAATTATCAGTTTTTTTTTTTTTTTAATTTCTGAAATAGTTTTATGTATATATTTTTCCAATTTTACTTCAATTTGGACTATTGTGTTCTGATCCATCACATATAATTCAGATTAAAAAAAACCTTGAACTAAAGACTGTAATGTAACAAAATAGGTAAAAAGCCAAGGGGGTGAATACTTTTGCAAGGCACTGTACATACTTTCTCCAGTAAAGGACTAGCATTGGATACTGTGTTGGAAGTCTGTTTGCAGCCTGTTGTGTGACATATCTAATTATGATAATAGTCAAAGCATCTGTGTATATGGCCATCATGTGTGATTTATTTCAGGGAAATTGTGCAGAAAACACAGCCAAGAAGTTTGCTATCGCAAGGGAAGACCAAGACAACTACGCCATCAGCTCTTACACCAGAAGCAAAGCAGCCTGGGATTCTGGGCTGTTGGTCAGAGAGATCACTCCTGTTACTATTCCACAAAAAGGTAATTCTACAGAATTAGCAGGTAATACAGTGCATTTCATTGGGTTTTGGCACTGATAAAATAAATGGTTTGGTATTGGAAAGCAAGAAATTTTGCATGTGAAATTTACTAATGTCATCTCCTTCTTTTTAAACCCGGCACAATTTGTAGTCTGCAAATTTGTGAAGTAATTTAACTAGACTATCTCTCATGTTATAGGGAACCAGTGGATAAGTTGTAAGCTCTGTATAGAAGATTGGACATGAATACACTTTTTTTTCTGTAAAAGCTGTACCTTCCACATCCCTGCTCAACAAATTAATTTAGTTTGGTGTCCTTCGAAAGGGAAGACTATTGGGCTAAGTTGGGTAGCTACTTGCCAATAATGCTGCTAGGGCTAGATGATGGGATTCATTTACAGGCAGTCCCTGGGTTACAAACAAGATCGGGTCTGTAGGGTTGTTCTTAAGTTGAATCTGTAAGTCGGATCAGGTACATTTTGTAAGTGTAGCTCCAGCCCAAAAAACTATTTTTAGGCTTTTTGGATAGCATAGGGAAAGGTTAACACCCCTGCAATGTTTGTTTTGCTGTCCGTGCCCCTGTTCAGAAGATTTTCACCTCACTTTCTGTCCCTGTGACAATTGGATTTTGAAAATTTTGGGTTGTTGTGGAAACAAGAATTGGTGATAAAGCATCAGTGGAGACACCCCTTTTCCCATAATAACTCTTACAGGAGTGAATTTCCCTTCCTAGGGGTAGATTTCCTCTCACTTCCTGTTGTCTCCTTCCGTTTGTAAGTAGGAGTCGTTTGCAAGTCGGATGTTTGTAACTAGGGGACCCCCTGTATATCCACAGCCCAAACTTTCAGCTTTATTT
This sequence comes from Aquarana catesbeiana, assembly GCF_042186555.1. NCBI lineage: Eukaryota > Metazoa > Chordata > Amphibia > Anura > Ranidae > Aquarana > Aquarana catesbeiana. The sequence goes on along the minus strand of NC_133325.1, from coordinate 136,667,184 downwards.
TCTTTCTGGGGGTTTTTTTACCAAGGTGGGGGGTGTCAGTAAATCGCCCTCTTAGGCAGCTGACACAGGTATTCCCATTGTAAGATTATATATAACCACCTGTTCCAGTGACTGATAACATTTTTGAGTTTTCCATTACTTTTTGCCCAGAGCCATTGTTCACTGGGAAGATTGTAGGCTGAATCCCAGAACACAGAAAGCAATTAAGAACTGACTGGTTCTAACCCTTAATATAAATGAAGAAAAGCACGCACAGCCCTCAAACTCACCCATCAAATACAGTACACAAGAATATACACCATATATACATTAAAAAGTGAAGGTAATCTGTCATTCTCCTCTTTGTATCCTTTACATAGAGATAGATCTCATATTTCTAATCGGTTATTGGTACTACATTTGGGTGATTTATGAAAGCCCTGTGCTTAATCTATATTTGGGTTTAGATGGGATATTCATTAGTGGTGCTGCTGCTATTTACATTAAACAAAAATCCATCTCACACCTTGACTTTTCATGCCTTTATGCCTTTTATGCTGTGATGCTGTGTAAATTCAATGCAAAGAATGGCCAGCTCATGAGGGAACAACAACCTCAAATCTTTACCGAGTTTGAAGAAAAACTATGGTCCTCTTTCTCAAGGTGACATACAAAGTGTGTGTGTGTGTGTGTGTGTGTGTTTACAGTATCTCACAAAAGTGAGTATACCCCTTATAAAATCTGTATACTTTTACAAAAATATAACGGTGTAAATTTGCTGGCCCCTCCAAAATACAGTGATGCCTTGGTTCGCGGACAATTCTGTTCGCGGACAATTCTGTTCGCGAACAGAAGAGTTCACAAAAATTTGCTTCGGTTCACGAACACGAGTCGCAGTCATCTTGCCTGCTCTGACACGTGGTCGCGACTTCCTGTAGACGAGATTGCGGTCACACTGAAAGTGTACTGCGAAGACATGGTATTTAGAAGCTTTTTGATTTGCTTTTTAGCACATACTGTACAGTACATCCCTGTGCACACTTGCTGTAAAGCTTTTTTGTGTGCTTTTAATCACATACTGTACTGTAACAGACATCCAGTATGGCTCCAAAGAAAATTCTGAGAAAGCATGGTGTTAAGAGTGCTGAGCAGTAATACAGGTGACAAGAATGTGCAGAGAGGTGAAGGTGACAAGAACCCGCCTTCCTCCACACCAGAAGTCATCTCAAGCAAGGTTAGTGTTCTCTTCATACTGTACTTTGTTTCATATTTTTGTGGTTCAAAAACCAAAAAAAGTTAAGAACAGATTAACCTGATTTATAACTAAACTCTATGTGAAAATGTGCCTCGGTTCGTGACCAGAGTCGTGGAATGAATTAAGTTTGTGAACCCGAGGTATCACTGTCTCAACACAGAGCCATTCATGTCAAAAGTGAGTACACCCTTAAGTGAAAATGTCCAAAGTGTCAATATTTTTTGTGGACTATTTTCCAGCACTGTCTTAACCCTCTTGGGTATGGAGTTCACCAGAGCTTCACAGATTGCCACTGGAGTCCTCTTCCACTCCTCCATGAGATCAGAGCTGGGTAGAGACCTTGCGCTCCTCCACCCTCCATTTGAGGATGCCCCACAGATGCTCAATAGGGTTTAGGTCTAGAGACATGCTTGTCCAGTCAATCTCCTTTACCCTCAGCTTCTTTAGCAAGGCAGTGGTCATCTTGGAGGTGTGTTTGGGGTCTTGTTGGAATGCGGCCCTGTCTCCGAAGGAAGGGGATCATGCTTTTGTTTCAGTATGTCATAGTACATGTTGGCATTCATGGTTTCCTCCAATGAACTGTAGCTCCCCGGTGCCGGCAGCACTTGTCTAGTCCCAGACCATGACACTCCCACCACCATGCCTGACCGTAGGCAATACACTTGTCTTTGCACTCCTCACCTGTTTGCTTACACACACTTGACACCATCTGAACCAAATAAGTTTCTTTGGCTCATCAGACCACAGGACATGGTTCCCATAATCCATGTCCTTACTCTGCTTGTCTTCAGCAAACTGCAGGCTTTCTTGTGCATCTTTAGAATAGGCTTCCTTCTGGGACGACAGCCATGCAGACCAATTTGATGCAGTGTGCGGCGTATGGTCTGAGCACGGACAGGCTGACCCCCCCCCACCACCACCACCACCCCTTCAACCCCTTCAACCTCTGCAGCAATGCTGGCAGCACTCATACATCCTTCCCAAAGACAACCTCTGGATGTGACGCTGAGCACGTGCACTCAACTTCTTTGGTCAACCACGGCAAGGCCTGTTCTGAGTGGAACCTGTCCTGTTAAACGGCTGTGTGGTATTGGCCACTGTGCTGCAGTTCAGTTTCAGGGACTTGGCAATCTTCTTATAGCCTAGATCATCTTTATGTAGAGCAACAATTCTTTTTTTCAGATCCTCTGAGTTCTTTGCCATGAGGTGCCATGTTGAACTTCCAGTGACCAGTATGAGAGTAAGAGCGATAACACCAAATTTAACACACCTGCTCCCCATTCACAGCTGAGACATTGTAACACTAACGAATCACATGACACCGGGGAGGGAAAATGGCTAATTGGGCCCAATTTGGACATTTTCACTTAGGGGTGTACTCTTTTGTTGCCAGCGGTTTAGACATTAATGGCTGTGTGTTGAGTTATTTTGAGGGGACAGCAAATTTACACTGTTATACAAGCTGTACAATTACTACTCAACACTGAAGAAACACTGTCAGTTTGCTACAATGTAGTCACATTAAAAGATGCAATAAAATGTGAGTGGTGTACTTTGACACAAGATTCTGAATGCTTGGTCCAGTCCTCACACTACATGGTTCCAGGCTATAAATATAAGCAAAAGGGAAAGAAAAATGCCTCCAGCTTCCTCTGTCCCTGTATTGGGATGAAGAGTGGTGAGCTCAGGAAGCAGGCGCTACTCCACATGTACGGCCATTTCCAACTAGAAACCTGATTTTGTGTATTCCACAAAGCAGAAGTGATGTCGTGTTAGAAACTGAACATGATTGATTAGGACGGAATCCTCTTTTAAAGTCCAAAGTGGACTGCAATGTCCAAAAAAGAACCCGTCACATGTTTCGTTTGGAGACATTGGGGTCGATTTTAAAGGCCAATATCCTGCAATAGATGCTATACTTTGCAAAGAAACCTGCTCCAGAGCTTGGTAAATGAGGCAAAGCTCTGCTGACTTCATAGTGCAAGCAAGAATGCTTTTTTTTTTTTTTTTTTTTTTTTTTTCCTTCTCCCCTTGCATGGGGCAGAGTATTCTTTGCGCTGGGGCAAACTCCCTTGCAAAGTGAGCAGCCTATTTGCCTATAGTAAAAAAAAAAGCTGTGTGTATAGGTTTGGTTTGCATGCATATTTGTCACCTTGAGAAAGGGTACCATAGTGTCTCTGAAATGTTGGTGGTTTCATTATTTTGCTGTTGGTAATGTTGAGATCTCAGTACAAAGTTCTTTAACCCTTGGTGGTTTTTGTCCATTTTCAGTTTTTGATATATCTGGTTAGGGCTAATGAGCAGATCTAATTTGAGTTTTTGGGTTCTAACTTCCTACTCATGCAAAAATAAAAGTTTTGGCCTTGGATACATGCGAAAGTTTAACATTGTTAATTGTTTACTAGACAAGATCCATTTTGCCACTTTGTCTGAATTGCCTCTAAGGAATTGGAGGCTGTTGCTGGATACTTTTATATAAATCATTCACCAGTCAGTCCAGCATCCTAGTTGAACATGATCCTCCATTTTGTGGCTACATAGCTACATCAGACTAGCTTTAAAAGGTTTAACGCTACTTTCACACTGGGGTGGGGGGCACAGGCAGTAAAGCGACGCTAGTTTTAACGGCACATTACCTCTGTTATAGCTGCACTTTTAACCCCTGCTAGCGGCCGAGGAAAGGGTGAAAAGTGCCGCTGCCAAAGTGTTTTGCAGGAGCTTCAGCAGTGCTGCCCATTGATTTCAATGGCAGGGACGGTTTAGGAGCGGTGTATACACTGCTCTTGCATCGCCCCAAAGATGCTGCTTGCAGGACTTTTTGGGGTTTTTTTTTTTTTCCCGTTCTGCAAGTGCACCGCCCCAGTGTGAAAGCACTCGGGCTTTCACATTGGGGGAGGCATTAGAGGTGCTTTTCAGGTGCTATTTTTAGCGTTAAAATGCCTGAAAAGTGCCCCAGTGTGAAAGGGGTCTAAATGTAAGGGCAAGTTCATATTCCACATCGGTGTATAATGTAGACAAGGTAAACCTCCTTGGCTGCACTGCTTCGATGTTATCCCTGTAGTACCGATATGGTTTTTTACTTGAATGTGTTTTTCATACAAAATGCATGTAGGGGGGCTTTTATGTTAAATCCCTAAAATTGTGCAGACAAACTGTTTTTTGTATATCTGGATGTTTTGCAGGGAAACCTGATCTTGTTGTACAAGAGGATGAAGAGTACAAAAAAGTAGACTTCAGCAAGTTTCCAAAGCTCAAAACTGTCTTCCAAAAAGACAATGGTGAGTAGATGTATGCCTAAAATGACTCTTCCTTTTGTTACAGAAGGCATGGTCCCAGATTACACCCAAGTAACCCTTTTGATTGCCAACAGGAGTACCTGGTTTACCTTGGTGTGGTTTGGGCCGAAGCTCTGGTCACCCATAAAAGCTGTCATAATTTTTTTTTTTTTTTTTTTGTACAGCAATTCCCTGTTGTACTGTGTGAAATCTTGCGATTCTAAAGCTTTCACAATAGCTCAAACATGAGTCCCTACACAAATGAATGTGGGCATAGTTAGTGCAGTTCTGGTCAGTTGTATTCCACTGAGCAAAAATGTGACAAGAAAAGTAGTACACAATGATATGAGTTGCCTCTTGGCCATGGAGTGGTTCACAAGTGGGTGTGCATTACTTGGTCTCTTGGAAGACAAACCTTTCCTTGTGCATTTTTCTGCAGTTGCCTTTTACCTTCCAGGTTCATATTAGGATGTAATACCATGGAGCCATAGGTTGGCAATTGATTTTGATGAATGGACTTTATGGGGGGGTTGGGGGCACCTTACGTTTTTAAATGTTTTGGCTTTTTCCCTCCCTCTGTTACTAGGCACTGTGACAGCAGCCAATGCCAGCACTCTGAATGATGGGGCAGCAGCTTTGGTTCTCATGACTTCAGAAGCAGCAAAAAGACTCAATGTCACACCTCTGGCACGGATTTTGGGTATGTATATAGTAATCAAGTCTGTGTGTTTTTTTTATTTTTTTTTTATTTTTAAAAAGGCTGTTTGCACCATGGTGGGGTTTTGTCTGACACTCTTAATGTTCCAGGATTATAAAACTAACCTCCCTTTTCAAAGTGCTCCTCCACAGTGGTCTAGTACGCATCACAAAGAAACCAATATCAGTCTTGAACAGTAGACCTGCTCCCTAAAGTGGCAGTGGATTCAACATCCTATAAAGCCTAAATAGGTGGCACCCAAAACAACCTGGTAAAATCAGAACTGAGTGACTACACCGAGATTTGCTTAATTTGTTTTGTAGAGATTTGAAGAAACTTTGAATCCTTTAGCATCTGTTTTTCTGTGTTTTTAGGTGCCATTTATGTAGAGATTTGTATTTTCAGTGCAAACCTATAGTGATGGCAATGTTACTAAGCTACCACTTTGCAATAGAGCAACTATATTTAAAAAAAAAAAAAAAAAAAAATCCACAAACCTTTGTCAGCTCCTCTGCTCAATACTCATACTGTGATACATTATAACATATATGCACTCCGGCAATGGGGTCTTCTGGGGTTCCCTGAAATGTAGGCCTTGTTCACCCTGGCACTTTAGCATTTAGCTTTTCTAAATGCAGGAGACGTTATCTAAGAAGTAAATGCAACTTTTATGCTTCCCAGATCTTTTCCCTGCATTTGGATGTTCTGGCTTTGAAGAAAAAGTCCAGGCAAAACCAAACTAACGCTAAACCTGCTCTGTGCCACATTCTAAGCCTAATCCATCTAACCCTGTAATGCCAAACTCGCTGTACTTGCCTATTCTGCACCTGAGTTGGTCTCCATATGCTGTGTGCAGGAGAGGGCCGACAACTGCTGTGAAATGGGAAGTAACATTACCCATAGACTTTCTATGGGTCTTCCATTGTCTGATGCCTACACAGCAAAGCCACGGCTGATGCTGGGACCGGACTGGATGGCTGCAGGATAGGTAGATACAGTAATTTGTTACTTTACAGGGTTAGATTGGGTTTAGAATGTGGCACAGAGCATGTTTAGCATTAGTAGGACTCCTCTATTAATTCAGGTTTAGTTGAATTTAGATCCTGGATGTGCAGAATTCTATTTTCTCCAAACGCAGTGAAACTCACCACAGGTAAACAGTGAATGACGTGATGTACATGTGAACTCTGCAAAGCTTTTGGCTAGATTAGCCTCATGCACAATGGATGTTTTTGCAGCTGTTTCTAGGAGCGTCTGACTTTTTTAAAAAAAATGTTTTTGTTTTTTGTTATTAAACTCCCTTGAATGTTATCCTAAGTTTTAATGTGCACATAGGCTTTTAGCAGCATTTGGTGGCAGGAACTTTGAGTCAGGGAAAAAACCCAGTGCCAGTATGTCCAGGAGCAGCAGAGCTTTGGCAGAAAAATGCTTTACGCTTTTAAACGCATGGTAATGCTAGGCATGTTTAGTGCTGGAGCGTAGATAAGTTTCAAAGGCCAGAATAAATTCTTATTCTGACCAATAAAAAGAAATAACACCGAAGCGCTTGACACCTGTAAACGTGCCCAAATGCTCTGTAAAAGCGTTAGACACTCTTACAAGTGTCTGGTGGGTTTTCTGCCAAAACACTGCATGTTTGTTAAAGCTAAAGAGACTTGGAGGTAGGTAAGTTATATTTTAAACAACTTAAAACCTATTCAATTTTTTTTTTTTTTATATATATATTTTTTTTTTCCTCCAAATAAACAGCATTTGCAGACTCTGCAGTAGAACCAATCGACTTTCCAATTGCCCCTGCATATGCAATTCCCAAGGTAGGAGACTATTTCATCAAAAGAATATTTTCTATGAAATAATGCATAGACGGTGCCTTGAAAAAAGTATTCATACCACCTTGACATTTTCAACATTGTCATGTTACAACCAAAAATGTAAATGTGTTTTTTAATGGGATTTTATGTGATAGACCAACACAGTGACACATAATTGTGAAGTGGAAGGAAAATGATGGTTTTCAATATTTGCTTACAAATATCTGAAAAGTGTGGCATGCATTTGTATTCAGGCCCCATTTCTCTAATTCCCCTTACTAGAATCTAGTGGAACCAATTGCCTTCAGAAATCACCTATTTAGTAAATAGTCCACCTGTGTAATGTTAATCTCCATATAAATGCAGCTGTTCTGTGAAGCCCTCAGGTTGGTTAGAGAACCTTAGTGAACAAACATAAAGGCCAAGAACACAGCAGACAGGTCAGGGATAAAGTTGTTTAGACGTTTAAGGCAGGGTTAGGTTATTAAAAAAAAATATATATATCTATATATCTATCCCAAGCTTTGAACATCTCATGGAGCACTGTTCAATCCATCATCCAAAAATGGAGAGTATGGCACAACTGTAAACCTACCAAGACATGGTCGTCCACCTAAACTGACAAGCCAGGAGACCATTAATCAGAGAAGCAGCCAAGAGGCCCATGGTAACTCTGCAGGAGCTGCAGAGATCCAAAGCCCAGGTGGGAGAATCTGTCCACAGGACAACTATTAGTCGTGCACTCCACAAATCTGACCTTTATGGAAGAGTGGCAAGAAGAAAGCCATTAGCAGTCTCTTTGCAGTTTGCAAGAAGCCATGTAGGGGACACAGCAAACATGTGGAAGAAGGTGCTCTGGTCAAATGAGACCAAAATGTAACTTTTTTCCCTAAAAGCAAAACGCTATGTGTGGCGGAAAACTAACACTGCACCTCATCCTGAACACACCATCCCCACCATGAAACATGGTGGTGGCAGTATCAAGTTGTGGGGATGCTTCTCTTCAGCAGGGACAGGGAAGCTGGTCAGAGTTGATTGGAAGATGGATGGAGCCAAATACAGGGCAATCTTAGAAGAAAACCTGTTATAGTCTGCAAAAGGATTGAGACTGAGTCTGTGGCAAAGGTTCACCTTCCAGCAGGACAACGACCCTAAACATACAGCCAGAGCTACAATGGAATGGTTTAGATCTGGAAGCATATTCACATGTTAGCATGGCCCAATCAAAGTCCAGACCTAAATCCAATTGAGACTCTGTGGCAAGACTTGAAAATTGCTGTTCAGATGCTCTCATCCAATCTGACAGCTTGAGCTATTTTGCAAAGAATGGGCAAAATGTCACTATCTAGATGTGCAAAGCTGGTAGAGACATCCCCAAAAAGACTTGCAGCTGTAATTGCAGCAAAAGGTGGTTCTACAAAGTATTGACTCAGGGGGGCTGAATACAAATGTATGCTACACTTTTCACATAATTGAAAACAATTTAGCATGTTCCTTCCACTTCACAATTATGTGCCACTTTGTGTTGGTTTGTCACATAAAATCCCAATAAAATACATTTTAATTTTTTTTTGTATCATGACAAAATGTGGAAAATTTCAAGAGGTAGGAATACTTTTTCAAGGCACTGTAAAATGTGGTGGCATGGGGTTTGGATAGTTTTGTGTTCACAAGGGTTAGCGCCAGGCTCTCCGGATTCTGTACACAATTTCAAAATATACTGGTTATTTATGTGAACCCAGTTATTAAAAGGTTTCATGTGCAATATTTCTGTATCTGGACCATTCATTAAAGTAATAGCTGGTGCTCACGCTATGAAGGTTCTTCTACAGGCACCTGCTGTTAGAGGGTGTTTGTCTCCCAATTGTGCTCCTGAATTAACCCCTTGTTAAATGGACTTCTGATGGACACTATTAGGGGAGATTTATTAAAACTGGTGCAGCTGTGCACAGTAGCCAATCGGCTTCAAGGTTTTATTGGCAAAGCTAAATTGAACAAGCTGAAGTTAGAAGCTGGTTACTATGCACAGCTGCACTGTAGTGGAAGGAGGTGCCGCTAATCCTCTGCTACTGGTCACACGTTCAAAATGGGGGGAACTTTTTAAATTGTCATACAAATATATATTTGAAATCTTTTTTTTGGCAATAACATAACATAACACCCCTCCAGCCTGTGTCTTTTATATATATATTGGAGGCTTCACTGCCCTCTTATTCTATGTATGTAATGTCCTGCTCCAATTGTGTTTAGCTGGTAAGTGGCCCTGAAGGAGGGTGGGAGTGGGCTGTCATTTACCACTGTTATACACCCACATGTATGACTCTATAGTCTCATGGGTTGCACAGATGTGATGGGAAGGAAATGCTCAGGGTAGAAACGCACTGAAACCAGAGCATGGACAGAGCTGCCAACACTGCTCCACAAAATCGCCAACTGCAGCAGGGACATGGACAGAAGGGGAAGCTAGAGAACAGCTGGATTAACCAGGTTTTTTTTTTTTGCAGAATACAGAAAACAAATTCCAAAGAACCCCCCCCCCCCCCCCCAACCATTGCAGAGGAAAATTACATTTAAAAAAAAAATTAAAAATGTGACTTTACAATCACTTTAATCTTTACATAATGTAAATTTTATTAACTTTTCAAGTGTGTGTATTACCATTACCATTTTCTTTTAATATACTATACTGCTTCCAATGTTTGATTAGAATGGAAGGGAGGGATTATGTGCAGCTGATGCGTTTGCAACCAAACTGAACCTGTCTTTGCCTTAGTGCTTCTGTTGGGTTCCCATGAGTAATGCAGAAGCATATTTTTGACAATGATATATATGAAGGCAATTAGATATATGTAGGTGTAACTCCTGATATCAACAAAGCTTCCTATATGTAGAGTTGTTTTTTACATTACCATGTACAGCTTCCTAAATTCTGCTATGCAGCGAAGACCATTATTTCTAAGCATGCCCATTTGTTGAAGTTTGTGGGGGGTTCAGTGCATTTTTTTTTTTCCCCCCCCCCCCCTTTCTCTCTCCCTTGTTTACAAAAATAAGCCCCCTAATCTGTTCTTATTCTCGATCATACTCCCTATGCTTTTGTGTGTGCATTCAGGTTCTAACCGCGGCTGGAGTAAAGAAAAAGGATGTTGCAATGTGGGAAATCAATGAAGCATTCAGTGTCGTCGTGTTGGCCAATATCAAAATGTTAGATATTGACCCTGCTAAAGTAAATGTCAATGGAGGAGCAGTCTCTCTTGGGCATCCCATCGGGTAGGGGAACCTTTTTGTTTTGTTTAGCCATGTTCAGATGTGAGGATGCACCCACCTTCTTTTCCTGGTTGGACAACAGGAAGTTGTGTGTTTCATAGTTTTGTGCAAGAATCCTAAATATTTACAGATTTTGGGAGCCAGGATTTTTCTCTAAGCCTGTGCAGTTTCAATTTACCACCATTTTATGTAATTTTCTCTACACTGAACGTTGCTGTCTGATGTTTAAAATGTAGCCTTTGCTTAAACCCCAAACTCCAGCCATAGAATGCATGAAGGTAAAAAAAACCTTGAGCCTTTAGAACCACTTTAACCAAAGTTCTCTAAAGTAGACATGTGACTAAACAATCATGTTGAATGGGAATCAATTCAATCTTAAACCAATTAAGAGTATCTGTATTGCTAGAGCAGTAAATGTGGAACTCCCTTTTACAGTTGGTGGTGTCAGCAGGGAGTGGAGATAAATGAAAAAAAATGCGTTTCTCAGCAGAAGCAATGTACAGGGATATGGAAAGTGGTAACGACCGGCTCCCACTCACACTAAATACAAGGTTTCCTTTGATTGCCCAAAGTGGAGATCCTCTGCCTGTTTCTCTACCTTGGCCAATGGCCTTGCAGTGGTAAAAATGACAAGGCTTCTCCTGAATGGTGGAGCTGCACTAAGACTGCTTGAGCTACAGTGGGGATGGAAAGTATTCAGACCCCCTTTAAATTTTTCACTCTTTGTTATATTGCAGCCATTTCTTAAAATCATTTTAAGATCATTTTTTTCCTCATTAATGTACACACAGCACCCCATATTGACAGAAAAACACAATTGTTGACATTTTTGCAGATTTATTAAGGAAAAACTGAAATCACATGGTCCTAAGTTTTCAGACCCTTTGCTGTGACACTCTCTCAAATATTTAACTCAGGTGCTGTCCATTTCTTCTGATCATCCTTGAGGCCGGGTTCACACTGGTGCGACACGACAGCCGTCCTACTTTGGATCCGACTTTGCCCTGCGACTTGAAGCCAACATACATCCGAATTTCAATGAACAGGGATCCGACTTGGATCCCCGCCAATACCAGGCACTGTGTTTTGGTATGAATCTTGAGGGGGGAACTCCATGCCAAATTTTAAATTAAAAAACGGCATAGTTTCCCCCTCCAAGAGCATACCAGGCCTTTCGGTCTGGTATGGATTTTAAGGGGATGCTGAAAAATGGCGTGGGGGTCCCCCAAAATCCATACCAGACCCTTATCCAAGCACACAGCTGGTCAGGAAAAAAGGTGGGGACGAGCGAGCGCCCTCCCCCCCCCCCCCGAACCATACCAGGCCGCATGCCCTCAACATGGGGGGGGGGGTGGGTGCTTTGGAGCGGGCAAGGGCCTCTTCCCAACAACCCTGGCTGTTGGTTGTTGGGGTCTGCGGGGGGCTTATCAGAATCTGGGAATCCCCTTTAATAAGGGGGCCCCAAGATCCCAGCCCCCCGCCCTATGTGAGTATGGGGTACATCGTACCCCTACCCGTTCACCTGGGTGAAAAAAAGTCAATAAAATAAACACTAGACAGGTTTTGAAAGTAATTTATTAGGCAGCTTCGGGGGTCTCTTCCGACTTCTCTGCGCTCTCCAGCCTCTTCTCCTACTCTCCAGTGCCTTCTGCCGGGCTCCTCTGCTATCTTTTGCTGGCTCTTTTGCTAGCGGTGGCCCGGTCTTCTCCGTCTTGACACAACGCTCTCTCCCGCTGTAATGCAGTGTGCGCAACGACTTATATAGGCATGGGCCGTGGTCACCAGGTGATGTGACCCTGCCCCTTATGACGTCACTGTCCCGTCATAAGTGGCGGGGTCACCGGATGACATCACCCGGTGACCACACCCCATGCCTATATAAGTCGTTGCGCACATGGCATTACAGCGGGAGAGAGCATCGTGTCAACATCAGAGAAAGACCAGAGGGAAGAAGGCGACGGAGAAGACCGGGCCAACGCTAGCAAAAGAGCAGAGGAGCACGGAGAAGTCGGAAGAAGACCCCCCGGAGCTGCTCAATAAATTACTTTAAAAACCTGTCTAGAGTGTGGTTTTTGTGCCCCTTTTTTTTTTTTTTTTTTTTTTTTTTTCTTCTCCCCCTAGTTGAATGGGTAGGGGTACTCATTCACATAGGGCGAGGGGCTGGGATCTGGGGGCCCCCTTATTAAACGGGGCTCCCGGATTCCGATATCCCCCCCCCCCCCACAGACCCCGACAACCAAAGGCCATTGTCCTCATCAACATTGGGGACAAGGTTCTTTGGGGTGGGGGGGTGCAGGGCGCCCGCCCCCCATGTTGAGGGCATGCGGCCTGGTATGGTTCAGGAGGGGGGCTCACGCTCGTCCCCACCCCTTTTTCCTGACCGGCCGGCGTGCTCGGATAAGGGTCTGGTATGGATTTTGGGGGACCCCACGCTGTTTTTTCGGCGTGGGGGTTCCCCTTACAAGCCATATCAGACCGAAGGGCCTGGTATGCTCTTGGAGGGGGAGCCCATGCCGGTTTTTTTATTTAAAATTTGGCGTGGAGTTCCCCCTCAAGATCATCAGAGCACAAGTCACATCATGCGAGACGGCGATCCGACTTCAATGATGGTCAATGGGCTGAAGTAGGATCAGAGTCGGACCAAAGTAGTACAGGGAGCATTTCCAAAGTCGGACCGACTTGTGTCGGACCAGTTAAGAGGGCTCCCATAGCGAAACATTGATTTTCACATGTCATGCGACATGAGCTCCCAATGTCGGAGCGTTTGTCGCACCAGTGTGAACCTGGCCTGAGATGGTTCTACACCTTCATTTGACAGACAGAATTGTGGCAAGGCACAGATCTGGCCAAGGTCACAAAAAAAATTCTGCTGCACTTAAGGTTCCTAAGAGCACAGTGGCCTCCATAATCCTTAAATGGAAGACGTTTAGGACGACCAGAACCCTTCCTAGATAAAATAAGAAAAAAATGCAAACCTGGAGCTGCACCAGAAAAACACCAATATCTGTGTAAAAAAACTACAATAAACAAAAATAAGTGCGCTTACAATTAGGAGTTCCAGTGTTTATTTAAAATGAATATAAATAAATTTGAATGTCCTGAGATGAATACACTCAAATATGCAAAAATAAAGAAAACGATAAATCATAAACAAATGTAGTACTCAATGCATGATCAAATAAGTGAAACACCAAAGTTAATAATAATGAACATAAGTGAAGCCATATATATTTGTGAGTGAAATCCGTTTCTGTTTACATGACCCACACTCTGTACTATCCTCCGATTTGCTTGCAATAAGTCTTCCTGGAAGGATGGTGATGATATGCCCATTGATGTAAAAGATAAGTTGAGTGGGTGTGTCGTCCCCCCCTCCCCCCTTTCAGGCATACGATTTGGACCACTCTCGCTTGGATACGCTCTACTCATCTGCGTCGGACGCCACCACCTAACTGTCCCTGCAGAGGGCCATATCTGCATGTGTGTGAGACCTCGCTAACAGGGAGGTCCACCACTTCGGGTAAGGGTCCACCTTTAATGTCCTCTGGATTTACTGCTTCTATGAGACACATTTCCACACCTTTTTCTCCTCCTTCCACCTATATGCGCTGTGGTTTGATGGACTCCAGAACCCTTCTTAGAGCTGGCCGCCCGGCCAATCTGAGTTATGAGGGGAGAAGAGCCTTGGTGAGAGAGGTAAAAAAGAACCCTACCGCGATGGGTAGAAATTGAACACCATCTAGCCCCAACACCCGACCTCACGGTGCTCCTCACTGGGAGATGCTTGGGTTCCATGGGACATAAGCAACCTTCCTCTACAAATTTCGCTAAAAGCTTGGAGATTCCTTCTTAACCAACACCACAGAGATAGTTGAGCAATAAATTACCCCTTCCCTCTGAACATACTAGAAGCTAAAATCCCACTACTATCCCTGAAACACCTTCTAAGTCATGGGATTACAACTGTCCAAGATCTAATAATACACAACTTGCCCAAATTAGTGGAGAGTATAATGACAGAATATAATTTAATAAGTCATACGCTTTTTACTTGTATCAGAATTACTCACTTTCTCTATGCACACCCCATTCCCAACATTCAAGTACTGTTTAAGATATGGGCTCACCTCACCCTTGCTATACAGGCTATCCACAAATCGACACATTGTGTAGGACACTGGGAAATGATGATCAAAATATACAATAGTTGGCAATAAACCCCATGCAGACTAGCAAAAATGTTCCCAAACACCTCTCCCCTTTGTTGGCGCAATTGTGGACACAAAGGCCACCTCATACATGCGTTCTGGGAATGCCCAAGCCTAACTAGCTTCTGGAACCAAGTAGTCCGATTTAATATCCCAAATTGCAGGCATATATACCCATTCTAACCCGGCGCTGACAAAGATCACTGTGGCTGAGCTCCAGAGATGCAGTCGGGAGATGGGAGAAAGTTAACCATCACTGCAGCCCTCCACCAGTCGGGGCTTTATGGCAGAGTGGCCCGACGGAAGCCTCTCCTCAGTGCTAGACACATGAAAGCCCGCATGGAGTTTGCTAAAAAAAAAAAAAAAAACACCTGAAGGACTCCAATATGGTGAGAAATAGGATTCTCTGGTCTGAGACCAAGATAGAACTTCTTGGCCTTAATTGTAAGCGGTATGTGTGGAGAAAACCAGGCACTGCTCATCACCTGTCCAATACAGTCCCAACAGTGAAGCATGGTGGTGGCAGCATCATGCTATGGGGGTGTTTTTCAGCTGCAGGGACAGGACGACTGGTTGCAATCGAGGGAAAGATGAATGTGGCCAAGTACAGGGATATCCTGGAGGAAAACCTTCTCCAGAGTGCTCAGGACCTCAGACTGGGCCGAAGGTTTACCTTCTAACAAGACAGTAACCCTAAGCACAAAGCTAAAATAATGAAGGAGTGGCTTCACAACAACTCTGTGACTGTTTTTGAATGGCCCAGCCAGAGCCCTGACTTAAACCCAATTGAACATCTCTGGAGAGTCCTAAAAAATGGCTGTCCACCAACGTTTACCATCCAACCTGACAGAACTGGAGAGGTTCTGCAAGGAGCAATGGCAGAGGATCCCCAAATCCAGGTGTGAAAAACTTGTTGCATCTTTCCCAAAAAAACTCATGGCTGTATTAGATCAAAAGGGTGCTTCTACTAAATACTGAGCAAAGGGTCTGAATACTTAGGACCATGTGATATTTCAGTTTTTCTGTTGTAATAAATCAGCAAAAATGTCAACAATTCTGTGTTTTTCTGTCAATATGGGGTGCTGTGTGTACATTAATGAGGAAAAAATGAACTTAAATGATTTTAGCAAATGGCTGCAATATAACAAAGAGTGAAAAATTTAAGGGGGTCTGAATACTTTCCATCCCCACTGTATATCTGGCTGTAGAGGGGATCTTGAAATGCTGTTGAAACGCAGCTCTGCTTACAGCATGTAGCTGATGCTACTACAGCAGCCCAGCTGTTCTGTAATGGAAATCATTTGTTTGGGCCAGCTAGGACCAAACTATTTAAAGCAATAGTTACATAGTAGGTGAGGTTGAAAAAAGACACAAGTCCATTAAGTCCATCCTATGTCAGTATTACATTGTATATTCCTGTATGTTGTGGTCCTTCAGGTGCTTATCTAATAGTTTCTTGAAATTATTGATGCTCCCCGCTGAGACCACCGCCTGTGAAAGGGAATTCCACATCCTTGCCGCTCTTGCAGTAAAGAACCCTCTATGTAGTTTAAGGTTAAACCTCTTTTCTTCTAACTTTAATGAGTGGCCATGTTTCTTGTTAAACTCCCTTCTGCGAAAATGCTATCCCTATTGTGGGGTCACCAGTTTGGTATTTTATAAATTGAAATCCTATCTCCTCTCAAGCGTCTCTTCTCCAGAGAGAATAACCTGGAGTTCTCCTTTTTACCATCAAAAGCTAAAGTCTGGTTGTTTGAAGTTGATTGTGCATTGTGCTGTTTTTTACTGTAACAAATATATTTTGTATATGTTCTTTGCAGGATGTCTGGGACCAGAATTGTTGGACACATGGCTCATGCTTTGAAGAAGGGAGAGTTTGGTGTTGCTGGAATCTGTAATGGTGGTGGAGGAGCCTCTGCCATTCTCATTGAGAAACTGTAACAGCAGAACAATGAACCATACTTCGCACAATTTATAATCTGGCTTAATCTGTTACATCCATCTCCACTCCGAAAGTTGAAGCTTTTCTTGTGATTCAACAGCCTATTTCTCATTGGGTAAAGAACACAGTAAACCTTACCTGGTCCACCGGAAGGGAGTTCAAGTCTGAACCTTTAACGATTGCAACACTGTTGCTGTAATTGCTTTATTACATTTCAGCAGAAATAAAGAACACTCTACACTGGTAAACCATAAACGATCCCACCAATACACCTTAAAGCTGAAGTTTGGTGAAAATAAATGTTTAGACAAAATACAGCATCTATATAAACCTGTGGTGAAGTATAACTGTCCTGTCAGCTGGTCACTATAGAAATTCTCCCTTCACTGATGCAGCACTGGAAGGTCACAGCTGTGAAGGGTGGGGGATTTCTGCAGGAACCATTGGCCTGCAGGACAGGGGATATACACCTCCAATACAGGTACTTTTTTTTTCCCTCCAAACTTCAGCTTTTTCTGCATAAAAACCTTATAAAGGTTGGTGTAGGGGTTGCTGGGCATACAGCAAAGTTAAGTCCTTGGACTGAATGTACATCCCTCCCCCCCCTTCCACAATGGACCCAAAAATGGCCAATTTGTACACTTGATGTGCTTCTCAAGTTTAACTAGTTTTCCAGCAGTACCGTAAATGGTTGCTTGCTGTGGTGAGAACATCAAGTGGTAAACTGTGAACAAATAAACAGCCTTTTTCTACGATTGTGCAGGATCTTCTCTTTAATACAACCATAAACTTGACTTTCATATCTAAAGTTGGTGTTGGTTGTATTTATTTACCTGTAAATTAAAGCAATTTTGGTCTTTAGTGGAACTGAGCTCTCAAAAATAGGTTGAAGGATGACCAAGATTTAATTGGTAGGTGTGTGTGTTAGCATGCTTTTTAGATATGTAACATGTATATTTTACTGGATTAGTGCCAGTAGTTGGGCAGTGCTTTACAAGGGAGACAGTGCAGTTACAATATAGTTCAATACCCGAGGATTAGGAGGACCCTGCTTATGGAGCTTACAACCTAAAAAGTCCAATCTACTATGCCTGGTTGAAGTCTGTGTTTGGTGGGGGCTAATTTATAACAGAAGCCGAGCTTCAGGCTGTTTTCTCTGTGCCCTCCTGTGAAACTGGAAATCAAAAGCATCTGTGGGCAGGATGTGCCTGGTTGGAGCCCGGGCTGAGGCAGTTTATTATAGAAGAGAATCTGTTGGAGCCTCAAGCAGCACCCACAGTTTGGCATTGGTTCACAAGGTATCCTCTGCCTGCATGGATGATTTCTTGGTACTCCAGTTTGCAGTGTCTCCTCACAATAAAGTGAAAGCAGGCTCAAGCTGTCCTGCAAGGACATCAATCAGCATCTTTGGTTGTTGGGATGATGCCAGCTAGAAGGTTGTAATGGCGCACAATGAAAACATGTGGCTTTGTGTAACTGAAACACAGGCTTGAACCACCTGTTTTGTATATAATTTTTTTTTTTAGCAGTTTGTAGGCATTTTGCCAAGACACCCTGGTTGAAAGGCTGCTCTAAAGCATACATTTATGAGCACTACTCCTTCACACTTAGTATTGCAGGGAGCACTGTAATTCATTATGTAGTGAGCATTGGGATACAGGGCATCCAGAAAGTGTTCACAGCCCTTCACTTTTTCCACATTTTGTTAGGTTACACAGCCTTATTCCAAAATGGATTAAATGCATTATTTTCCTCAAAATTCTACAAATACCCCATAATGACAACGTGAAAGGTTTGTTTGAAATCTTTGCAAATTTATTAATTACAAAAATCCCATGTACAGAAGTATTCACAGCCTTCGCTCAATACTTTGTTGAAGCACCTTTGGCACTAATTACAGCCTTAAGTCTTTTTGAGTATGATGCTACAAGCATGGCATACCTATTTTTGGGCACTTTCTCCCATTTTTCTTTGCAGGAACTCTCAAGCTCCATCAGGTTAGATGGGAAGCCATTTTCAGATCTCTCCAGAGATGTTCAATTAGGTTCAAGTCTGGGTCACTCAAGGACATTCAGAGTTGTCCTGTAGCTACTCCTTTTTTTTCTTGGCTGTGTGCTTCGGGTCGTTGTCCTGGTGGAAGATGAACCTTCACCCCAGTCTGAGGTCCAGAGCGCACTGGAGCAGGTTTTTAAGGAGGTCTCATGACATTGCTGCATTCATCTTCTTCTTGATTCTGACTAGTCTCCCAGTTCCTGCTGCTGAAAAACATCCCCACAGTATGAAGCTGTCACCACCATGCTTCACTGTGAGGATGGTATTGGCCAGGTGATGAGCGGTGCCTGGTTTCCTTCAGACTAAAGGTTTCTTTAGACCAGAGATCGTTGTTTCTCATGGTCTGAGTCCTTCACGTCCCTCTTGACAAACTCCAGGCAGGCTGTCGTGGCTTCTGTCTGGCCACTCTGCAGCAATCAGGCCTATATGGTTGATCTTCTGGAAGATTTTCCTCTTCACCAAAAACCGCTGGAGCTCAGTCAAGGTGACCAATAAACCAAATGGTCATTTTGACAAAGGCCCTTCCCCCGATCGCACAGTTTGGGCCCGTGGCCTGCTCTAGGAACAGTCCTGGTGGATCTAAAACTTTTAATTTATGGATGATGGAGGCCATTGTGCTCATTGGGACCTTCCATGCTGCAGAACTTTTTCTGTACCCTTCCCCAGATCTGTGCATCAATACAATCCTGTCTGAGGTCTACAGACAATTCCTTGGACTTCATGGCTCGATTTGTGTTCTGACATGCATGCACTAACTGTGGGACCTCATATAGACAGGTGTGTGCCTTTCCAAACCCTTCCCAATCAACTGAATTTACCACAGGTGAAATCCAAGTTCTAGAAACATCAAGGATGATCAGTGGAAACGGGATGCACCTAAGCTCAATTTTGAATGTCATGGCAAAGGCTGTGAAGTCTTATATACATGGGTTGGGTTTTTTTTTTTTTTTAAATTTGTAAAGATTTCAAACTTCTTTCAGTTTGTTATGGGGTATTGTTTTGTAGAATTTTGAGGAAAATGAATTTAATCCATTTTGGAATAATGCTCTAACAAACAAAATGTGTAAAAAGTGAAGTGCTATGAATACCTTCTGGATGCACTGTATTGAGTTTCACTGGCAGTATGTACATTTTGTAATTAGCTTTATCATTGCCTTCTTGAAATGATTTTTTTTTTTTTTTGATCTAAGGGGGAAATGGGATCATTTCAGTGCATTGTACACAAATTCATTTTAACAGTGGATTATTCTAGGTCAATGTAATTGTGCCCTATTATCACATACCTGAAAGCTTTGCAAGGCGATTGTATTAAGCTTGCTGTACATTGTATTTAAAAAGGAAAAAAAAAAAACCCCAAATGTACAAGGCCTAACCACTTTGTCATGATCAGAGTGGAGCTGGACAGGGATGTTCTTGCTTCTGGAATGTTCCCAAGTATGGCATGAATTTTATAACACATTAGACCATCCTGTGCCAAGTCATCTTTACCTTTTTTTTTTTTTTATAGAAATTGGCAAATCATTTTAAGAAATGTTGCTAGCTTTTTGGTATTTGCTATTTTGCTGATAGGTCTGTGAAAGATGCAGCAAGGGTGGCAGTGCCCAAGGACCTTTTGGGCTCTGATTAATCCTAAAAATTGCTGTTTTGCAATAATCTCTTATCTAGCAACATGTAAAAAAAAGGTATAAATCAGAGGTTATCAAACATGGGCTAAGTTTTACCCCTTCCTTACACAGCATACAGGAAAGTTAATTTGGAGCTGGTATAGCTTATTTAATGAGAAGCAGGAATGGCGGTACAATATTCAGTTGCTGATGAAAGGAAGGGGATGGTTTAGCATTAAACATAATATATTAACTATATAGAGAGTCTGGTGCCCTATTAGAATTGCATTGCAAAACAAGACTGGGGTCCAGTGTAAGGTCACCTTACAGATTTTCAGTAAAGGTGAACTTACACTTTAAGCAGGAAGGAAGTTTTTGGCCTCAACATCACCTTGTCCCTCTGTAAGACCAGGAAGGGTTCTTTACAAGATAAGGCTGCCAGCTCAGAAACTTATTGCACAGGTGATGACAACAAACCTTGAGTGGACAGGGGATTGATTTAAAGACAGGAATACACATGGGGAGCCACCCTGTATAACAACAAATGTGATATTTATAAAAAAGAGAACCCAACGGTATCTAAACCACTTCGATACTAGGCATGTTCACCCCCTTACTGCCCAGTCCAATGTTCAGCTTTTAGCACTGGTGCATTTTGCATGACAATTGTGTGGTCATGCAACACTGTATCCAAGAACATTTCCCTCCCCCCCCAAAATAGCTTTCTTATGGTGGTATTGGATCACCACTGGGATTTTTATTTTTTGCGCTCCATATAAAAAAAAAACTAATTATGAAAAAAAATTTTTTTGTTTGTTACAAAACTTTGTAAATAAGGAAGCGTTCTCTTTATGGGCACATATTGGCTCCAGTGGGCATCCAATGATAATGTGCTGATTATTAGCACAGACCCCCCCTGGCAGGAGAGCAGCCTATCTACTCTCCTCTACTTGCATCTGTCAGTGCTAGTAGAGGAAAAGCCAATAAATGGCTCTTCCTGTTTATGCTGCGATTAGACATAGCTGATCACATGATAAAGAGCCTACATCAGAGGCCCTTAACCAGGATTGGAGATGCGGTGTGTCAGATTGACACACCACTGCAAGCACGCTAGCAGCGTATCCTGCTGAATTTCATATGACGTCCAATCAGGATAATACAACCATTTTGCACCCGTCATTTTGCTATATGGCGGGGTGGGAAGTAGTTAAACAAAATCTTTTTTCCTTGATAGTGTGCAGGGCCAACTGCAAAAAGACCAGAACATATCCAACTAAAATTTTACTGGCATGAATGTTTCTTGTCTTCCAAAAAGCAGCTTAAGCCTTTCACGTCCAATGGTATACCTTTTGGGAAGTAGATTTCCTAGCTTTTAACATTGTGGGTATTATGGATTCAGAGAAGTCTGTCTCACTTTCAGAAATTGAGATATTAAAGCTGTTAAAAGCTAGTGATTTTGAAGCAGGATAATAAATTGGTCCCTGAGGCAGAAGATGTGTATGATCTGGAAGAAGGCATGGTGTACAAGCCAGAAGTCTGATCAGGTCAGAGAACATAATCTACCTGGGAGCTATGACAATCACCCATATGCCCTTCATCTTGATTGAAATCACCAGAGCATCCACTGCTTTCGCTACAGAATACCTGGAGTCAAACCTGTCCAGTTTGTTGCTGAACCTGGAGGTCAGAAGGGTCCACATACCCCTGCTGTGACCAATGTTCTGAAACATCTCTGGGTGAAGGGACCATTCCCCTGACTCCAAATGTTGCCTATTGTCTATGCCTGGGATATAAACAGTGGACAAGGTGGACCATAGGGTTTTATATTGCCACCTACAGCAGTAGAACACAAGGCAGAAAAGAACAAACCACCACCTATAGGCAAGTCCCCCCTTTTCACATTTTACAAATGTGCAGCTTTGCACAGCCTTTAGTTAGTTGCCTGTTAATAGATTCCCACAGCCTCCAGATTATAGCTTCTGAGTTGTCAATTGTTTCACGGTTTACTTATGCTATCCACATTCGATAGATACTATGGGGGTTATTTACTAAGCAAATCCACTTTGCACTACAAGTGCACTTGGAAGTAAAGTCGCTGTAGATCTGAGGGGGACATGCAAGGAAAAAAAAAAAAAAAAAAAACGCAGCATTTTGCTTGCACATGATTGGATGATAAAATCAGCAGAGCTTCCCCTCAGATCTACAGTGACTGCACTTACTTGTAGTGCAGAGTGGATTTGCCTTTAGTCAATCAACCCCTATGTTTACAGTTGAATGATACTAGTTAACTTTCAAGGAGTTACTTTTCTCAGCTGTCATTTTATCCCCCTCTATGATACATTTATTTTCCCTGTTAGAAGAGCACCAGATATAATTTTTTCGCTAATCCAGAGGCCAGTGGGGTCTGGGTAAGGCACTCCAAAATAAAGCAGAGGAAAGGCCAAGCAAAAACTGAAGCATGCTGGGAGTAGAAGGGGCCACACTGAACTGACCCATGTTTTTGTTTTGCCAGTGTCCAAAAGCCTCCTGTAGTCAGCAGTATAACTCAACAGTTTCTAAATTCCTGTGTCCCTTACTAAAAGATAAAGAAATTTGACTTACGGAAGAACTGCACAATGATACTTGATTCATTATTATACAAAAGACAGACAGAGCAAGCCAATACCGTTTACACAGATAAGAAGCAAAGTATTGTCAGAGGAAAAAAAAAAAACTCAGATAAAAAACTAAAGATTTTTCTTTTAATACAAAGTCATTAACAAAACAGAACTGCTGGGCCATTTAAAAAATAGCCAGGAATTTGTTACAGAAATACTTATTAATGTGGGTTTCTGAACAGGGGAGGATTAAGTAGTTAATGTGTATTAATCAGTGCATAACTTGTAACTCAGAGTCGTATGACTTCTAGCATGTAGCTATCCCCTACAGGATTATAGGGAGAACAAAGAGAAGGTTACATGTTCACATTAAGGAACACATGAGAAACATAAGCAGAATTGAAAAGTCATAGGGGTTCATTTACAAAAACTGGAGTGCACAAAATCGGATGCAGCTCTGCATAGAAACCACTCTGCTTGTTAAAGCTTAATTGAACAAGCTGAAGTCACAAGCTGAGTGGCTACCATGCACAGCTGCACCAGATTCTGAGTACACCGGCCTTAGACCCCTTTCACACTGAGTCGCTATATCGCTAAAAATAATCCTCTCACTCCAATGAGAAAGCCCAAGGGCTTTCACACTGGAGCGGTGCGCTGGCAGGACGCTCAAAAAAGTCCTGCAAGCAGCATCGTTGGGGCACTGTAGGAGCAGTGTATACACCGCTCCTAAAGCGCCCCTGCCCATTGTAATCAATGGGCAACGCCACCAAATTGGCGCTTTTAACCCTTTTTCAGCTGTTAGTGGCTGAAAAGAGCCGCAAAAACAGCAGTAAAGCGCCGCTAAAAAATAGCGGTGTTTTTACCGCCGACACCCGACGCTGCTAGGTGCGAGAGTCCCCATAGTAAATCTCCCCGTGTATCAGCCCATTTTGCTGAGAAACATTCCAGCAATCCAAACCATCTGATGTTTATGGACATTGAACGGGTAATGAAGGAATGGAGAGTTAGTGACACTATATGATCCCTTTCTTTAAAAAGAGGGTCAGGGGATACACAGAATACATATATAATACCCAAGAGGTCCTAATATAGAATTTGATCTGAACTGCTACCTGTGAGAGGCCTTCGCTTTATAGATCAGCTTTCTGAAAAGAGTGCAGGTTGGGCTTGAAATGCAGCAAATTTGGTGCTTTAGATTTGTTTATCGCATCTGAATTGAGCGTGGTTGCCAGGGATGATGGGGTGTGCTGGCAGAACTGAGGGGGAAAGGAAACCTAGTAGTGATGATTGCTGATGGTTTTTTATGTAATATACTAAGTATCAAGAAATTACCTTGTAGATATATTTTCTAATAAGTTTATTAGATAGACCAAACTACTACATAGAAGTACTGTTTCAGTTCTTATTCTTTTGAATAGTTGGATAATGAATCGACAGCCCAGAAGTAGTAGAGTTTGGTCCTTGCAGTAACAGACATAGCTGGGTAAACGTGAGGAGGAAGTGTTTTGGAGAGATATGTGTAGAGTTTGGGACATTAGAGTGTTTCTGAACCAGGAAGTCGTTTTTTGCAACTTAATATAAGGCTACATTCACACGGAGGCGCTTTTACGCCAAAAAATAACACCTGAAAAGAGCATCTCATGCCTCCCCAATGTGAAAGCCCGAGTGCTTTCACACTGGGGGGGTGCGCTTGCTGGATCTTTGAGGCGGTGCGGGAGTGGTGTATACGCCCTGCCCATTGAAATGAAATGGGCAGTGCTGCCAAAGCGCTTCGGCAATGACACAACACAAGGAGGAGGAGGACTATAGTTGTATAATTTCAGCTAAGAAGGCGCCACGAAGCAATTTATCATATCTTTTTTCTGTGTTATATTTAATGTGTATGTAAAGGCAAAATTTTTTTGTTGTTTTGGATAGAGCAGGCAAAAGATTAGACCCTCTGCCAAGTTATCATCGAAATCTGTGCCCTAGCTGGAGAAACTTGCCCTCTCTATTTGTCCTGGTGACCATTACAAGACAGAAAATGGAAATCTTTAGGGTTGTCATGAAAGTGAGAGTTGATGAAAAGTCTTCTAAGAGGGGAATTCCTTCTATTTTGGGGAGATTCTCCTCTTTCTACTTTCTTGTTGCATCTCCAGGCACGGAAATGAATGTAAATTTCCACAACACAGACAGGAAAAAAAAAAAAATAGACAACGGGTTTTAATCCTATCCAAAACTGAAAAACATTGGCTATATATACACTCTAGTACTTTTGTGTTTTTTCAACTGCCTGTCACAGGTTTACAATATATACAGCTCAAACAAACATGGCAGCAACAAAGCAAGTGCCTTCATTTTACATATTACAAAACACGTGACCCTATAGAAGTCACAAGTTTATTTACATACATATCTACACATAATGTTTAGCATGACTGCTGCTATAAGGTACTTTGTGCAGGATGAAGTCCGAGTCCAAAATTACTCGTCATAATGAAGGGTCATTAAGAATTTTTCCACATCCATTCCAGTTGGGAAATTGTCTGCGCTCTTCTTCCGCTGCTTCTGTGCAAACAAGGAGAGGACAGTATTATTAACCATTCCTCCAACAGTGGCATGCACTACCACCTTTATAAGGGCTGATGTATAAACCCGCTGCCACCCCCTTTCTATGACCTATTCTAATTACACTCTAAAAGGAAGCTGCTAATACTTACCTATTCTAAGGGCACACTGGTCCTATCACGTGATTGGCTACCGGGGAGTGGCGAGACAGCCAACAATGGATGCCCCATAGTAACCCTACGAGTGACATCAACACACAGTCATTGCTGCCGTCACCAGTGATGCAACCTTGCCGGCTGCACTTAAGTTTTTAGTTATACAGTAGAAACACTTTGAAGTTAAAGACACGGTCACTATGCCATTTAGGGCAAAGTGGCAGGTTCTGAGAAAGGAGACACCTACCCACTCCCATCATCCTATTCCTCTGTGAGCTTCAATCAAGATGATATCTGAGCTTTAACCAGATTCATTTCTTCCTCCACCTTTGCAACTGACCACTCAATACCAGACACTTTGCCCTGAATGGGTAGGTAAAGTTATAGATTCTATTTCATGACAGAGCTCTGCAGGCACTAAATGGTTCCAACTACTATAAATTTTAACTTAATACAAAAACTCTTGAAAAATCAAGCCCCAATCCTGCACAAGCTCTCAAACTGGATTAACTCGTTCCCAAAATCGAACCTTTACCCTTGGGCCTTAATCACACCAGAATGGCTTTCCTACCCTAAAAGTCTATGGGAATGCGAGAGCAGTGTGAAACAGGTCCATGCAGCTTATAAGAATGTCAAATGGAGGTCAACTGCAGTCCAATGTCACCTATTGGTGAACTGTGACTGAAGCACCTCAAAAGGCATTTCAAGCACAGGCTAAATGTAGGGCTGCAACGATTAATCAATAAAATCAAGCACATCCGCCTCTCTCCTCCTCACTGACGTCAGCTCCCCCCTCAGCCCCGCCCATTGCTGCCTTGAGGGAATAGAGAGAGAGAGGCGAGAAGCAGCCGTGATATAAGGTAGCAGCACTGCGGCTGTATACAATAACACTAGTACACACATTGTGATGACAAGTGCTTGACTTGATCATAAGTATTTCTGGGGGGGGGGGGGTGTTTCTAGCTCCCCATCATTGGTGTTCCAGGGGGTCGTGGAATAGTGCCCCATCATTGGTTTTCCTGGGGGGGGGGATAGTGCCCCATTGGTTTTCCTGGGGGGGGGGGGGGATAGTGCCCCATTGGTGTTGCTGGGAGGGAAATAGTGCCCCATTGGTGTTGCTGGGAGGGAAATAGTGCCCCATTGGTGTTGCTGGGAGGGAAATAGTGCCCCATTGGTGTTGCTGGGAGGGAAATAGTGCCCCATTGGTGTTGCTGGGAGGGAAATAGTGCCCCATTGGTGTTGCTGGGAGGGAAATAGTGCCCCATTGGTGTTGCTGGGAGGGAAATAGTGCCCCATTTGTGTTGCTGGGAGGGAAATAGTGCCCCATTAGTGTTGCTGGGAGGGAAATAGTGCCCCATTAGTGTTGCTGGGAGGGAAATAGTGCCCCATTAGTGTTGCTAGGGGGGGGGAATAGTGCCCCATTGGTGTTGCTGAGGGGCGCAGAGATAGTGCCCCATTGGTGTTGCTGGGAGGGGGGGTAGTGCCCCATCATTGGTGTTCCCGGGGGGAATAGTGTCCCATTGGTGTTGCTGGGGGGGGGGGGGAAATAGTGCCCCATTGGTGTTGCTGGGGGGGGGGGGGGAATAGTGCCCCATTGGTGTTGCTGGGGGGGGGAATAGTGCCCCATTGGTGTTGCTGGGGGGGGGGGGGAATAGTGCCCCATTGGTGTTGCTGGGAGGGTGGGGGTATAGTGCCCCATTGGTGTTGCTGGGGGGGAAAAATAGTGCCCCATTGGTGTTCCCGGGAGGAATAGTGCCCCATCATTGGTGTTCCCGGGAGGAATAGTGCCCCCATCGTTGGTGTTCCCGGGAGGAATAGTGCCCCCCATCGTTGGTGTTCCCGGGAGGAATAGTGCCCCCCATCGTTGGTGTTCCCGGGAGGAATAGTGCCCCCCATCGTTGGTGTTCCCGGGAGGAATAGTGCCCCCCATCGTTGGTGTTCCCGGGAGGAATAGTGCCCCCCATCGTTGGTGTTCCCGGGAGGAATAGTGCCCCCCATCGTTGGTGTTCCCGGGAGGAATAGTGCCCCCCCATCGTGGTGTTCCCGGGAGGAATAGTGCCCCCCATCGTTGGTGTTCCCGGGAGGAATAGTGCCCCCCCCATCGTTGGTGTTCCCGGGAGGAATAGTGCCCCCCCCATCGTTGGTGTTCCCGGGAGGAATAGTGCCCCCCCCATCGTTGGTGTTCCCGGGAGGAATAGTGCCCCCCCCATCGTTGGTGTTCCCGGGAGGAATAGTGCCCCCCCCATCGTTGGTGTTCCCGGGAGGAATAGTGCCCCCCCCATCGTTGGTGTTCCCGGGAGGAATAGTGCCCCCCCCATCGTTGGTGTTCCCGGGAGGAATAGTGCCCCCCCCATCGTTGGTGTTCCCGGAGGAATAGTGCCCCCCCCATCGTTGGTGTTCCCGGGAGGAATAGTGCCCCCCCCCATCGTTGGTGTTCCCGGGAGGAATAGTGCCCCCCCCCCATCGTTGGTGTTCCCCGGGAGGAATAGTGCCCCCCCCATCGTTGGTGTTCCCGGGAGGAATAGTGCCCCCCATCGTTGGTGTTCCCGGGAGGAATAGTGCCCCCCATCGTTGGTGTTCCCGGGAGGAATAGTGCCCCCCATCGTTGGTGTTCCCGGGAGGAATAGTGCCCCCCATCGTTGGTGTTCCCGGGAGGAATAGTGCCCCCCATCGTTGGTGTTCCCGGGAGGAATAGTGCCCCCCCCATCGTTGGTGTTCCCGGGAGGAATAGTGCCCCCCATCGTTGGTGTTCCCGGGAGGAATAGTGCCCCCCATCGTTGGTGTTCCCGGGAGGAATAGTGCCCCCCATCGTTGGTGTTCCCGGGAGGAATAGTGCCCCCCATCGTTGGTGTTCCCGGGAGGAATAGTGCCCCCCATCGTTGGTGTTCCCGGGAGGAATAGTGCCCCCCATCGTTGGTGTTCCCGGGAGGAATAGTGCCCCCCATCGTTGGTGTTCCCGGGAGGAATAGTGCCCCCCCCATCGTTGGTGTTCCCGGGAGGAATAGTGCCCCCCCCATCGTTGGTGTTCCCGGGAGGAATAGTGCCCCCCATCGTTGGTGTTCCCGGGAGGAATAGTGCCCCCCATCGTTGGTGCTCCCGGGAGGAATAGTGCCCCCCATCGTTGGTGCTCCCGGGAGGAATAGTGCCCCATCGTTGGTGCTCCCGGGAGGAATAGTGCCCCATCGTTGGTGCTCCCGGGAGGAATAGTGCCCCATCGTTGGTGCTCCCGGGAGGAATAGTGCCCCATCGTTGGTGCTCCCGGGAGGAATAGTGCCCCATCGTTGGTGTTCCCGGGAGGAATAGTGCCCCACCATTGGTGTTCCCGGGAGGAATAGTGCTGCCCCATCACTGGTGTTCCCGGGAGGAATAGTCCTGCCCCATCATTGGTGTTCCCGGGAGGAATAGTGCCCCATAATTTTCATTATTACTTTAAATAAACGAACATATTACGTTTTTTTATGATTTTATCCGATTAATCGAAACAATAAATTGCCCAACTAATTGATTAGGAAAATAAATAGTTAGTTACAGCCCTAGCTAAATGTACCCAAAATCATGCTGCATTGTACCAACACGCATTACCACAATACAATGATGTGAACAGGTTTATATACTTACAGGGTATTTCACAGACAGTGGAAACAAAGCCCATAATGTACAGCACTCTGCAAAGAAAATATAGTATGTAGACTTTAAAATATTAGCCAATTAGAGTAATTACCCACCTTCGTTTTTTTCTTTTTCTGAGAGCTAGAAGGGCTTAGATGCTCTTTTCTATGTGATCGCCGTTCATGTTCATTAGAATCCTCAAGCTTTCTTTTCTTTGCAGTACTTTTGGATGGTTTTGATTGATGGGTGTTGTCCTTCAGTGGTGTGCTACTGCTAGTCTTAGCAATGGAGGCCCTAGACAGTATCATTAGCGTGTGGGCAGCCATATTGACACTGTTCTCACTACCAGCTTCACTGGCAGGACTGCACGTAGGCATGTCTGGCGTTGCAGGAGGCATCATGGGTTTGGGTGTCCCTCCATCCTCATTGTAACGCCGACACGTTGGAGTTCGTGTGTGGTCAGAATTATCTGTGAACTTGTCCTCAAATCCTGTTCCTGGCGTTCGTGGTGGTACATCTCCAGTAGACAGTGTCTTTGTATTTGGACTATGAAACTGCATGTCCTGCAAGAGCTGACTAGCTTGTTTTGCTAGAGGGCTGGTAGAACATACCCTTTCTGAGGACATTTTTTGAGGTGTCCTCCTCAGAATATTAGGTAGTGAAGTCTGTTTTCTTACAGGATCCTGAGGTGGTTTTATATTTTTCTCTGTGCGTAAATTATCTTGACTTGACGTAGTTTTTTTGTCTATTTGGCCTGCTGGGTGAATTTGTGTTCCTACCTTCAACACATTCTCCTTGTTGACGCCATATGCACCACCTAAACTTGTGGGCCTTTTTTCCCCAGGTTGATCTTTTGCTTGTGCAGTTGCCTGATCCACCCTGGAACTCTTCCCCAATGAAGGAGCTGATCTTTCATTCTTTTTAGTTTCTTTGGACACGCTAATTTTAGAAGATACAGCTTCTGTGGAGGCCAAATCATTTTGTATAGTGTCATTCTTGTCCTTTCTGCTTTTTTCATTTGACGAAGATGAAGAATTAGATATAAGCAGTGTTGAAGACCCATCAAAGCAAAGCACTCTCCTATGGGCTTCCACGGACTTGGACACAGTATTTAACGTTTCTGGTACGGACCTTTCCTCAGCTTTTTGCTGAATCTCAGAGGTGGAATTCTTTTCCTCATTTTCTCTGTAAAAAAAATGAAAAGGAACACTGATTTTACAGAAAGGCTGTTTTCTGCTAAGAATAAAGGGGAATCTATAAAGAATTTCCAGATCACTGACCTCTGCACTAAGCTGGAGGGTCGGCTTATGGAATCAGCTGCTGGGTTGGACAATGTTTTACCTATATTAGGGGAAATGTTACATAAATTAAAATCTTTAAAACGGATCTTTTTAAAATGCTCAGCAGATAGAAAGAGGTTAACACAGAGGACAGATATATTTTTCTTAGCCGTGTCTGTTAATCTGCTTATGCACTATAAACCCAGTCACCCAGAATTTAATAAGTTTATGTACTTTTATGTAATTTCAAAAGTTTTCAATCACTTATATCAAAAGAGTATTTTTTAAATGCAGAGCAATGCAAGAGGTTCATATTAATGCTGCCCATCCCAGCAACACAAATCCCTTTCTTGCGCTCCACCAAGCCAATCAATTCAGCCCAAGGGAAAAAAGAAAATAGGATTTTTGTACTTACCATAAATTCAGTTTATTGGAGTTCATTAAAGAATAATTCCAGGTATTGGCATGTTATACATAGTTACATTGGTCTAGCTTGGTATATGACATGTCTAGCAGATACTGCTGGAAATCACTAAAGCCAGACACTGCTTTTGTCAGTGATCTCCACTTGCTTCCGAGTCATGTGATAAACAGTTGGCCCAATGCCTTGTGAACACAGGAGGTTCACCACTCAGTATGGGTGCCATTCAGAGAATTTTTTTTGCATCTTCTGAATACATGCAAAGCATTCTCTGATTGGACAAGGTGGAGAATATGACATCTCTGCCCTGCCTCTCCACCTCGTCCAATCATAGAAAGCTTTAGAGCACCCTGAGCCTAACTGCCCCTCGTTGTACAACTGTACAAAAGGGCAAGTGCAGACGCAGGGGCCAGAGGCAACTTGACAGGCCGGCCCAGCATCTTCAAATGGTGGGGTCAGTGTACGGTCCCCAAGGCTTCTGCTGAGGGGTACTGATCCGAAAACATCATACTGTAGATACTGCTGGATTCAGAAAGTAATTTTTCAGTGCAAAGATCAGCAATGAATCTTCTTAGTCTTCCAAGTAAAATTAGTTTCGTTATAAACCAGAAACCTGCTCTCGGTAGACAGAAGTTATCAGTCACCTAAGGACACTAGCAAAACAACTGATTGTGGGAGTATCAGAGTTTTATGGGCCGCCCTAACTGCTTTGTCAGCGTCATTACCTGAAGGTGATAGCATATATCCAATAGTCTTGATTAATGAAAGCCTGTGTTCTGTAACGGTACAATTAAGCAAGAACTGTTTCTGTAACTGCTTAAAAGAGTAACTCCACTTTTGTTTAGAAAATAACATTCCTCTCTGGGAGATCTATGTAAATTACAAAGATTTTACCAAACTTTGTTGCAGATTCGTACCTTTTTTTTACACTGAAGAAATCACTGTATGTTTGGGTGTGCCCATGTGGGAAAGTGAATTTAACCAGTTCCTGACCGGCGCACGCCGATGTACGTCGGCAGAATGGCACGGCTGGGCAAATGGGCGTACCTGTACGCCCATTTGAATTCCCCGCCGTGCCATTGTGCGCGCGCCGGCCGGGAGCTCCGTGAGTCGGGTCGTGGGTCCCGTGGACTCGATCACCGCGGGGATACCCGCGATCGCCTCACGGAGAGGACGAACGGGGAGATGCTGATGTTAACAGCATCTCCCCGTTCTGGCTAGTGACAAATGTCACTGATCACAGCTCCCTGTCATCGGGAGCTGTGATCAGAGTAATGACACACACAGCCCATCCCCCTGACAGTTAGAATCACTCCCCTAGGACATACTTAATCCCTCCCCGCCCCCTAGTGGTTAACCCCTTCACTGCCAGCGTCATTTACACAGTAATCAGTGCATTTTTAATCGCACTGATCGCTGTATAAATGAAAATTGGTCCCAAAAATGTCCGACGTCCGCCATAACGTCGCAGTCACAATAAAAATCGATGATCGCCACCATTACTAGTAAAAAAAAATTATTAATAAAAATGCCATAAAACTATCCCCTATTTAGTAAATGCTATAACTTTTGCGCAAACCAATCAATAAACGCTTATTGCGATTTTTTTTTTACCAAAAATATGTAGAAGAATACGATCGGCCTAAACTGAGGGAAAAAAAATGTTTTTTTTTATATATTTTTGGGGGATATTTATTCTAGCAAAATGTAAAAAATAATGTGTTTTTTTTTCAAAATTGTCGCTCTTATTTTGTTTATAGCGCAAAAAATAAAAATCGCAGAGGTGATCAAATACCACCAAAAGAAAGCTCTATTTGTGGGAAAAAAAGGACGTCAATTTTGTTTGGGAGCCACGTCACACGACCACGCAATTGTCAGTTAAAGCGACGCAGTGCTGAATCGCAAAAAACACTCTGGTCAGGAAGGGGGTAAAATCTTCCGGGGCTGAAGCGGTTAATGGAAGTGGTTTCTTAAAGTGATATTAAAAAGTCTTGTTTTTCATCTAACCACTTAAGGACCGGGCCTATTTTTCAGACTTCGCGTTTACAAGTTAAAATCTTTTTTGTTTGCTAGAAATTTATTTAGAACCCCCAAGCATTATATATATTATTTTCTAACACTCTAGAGAATAAAGTCGCGGTCGCTGCAATACTTTCTGTCACACCGTATTTGCGTAGCGGTCTTACAAGCGCACTTTTTTTGGAAAAAAAACATTTTTTAATTAAAAAAAAAAATAAGACAACAGTAAAGTTAGCCTAATTTTTTTTTTTTTATATTGTGAAAGATAATGTTACACCAAGTAAACTGATACCCAACATGTCACGCTTCAAAATTGTGCCCGCACAATAGGGATATTAGGTGGAATGGCGACAAACTTTTACCCTTCAAAATCTCCATAGGCAGTGTTTAAAAATTTCTACAGGTTACCAGTTTTGAGTTACAGAGGAGGTCTAGAGCTAGAATTATCGCTCTCTCTCTCTAACGATCACAGCGATACCTCACATGTGTGGTTTGAATACCGTTTTCATATGAGGGCGCTACTCATGTATGCCTTCACTTCTGCATGCGAGCTCGTCAGGACGGGGCGCTTTGAATTTTATTTTTTTTCTTCTTATTTAATTTTACTTTATTATTTTGACACTGTTCTTTAAAAAGAAAAACATTTTGTCACTTTTATTCCTATTACAAGGAATGTAAACATTCTTTGCAATAGTAAAAAAGCATGACAGGACCTCTTAAATATGAGATCTGGGGTCAAAAAGACCTCAGATCTCATATTTACACTAAAATGCAATAAAATAAAATAAAAAAATCATTTGAAATTTCTCCTTTAAGAGCATTGGGCGGAAGGGACATTTGACATCGCTTCCTCCAGTCAATGCTATGGAGCCGAGTGGGGGCCATCTTCCCCTCACTCGGCAGCCAGCCAAACAGGGGAGAGGACGCGATGGTCTCCGCCGCTACCAACGGCTCTGATAAGCGGTGGAGTCCACCGGAAATGCTGCGAGGGGGGAGGGCCTCTCCCACCACTGATAAAAGTGATCTTGCGCCTAATCCGCCACAGAGACCACTTTTATCTGAAAGCAGACCGCCTGCTGAAGAAGAGCATACCTGAGTTAGAGCAGCTATCTGCTGCCATAACAACGGTATTCCTCTTCAACAGCTGATGTATATCCACAGTGGGCGGTCCGTAAGTGATTAAAAAACATAACAAACATGTTATACTTACTTACCCTGTGTAGTGGTTTTGCACAGAGCAGCCCCGATCTTCCCCTTCTCGGGTACCAAGTCGGCACTCCTGGGCCCTCCCTCCTGCTGGGTGCCACTACAGCAAGAAGCTTGCCATGTGGGCACTCGAGCTGAGCCGCTGCTCTGTGTGTCCATTCACGCACACAGCCACGGCTCAGTTCTGCCCCCTCCATCTCCTGATTGGCTCATTGGCTGTGATTGACAGCAGCAAGAGCCAATGGCTCCCGCTGCTGCCAAAAGTCAATCCAGGAGTGCAATCAGAGACCAGGCTCTCCTGGACATCGATGGATCGAGAGGGGGCTCAGGTAAATATTAGGGGGCTACTGCACACAGAAGGTATTTTACCTTCATGCATAGAATGCATGAAAGTAAAAAAACCTTGTGTCTTTACAACCACTTCAATTTATAAACAGCTGCTTCACCTGCAGGCCTCTAATGAGGAAAATTGCAGGGTCTGCATCCCTTTAGAGACATTTCCTATTGGGAAAATTACATTTTTGTTGCAATGGATGCCTGATATCTGACTTCTATCTTAGTGCATACTTCTGGGAAAATCAGTGAACCAATCACACAAGCAGGAAATTATGTTTCTGGGGGGTGTTCAGTACACAATCTGTGTACCGAACACCTCCAGGTAGCCGCATTGCATTTTACACAAAATTACAGAGCTGCAGATTGAAAAGGAAAGATTATTTTTTAGTAGTATTCAATTACAATATGACTTGTGTCGCAATTGTATATGCTATACAGTATCTCACAAAAATAAGTACATCCCTCACATTTTTTATATATATTTTCATGTGACAACATTGAAGAAATGACACTTTGCTACAATATAAAGTAGTGAGTATACAGCTTGTATAGCAGTGTAAATTTGCTGTCCCCTCAAAATAACTCAACACACAGCCATTAATGTCTAAACCGCTGGCAACAAAAGTGAGTACACCGCTAAGGCCCCTTTCACACTGGGGCGCTTTGGAGGCACTACAGCTCGAAAAATAGTGCCTGCAAAGTACCCTGAAAGAGCTGCTGCTGTCTCTCCAATGTGAAAGTCCCGAGGGCTTTCACACTGGAGCGGTGCGCTGGCAGGACGCTAAAAAAAGTCCTGCTAGTAGCATCTTTGGAGCGGTGTATACACCGCTCCTGCCCATTGAAATCAATGGGGCAGTGCAGCTATACCGCCGGCATAGTGCTGCTGCAGCAGCGCTTGGCGTTGGTTTTAACCCTTTCAAGGCTGCTAGCGGCGGGGGGGGGGGTAAAAGCACCCCGCTAGCAGCTCAATAGCCGCAAAATTGATGGTAAAGCGCCACTAAAATTAGCGGCGCTTTATCGCCAACGCACCCACCACCCCAATGTGAAAGGGACTTAAGTGAAAATGTCTGAATTGAGCCCAATTAGCCATTTTCTCTCCTCTGTGTCATGTGACTCGTTAGTGTTACAAGGTCTCAGGTGTGAATGGGGAGCAGGTGTTTTAAATTTGGTGTTATCGCTCTCGCTCTCACTCTCTCATACTGGACACTGAAAGTTCAACATGGCAGCTCATGGCAAAGAACTCTGAGGATCTGAAAAAAAGAATTGTTGCTCTACATAAAGATGGCCTAGGCTATAAGAAGATTGCCAAGACCTTGAAACTGAGCTGCAGCATGGTGGCCAAGACCATACAGCGGTTTCACAGGACAGGTTCCACTCAGAACAGGCCTCACCATGGTCGACCAAAGAAGTTGAGTCCACATGCTCAGCGTCATATCCAGAGTTGGTCTTTGGGAAATAGACTTTTGAGTGCTGCCAGCACTGCTGCAGAGGTCGAAGGGGTGGGGGGTCAGCCTGTCAGTGCTCAGACCATACGCCGCACACTGCATCAAATTGGTCTGCATGGCTGCCGTTCCAGAAGGAAGCCTCTTCTAAAGATGATGCACAAGAAAGCCCGCAAACAGTTTGTTGAAGGCAAGCAGACTAAGGAAATGGATTACTGGAACAATGTCCTGTGGTCTGATGAGACCAAGATAAACGTATTTGGTTCAGATGGTGTCAAGAATGTGTGGCGGCAACCAGGGGAGGCATACAAAAAGAGTGTCTTGCCTACAGTCAAGCATGGTGGTGGGAGTGTCATTGTCTGGGGCTGCATGAGTGCTGCTGGCACTGGGGAGCTACAGTTCATTGAGGGAACCATGAATGCCAACATGTACTGTGACATACTGAAGCAGAGCATGATCCCCTCCCTTCAGTGACTGGGCTGCAGGCCAGTATTCCAACATGATAACGTCTCCAAACACACCTCCAAGATGACCACTGCCTTGCTAAAGAAGCTGAGGGTAAAGGTGATGGACTGGCCAACCATGTCTCCAGACCTAAACCCTATTGAGCATCTGTGGGCAATCCTCAAATGGAAGATGGAGGAGTGCAAGGTCTCTAACATCCACCATGACTGTGTGTTGAGTCATTTCAAGGGGACAGCAAATTTACATTGTTATACAAGCTGTACACTCACTACTTTACATTGTAGCAAAGTGTCATTTCTTCAGTGTTGTCACATGAAAAGATATAATAAAATATTTACAAAAATGTGAGGGGTGTACTCACTTTTGTGAGATACTGTGTGTATGTATATATTATATATATTTTTTTCCACTTTTTTCCCCACGAAAGTGGAGTTGCCCTTTAAAAAGTGTTAGCTGGAGTTGGGCTTTATTTTGTTAGTCACTTATATAAAGTCGATTTAGATCCATCTTACACTACCCTTTTCACAATGTTGCTGTCCAAGGGTGGCTAGGCTGTTCCTCTTTAGATACAGTGGAGGAGTGAGTGTAGCCACTCACTAGTGTTACTAGTAAGATCTCCAGGTAAAAATACAGGGAAAAAGCCTAAACAAAGAAGCACAGCCAACACATCTAAGCATTGGTATGAAGCGTTTAGATTCGCTTTACTAACTTCTTTAAATATGGCTTCATTCAATACACTGTCATTTTCAGGCTACATTCATCAACAAAGATATTCTGCCAAATTTATCTTGTTTGTACCTGTGTTTGCTGAAGGTTTTGGTAGAGACTTCTGAAACTTTGGAGGCAGAGGAAGTTTAGGAACCACGGGTTTAGAAACCGGAACGTGCAAAATCTAGAAGGCCAAGAAATATACATTTTTGACAGGTGATGTGAACAATATTTAGACAGAAAAAAAAAAACCCCACACAAAACAGTACAAGTTGCTAATTCTTGCAGAGTTAAATAATTTAATAACCATTCCATAAAGAGAAACTTCAGTCTCGCCAACACTCTCCCTCACCGCTATAAATTTGCCAAAGGTATTCGGGACCAGTCAACCACATATTTCTAATTACAATCCAGTGTTTACTAAACGATTCCAAAAACAATGAAATGACAGTCAGTCAAAATCATTATCCTGTCTAAAAGCAGATAACACAAAAATCATGCCATTATCTTTATTAAAAAAAGTTGTGCATTCAGGTGGATGGGCTGCCCTATGTGTGATGAGTGAAAATGCTCCAAAACACCTCCTCCACCTCGCAAAAAAAAACCAAAAAAAACAAACGCATGTGGGAATGCGAGTTCTCGCTATGCAGAGATGTGAACAGGGCTTGACAGCTGAGTGTTTCTGTCCACTCCCTTCTATGTACTTGTATAAATATGGCCATACACTATGCAAGCTGATTGTATATTGTGTATTTAGTGAGAAGGGTGATCACTGATTGCATTTCATTTAAAAAATGTGCAGCTGGGAGTGGGAGGGTGGATGATGCAGGGTGTGTGCTAATGAGATCAGCTGGTCAACTCCTTCCTGTGTCATGACCTAAAGTCTGTAAGGACGTAAACCAGAAAAAAATAGATACGTTTGGAATCATTGATGTAGGACAGTAAGGTACGTGTCTGTAGATTTTTTGGAAAGCTTTGATATTTTTGCAAAAAAAGTGCATAAATGCTATATCGGTACATACGGTAGCTGGAATTTAGAAGAAAAAAAAGGTGAACTTGGCCTTTAAAGTGGATCTAAAAGGTTGTTTTTTTCCGACCTTTAAAACCATAAACACATCATACTTGCCTTCTCTGCGCAGTGGTTTTGCACAGGGCAGCCCCGATCTTCCTCTTCTTGGGTCCCCTGCTGGTGCTTCTGGACCCTCCCCCTTGCCAAGTGCCCCCATAGTAAGCTGCTTGTTCTGAGGGCACCTTTGAGTGTCTATGGGATGCACAGAGCGTGGCTCAGTCCCACCCCCTCCGTACTGGCTGTGATTGACAGCAGTTGCCAATGGCTGCTGTTGCTTTGTCTCAGCCAATAAGGAGGGAGAGACCCGGGAGTGCAGCTGCTCTCGTGTGCAGCGCTGGATTGAGATGGGGCTCATGTAAAGTATTAGGGGGGCTGGGGGGGAAAGCTGCGCACTAAAGGTTTTTTACCTTCATGCATAGAATGCATGCAAGCCACTTTATCTGTGAGGTCATCTATTACAGGACCAATAGAAAGGTCAAGACATTAAAAAAAGTAGGGCCATGCTCAAATTTTACCCTAAAAAATGAGCAATTGATTTCAGCCACCCATATCATTGGATCCAATGATCCTTTTGATGTAGTTTCCAGTGAAGGTTTGCCTAAATAGACACAGTCACCTTGCCCGTTTAGAGCAAAAGTACAGAGTGTATACAACAGCCCACCCAACTACATCTTTATTCTTCCCTCTCCATTGCTCACCCACAGCTCATTCTCCTGTGGCCACCACTGCTAACTAACCCATGCTTGCAGGTAAAGCCTAGTACACACCATGAAGTTTCTTTGGTTCAACCCGCTGGGAAAAAACAAAAACTGCTCCGGTCAGTGTACTAACAATCCAATGTTAGTACAGCAATCTCCCGCTGAGCTATTGTGTTCTCACAGGGGGACACCCCACAATCTCGCCCCCACCAGAACACACAGGTCAGTGGCCTGTCTGATGGAAGTCTGCCGAACGGCAAGCTTCTGTCGGATCAGCTGCCGTACACACAGGCCGAATGTCGGACGTTTTTTATTGAACTGGCAGATGTCACCTGGCATTTCAGCCTATGAGTATTAGGCTTTAGAGGGAGCCGTGACCTCCTCCCATAATGCTGTTCCTGGGTCTAACAGCCATTTGCATGGCTCTAGCATGGTCACTGCTTTCTCTGAGCTCTAACTCTATCTGACAACTGGTATGTTGATGGCAACATCAACAAAGCAAGAAGTGGCTGGGGACATCTGAAGAGGCGAGTATAAATTGGTCGGGTAGTAGGCTTTACATATGGTCACTTTGCCTTGAATATGTAAGGTACGTCACATGAAATTCTAAACTGAAATTCTGTCTAAACTAGAGCTGCACAATTAATCGTTAAAAGATCATGATCTGGATTCACCCCCTCTGATGATCTATGTTGTGGAGTGTCTCCATTCTTTCATGTTACAAGTAGAGTTCTCTGCTTACTCTGGCATTCTGCCAAGATTTTAACAACATTGTAACTCTTCTTAGATCAAAGGGATAAAACTTCTGTGTGAATATGCAGGAAGTTTAACCACTTAAAGTCTAAACCTTTTTCTGACACTTGTTTCTTAGGCCTCTTTCACACGAGGGATCCGTATGTCCGTTTTTCATCCTTTCGTTTTCGGATGAAAAACGGACATACATGTATCCATATGGAGCGTCGGATGTCAGCGGTGACATGTCCGCTGACATCCGATCCGCTCCAATCCGAAAAGTGTAACGGAGGAAAACCCTACTTTTCCATCCGTTTTCGGATCGGGTGACGACGGACACTACGGTCCGTCATCATCCGATCCCCATAGGGGAGAGCGACGCTCTGACAGGTCCGTAGCTGCACAGTGTGCAGCGATGGACCTGTCATCTTTCTGCTCATCGGCAGAGCGATCCCCGCTGAGCAAGCGGGTGTTCACGGGGCGGATCATCACTGATCCGCACCGTGTGAAAGAGTCCTTACAGTTAAAATTAGAATTTTTTTTGCTAGAAAATTACTTGGAACTCCCAAACATTATATATATATTTTTAGCAGAGACCCTAGAGAATAAAATGGGGATTGTTTCAATATTTTATGTCACACTGTATTTGCACAGTGGTCTTTCAAATGCAATTCTTTGGGAAAAATACACTTCAATGAATAAAAAAAAAACGAAACAGTAAAGTTAGCCCAATTATTTTGTTTAATGTGAAAGATGATGTTACGCCACGAGAATCGTGATCTATCTTCTAAGCAAAAAAAATAGAGATTCTCATTTTAGCCAGAATCGTGCAGCTCTAGTCTAAACTACTAACAGCGCACACACAAAACTATATATAGTATATTTCAATTAACCAGATTACATTACAACTACAAAATGTCCTTGCAGCCGATAAACACCAACACACTAATGCCTTCTTTCACAAGGAAGAGTTTAAAATGGCAGCTGTTGGATTATATTACCTGATGTGGCTGTGTGGTAAAAGTGCTGCCACTCTGACCAACCAACGAGACCGGGAACATGCTCATAACCCCCTGTAACATTGGCTGAACAGGGGAAGCGAGGATGATTGTAGAGCCTAGGAAAAAGGAAACATAAATGAACATCTAGATGACTAATGACTAAAAACTGAATAACAACATTCTAAGGACTAAACTCTCATTTTCTTTAAATGTCATTTTGCATTTTTTTTAAATCTATTAAAATCTATGCACTGACCAAATCGAATAAAGGAGCAGCCAAGATCAATTTCTTTTGAAGATGCAGGCCTCAGAGCCATCCTACTGACCCCAGCAGACCTATTAAAAGACAGATTGACCTTGACTGCAGGCAGCCTGGGCCTATACTTAAAGAGCAACTGCAGTCTGCTCACATAATTTGTAATAAAAACATCCTTGACATTTTGAAGCTTCCCTCCAACCACTTGCATATTATTTGATATATACTGTGATTCTGTACTTGCCAAATATGCTGCAGAAATCTCCTTCCACTAAGCCTGGCTGCAATCATTTTAACTGTAGGCAGCTGAAGCTGCTGCCTGTTTACTTCCTGGATTTACACAGACACATCCAGCTCTGCAGCTCTTATTGGCCCTCTTATGACTCATCCCCCCTCCCTTCCTGGCAAACTCTCACAAGAGTGAGAGAGAGCTGTGCACGATGTCATAAGCCTAGGCTTTTTACAAGACAAGAAACAGGAAGTGGGCTGTATAAGGTATTTACTGGCAGAAAAAAAAAAAATGTTTTACAATTCAAAGTTAAAACAACAAGGCAGAAGATTTAGGCCTCATGTACACTGCTACTGGTAAAGGGACATTTAGGAGCAGTTGGGAGTTTTTTTTTCACTGCCTCTGAACTCTTCTCCATGTTATCTTATCTGTTCATGTACACAGGGTCGTTTACAGTTGTTTCTATGCTGTTGCGTTTAGAGGCATTTTTTTAAACAAAAAAAAATGCATTCAGAAGCAGAGTTTACAGGCATTTCAGCTGCTAGATGCAGTAACTCGCGTTTAGCCGCATTTTGTTTACAGGCGTTTTTCATTTTTGGCTGTTTAAAAAAAAAAAAATTTTATTTATATATATACACACACACACACACACACACACACACACACACACACACACAAAAGAAAGCAAATCCTGACAATCTGGTTGAGCCCACAAAGTACCGTATTTATCGGCGTATAACACGCACCCCAAGTTTAGGAGGGAATTTTAAGGAAAAAAACTTTTAGGAGGGAAGTTTAAGGAAAAAAACTTACATTTAAATGCCCATCAATGCAGCCTTGTCCTCCATTGCAGCCTTATCAGTGTCCATCTGCAGCCTTGTCAGTGTCCTCCTGTAGCCTTGTCCCCATTGCAGCCTTGTCAGTGTCCATCTGTTGCCTTGCCCTGTGTCGTTTGAAAATGGCGCCGCCGTTCTCGGCAGCTCTCGGCCATTCTCGGTGGCTCTCAGCAGCTTTCGGACGCACTCGGCTTTCGGCGGCTCCCGAAAGCCGCCGAGAGCCGCCAAAAGGCTCACAATCGGCGGGGGATCGGCGTATAACACGCACCCATGATTTTCCCCTGATTTTAAGGGGAAAAAAAGTGCGTGTTATACGCCGATAAATACAGTATCTAACAGGAGTCTTACTAGGTCAGCTTACCACATCCGCATGCGCCAGTCTAGAGCAATACGGATAACAGGATTGCCCTTCATCTCAATCCTGCGAAAAAGAAGTGGTAGTAGTAGTTTAAGGGAAGGACAGGCACAAATCAGAGTATACTGATCTCACTGAGTCACCATCCACAAGAGCAGGGATCTCCAAACTACGACTCTCCAGCTGTTGCAGAACTACACATCCCATGAGGCATTGTAAAACTCTGATATTCAGACATGACTAGGCATGATGGGAATGGTAGTTCCTGAACAACTGAAGGGCCGTAGTTTGGAGACCCCTGCTCTAGAGGATACCTGTACCTGAAGACAAGCCTGTCTAGTTTGTTGTTGAACCTGGAAGCCAAGAGGTTCATATCTGGTGTTCCCCACCTGGGACATAGACCCTGGAACACATCCTAGTGTAAAGTCAACTCTCCCGACTCAAGGCTAAGGAAGTTTGCCTAGCAAATGTCTATATTTACGATGTACATTGGGACAAGGCGTGAGATGAGAGAGGAAGCGTGAAGTTCGGCCCAGGACAAGATCTGATCTAGCTCTGCAGTGAGGCTTCAGTTTCCTACCTAGCTGATGTATTCCACCACTGTGACTGGTAGGGAGATGCAGGCTGTGAAAGTCACTGCAATGGTTAAAAGTAAGCTTTTGCAGGAGAAAAAAAAAAAAAACACTTCTCCCTGCTAGGCAATTGGCATAACATGCTAGTTTGCATCGCATATGCGGCCCGAGGAGGGCCTTTATCTGCGGGGGCCACATATCTGTATACATGTTTTGTGCTGGTAGCGAGCTGCACAGTGTGCTCCCAGCACAGAGCCAGGGCCCTGTACTAACGATCCGGATCCGGGACTCCCGGTTCCAAGTCACCTTATCGCTGCGATAGCCTCTGATTGGCTATCACAGTGATTAGTCAACTATGCAGCCCACCCATGTGTTTATTTTTTTTCTGAATGGAAAGAAAGATACAGTCCTCTTCATTGCAGCATAGGAAGATGTAAACAAACAGAAGTGGGTAAAAAAATGAAAAAATTATTAATAAAAATAAAAGAAAAAAAAAATAGCTATCAAGGTTTGATCTAGGTCAGTGCAGTGGCAAGGTTAGTGTTCACTTCAAAGTACGGCCAAAATTTTAAGGTCAGGATCAGTATATTTTTGGAAGGATTTTTTTTTTCTTTTATAAAAGAATTAGGCTCAGTTCACACTGCCGCAACCGGAAAGTTGCACGAGTCACTGTAAGTCGTGATGAAGTCGCCCCAAAGAAGTGCAGAAACCTTTTTATAAGTTGCAGTTAATGGGGTGCGACTTGTCATGCGACCTTGAACTCTCAAGTCGCATGAGAAGTCGTGGCTGTGTGAACCGAGCCTTAGTGTGTTTTAGGTAGGATACAAAAAAAAAAAAAAAAAAAAAAAGCAAAATGCGCACCATTGTTTCTGGGCCCTACTGGGTACAAACAACAACAAACATACACGTAAGTGGTATTGCTGCAATCGTTAAGAACAGGACAATTTATTTTGGGTTTTTCATTGTTGGTAAATTATGGTAATAGCAAGAAATATACGGCTAAATTGAAAAAATAAAATAACTTTTTTTTTATATATTTTGGGCTAGCTTTTCTTTGATCTGAAAAAACAAAGAAATCAGGAGATATTTGTTACCATTTGCCCCCCCCCCCAAAATTAAATTGAAAAGCCCAATTTGTCCTGAAAAAAGTAGTTGCAATGATATGTACAGTTTTACAAACTTTTACGTCAAAGTTGCAAAATTGTATTCAGAAATCAAGATTTGTTTTACCCTCGGTTACTAAGTGGTTAAGCTAAAAAAAAAAAATGAAGGTCCCCAGAGCTGGGGTTTAAATTCCCATCATACACTTTTTTTTTTTGAACACTGCCCCTGTGTTTTGGAGTCCTACCACTTGTCCAGCTCTGCAAAAGGAATTATGCAGTTAATTGTGCAGTGGAGAAACTTACCTTGAGAAAGCTTTGGCGATATGGCCTGTCCAATGGTGTACATGCTGCCAGGTCGAGGAGGAGTTTGGAAAAGACCTGCTTGTTTCTGGCTGCTATTTGGAGCTGAACTATTTGACACCCTCATGATGTTGGGCTGTTTGGCTGGAACATTACTTGCAACACATGAACTTAT
The DNA here is from genome assembly GCF_042186555.1 of Aquarana catesbeiana. NCBI lineage: Eukaryota > Metazoa > Chordata > Amphibia > Anura > Ranidae > Aquarana > Aquarana catesbeiana. The sequence goes on along the minus strand of NC_133325.1, from coordinate 136,622,986 downwards.
AAAAAGACTATTGGAGGGTGTGAACGTTGAACCTGAGGTTGGCATCAGCTGTATGACACTCCCATCTGTGGTAGTAGAAGTCCCAGAGACAGCATAAACAGTACCATCTCCATTTGGAATATTAATGGTGTTAATTGAACCATCACTAGATGTAGCCAGCAGCTGACATTGTTCACCAACAGAAGACTCCATAAAATCTCCAGAACCATTTTGTGACGGACCAGCCCTTCTAATTTCTTGACTTTTTACTAATGGTGACAATATAATAGTTGGAAAATTTTCTTCATGAATGCTTCTGACAGCATTATGTAATTCTCCCTCTTCTGCAAGATCTTCGGCAATTAGGTTAAGTGTAACAATAGTGGAGGGATCTACAGCTGCCTGGCTGCTACTAGGTACAGTAATTTCAGCACTGCAAGGTTCCATCTCAGAACCCAGGCTGTTCTGTTCATGGCATGACGAAGGGGCAGCATTCACAGTGGGCTTTTGCAATTTAGTGTTCTTTTCAATAGATTTTCCAGAGTCATTTTCTCTCTCTTGCTTATCTTTCGCATCAATACAAAGTTTATTCAAAGGACTTTTTTTTGAAGCCTCAGTTGGTTGATGATCCCTCTCGTTCTGTGCACCAGAACAATTGAGCGCTGGAGCTGGAACCAACAAGGTGTTGCCCTGGAGAGCAATTGTAGATGTCTGTGAAGCTGCTAAGCTCTTATTACCTTCTTGTTCTTCTTGTGACTTATCTAACAGCTTCTCATTGGTGGCCCCTTCTGATGGTTCCTCATTTTCTGAATCCTTTGAACACATATTTGATGGTTCAGATTTGTCTGCACTTATTGGGGCCTGTGGTAAGATGTCCTCTACAATGAAGCAGCAATCCTCAGTACCTTCATTTGTTAGAGAAATATTCTCCATTTCAACATCCTGGGGTTGTGTGTAGGTCTCCAATACAGTCCGATGCGAGTCCTTGCTGCTCTCAATTACTACCTCACTATCAGAACTCTCTATGCAGATGACTAACTCAGAAGACTGTGTTTGAACCTTTGGACTCCCTGAAGGGGTGGACTCATTTACACATGTTTGTTGCATAGTGCTGCTGCTATCTGCTTTGTCCTTTAAAGGTGTCCCTGCATCAGACTTGTTTAACAAGGAGTTATCCGTCTCACTCTCCCTTAGGCAACCATCCATCTTATTTCCGGCCCGCTCTCTGGAATTTGCTGTAAAAGATTTCAGATAAGGAATGATACTTTCATGAAATATATTCAAGTATAAATATGTATATTTTTTTTAAATGCTGCGTACCTTTTAGTTTCAAAAACTCAACAAAATAAAAGAGAATCCCCTGCATCAAAAACTGCAGCTATTCAACAAAGTGTCTCAACTAAATTACACAGCAGCCAATGTCTTAAACTCTCCCTTTGCCTATTTAGGGTCTATTTCTATAATATCATGTAATTTTATTATATTCTCAGGGGTGTCCAACCTTCCGACCTTCCTGGGCCACATTGGAAGAAGAGCCACACGTAAAATACATCAATAATAGCAGATGAGCAAAAAAAGTCAGGTAGACCACAAGTTAACAAATCACCGACAAAGAGAATGTACCCGAGTAATTAAACTTAATTTATTTTGTAGTTTTTTTTTATTATAAAAGCAAAAATAGGTCAACATAAAACTAGTGCAATATTTGACACTATTTTTGATAAACTAACACATCAATATCTGGTTCGATGAATGTAGCAGCAATTCTCAGTGAATTTTCAAGGTGCTCATCAAATATTTTGATTCTAATTTTGCCCTTCTCGTGCTTCAATCGGAGCTCCACCCAAAAGGGAAGCTCCGCTTGTCTGCCTCCTCCCCCCCTCCGCTGCCACATTTGGGACCTTTTTGGGGGGGTAGCAGGTAACTGTTATTGACAGGTACCTGCTCCCACTTCCAGCTGAGTTCCTGCAGCCGGCCCATTTACAGAGCGCAGCTAGCTTCGCGCATGTGTGGTAGAAAACCGGCTGTGAAGCCACAAGGCTTCACTGCCGGTTTCCCTTAGTGGAAATGGTGGCAGCACCCGAAAGATTGAAAAATTGGCTTGGGTGAGGGCAGCGCTGGATTCCTGGAAAGGTAAGTGTCCTAATATTAAAGTCAGCAGCTACAGTATTTTTTTTTTTGTTTTTCTGAAGGAGCCTGGAGCTCCTCTTTCATCCTTGAAAATAGTTGCTCTCAAATCTAGGTGCTGCCGAAAACTGATGACATAGATATGGCCGGATTATAAAAAGAGTGAGATATTTTTCTTTGGGAGGATAAAACTTATAAAAGTCCAGTAAACAGACACTGTGAAATTTTCCTTCGGCCACATGTGTTTGCCAAGTGTAAATACATTTTTATATTAAAAAAAAACAAAAAAAAAAAAACAAAAACATTTTTAAGTAAATTTATGGATTTTTGTTGGGCCGCATTCATATCAGTCTTGAGCCGCAGGTTGGACACCCCTGTTCTACATGATAATACAATAAATTAGGAGAATACATTGTATTTGTCTGTGGGTGAAGCTCAGTAATGTTTTCTGCAGATATTTGTGGTGCGTTGAAATTAAATTAGCACGTATCTGACAACACTTAAATAACTAGATAATATGGATTTTAAGAGATCAGATTTTCAAAATGTATGTAAACACTAAATCTGTTGCATCATGCCTCATTGTACTTTTTTCGGGGGCATCTGCTGCCAAGTTTCTTATCTGGAGATCCTTCCAGTAACAGCACTTTCTGTTTCAGGCAGACAGCACTAACCTATTGCCTTACAATTAGTGATGTCAGCCTGCAGCATGTTGTTTCAGTTGGCCACTGGGCTATGCATCAGGTCTGCAGGAGGCAAGTACAGACCTAAGAGACAGCCCAAAGGCCAAAGGAAGGATCTTCAGGTAAGTAAGCTAACTGCTTTACAAAAAAATGATTTGCTCAAGAAAAACTGTATACAGTGAGGCATGATGCCAAACCAAACCTACTGAAAAAATTGTAGAGTTTACATACACTTTAAAGAAAATCTCCATTATTAGAACAGATTTAAGGGCAGGGTGGATTTGATTTAAATTACTAGTAGAAAGGCTTGATTTAAATCATAATTTTTAAAGAGCAACTGTCATCTCTGACCCGCTGTTGATTCACAGACAGTCCCATTCACTTTAATGCGATGGCTGGTGATGCGGCAGTGACACAACAAGGTGAGGGACGTGGTGGCAGCAGGCGAGTGGATTTCCGCTAACAGGCGCTGCCATGATGGATCTGAAATGACAGGTGCTCTTTAAATATAAGGACTTCTTGCTGGTAGTTAGAATCGTTAATATTTGCAAACAAAATGAATGTTTCCCATTTAGAATAATAAGCTGTCAGGTTAGTAAAACAGCGATATCAGAACCAATTAAAATCATACAGTTTGTAGTGTACATAGATTTGCAAAACAATGGGATAAAGGAATATTCCTGAATTTTGTTTTATCTCATGGTTACTGTGACATTTTGTGAATGCATCAATGCAGTGCATGTTATCTCAGCTTGCAGAGTTTGGATTCAATGAATGAGTTTACCAAAAATGTAAATATTGCAGAATATACAACCCCATGCTACATAACTAAGCTCAATTTCATGCTGAATAAACTAAATTATTAAATTATTAATGTATCCTAAATAGAAAACTATCTTTAGATAGATTTTTACCCCAGAAGCATTTTATTAAAATAAATTTGCTAAAAATCAAAAAAATAGTTTTAAAATCCAAAAAAAAAAAAAAGCAGAATTTAAATTAAAAAAAAAATCTGATTTTTTACAAAAATAATTGATTTATATCCACCCCCATAAGGGCTATGGTGTATTGCCTACACAACACTCATTTCAGTACAACACTTCTACCAATCTACACACATTCAGTACCCATCATCCTTTGCGTTCCTCTGCCCCGAGCAAAGATCAGATTAACCACTTCCTTCCTGTGGGACATCATATGACGCCCTGGACTTTGAGTGGCAATACAAGGATGATGTCTGCAACTACAAATATCATCCCAGGATCTTTTTTCTTTTACCTGAACGTCCATGATCATTTCTATGGCCTAAGAAACCAGACGCATTTAAGGGCAGAGGAGAGATCTGGGCCCTAATGGACCCTCGATGTCTCAGCAAGAAGAGAACCTATCACTGCCCATGATATCACAAGGGATGTTGTTCATCCCTTGTGATAGCAATAAAGTTGATTCCAAAAAAAATTAAAGCGACAGTGTAGGAAAATAAAATGAAATGAAAATTTATTTAAAGTGCCTCTTGCCCTCAAACACATTCAGAAGTTCCACTCTATACTGGTAACCTGTAAAGGCTTTTAAAGCATCGCCTACAGAGATTTTTTTTTATTTTTAGGTAGCTTGGCCCCAATCAACAGGTGTACGCAATTTTAAAGAGTGACATGTTAGGCATCTATTTATCGGCATAACATCATCTTTTATATTCTACCAAAAAAATGGGTATTACATAGTGTTTGTCTACACTAGAATTCATTAGTGTACTTTTTCTAAAAAAAATTTCATTCAAAAAAATGTTGCGCAAATACCATGTGACATAAAAAAAAATTTGTAAGACCCAGCATTTTATTTTCTAGTGCCTCTGCTAAAAAAATAAACATGTAGGAGAGAAATGTCAGAATTGGCCTGGGTGTGATGTAGTTAACAGCCAATCACAAATTCTATTTTGGAACAAAACACAGACCGAGAACCTGCATAAGTGCACAAATTATGGTACAAAGGTGAGCCATGTATGCATTCCAAACCTGCTCTTCATAGAACAGTTCCTCAGAAAACGTAAAATAAAAAAAAATTGAACAAGGTTTCTCCTGAAATGAGGGCTGTGGAAAAAACAATTACTCACCATCTTCCACAACATTCTGTTTACTTTTCTCACTGCCACTTGCCTTAGTTTCTACATTTAGGGATGATGGAGGGTCACGAGGAGTACTTTTTGGTGCTTTGGATGAAACTGGAAAGAAATTAAGGATTAGCAGCAAAAACATTACAAAGTATGCTTGTAAAAATTAAACTTCTTAATGTTTCAGTCAGCCTGATGGTCGAATATATAACATATATATTACCCATTTTTTTGGTATATACAAAAAAGGAGAAGGGTGCTCCAAGTAAATAGATACTAAACGTGTCAAGCTTTAGAATTGTGTGCACATATGAAATGACAATGAACTTCACTACCCACATTTTCCATAGTTGACACTTAAAAACCCTTACAGGTCATCAGTTTAGAGATAAAGGGGTTGTAAACCCTCAGGGTTTTCACCTTAATGCATTCTATGCATCAAGGTGAAAAACCTTTCGTGATGCAGCTGCCCCCCAGAGCCTCCCTTTTACTTACCTGAACCCAATCATTCCAGGGATGGGGACGAGCACAGCAGCTCCAGCCGCCGTCTCGGGACCTCATTGGATAGATTGATAGCAGCTCGAGCCATTGGCTCCCACTGCTGTCAATCAAATCCAGGGACACGGGAGCCAGGGGACGGGGCCAAGTCCTGCTGTCTGTGTCAATGGACGCGGGAGCCTGCCCACACGAGTGCCCCCAGGGAGAGTGGCTTTCTGTGGGGCACTTGAGAAGAGGAGAAGCCAGGAACACCGCGGGGGGGGGACCCCAGAAGAGGAGGATCGGGCCACTCTGTGCAAAATCACTGCACAGAGGAGGGAAGTATAGAGACATGTGTTTGTTTTTTTAAATTTAGCTTTACAATTACTAACTGCGAATAATGGCCCTAGATTTATTGCTCTCACTCTGGCGTGCGCAGGAGGATCGTGTAGCGCAATTGAAGTTTTTGTACAAAAGCAAACATGATGTGTGAGTTTACATATGTATGTGCACATACCTGGGAGGTGGACAGGCTCGAAAATGTAAGTGTTTTGTTTTTTGCTAAGGTGCACCTTTCATTTTTTACACTTTTTTTTCACTTAACTTTCCTGCAATCACATAGGGGACCAATAGCGCCCCAATATGATAGCATTTTTACTGTGACAGGTTCTCTTTGATAAGACATTAAGGGTTTACGAATGTACCGAGGGTCTTTGGAAGAAATAAGGCAGCTGTAAAGCCACTAGATAGCCCTCACCTGAAAGCCGACTTGTAGGATTTACAATACTGTAGGACCTGTGTGTGTTTGTTAAGATAGGATACCCAGTGGATTACATCTGCGCCGAGTCCCTCCAAAAGGTGGAGATTTAGAGATGGCCAGGGAACGGAACCATTAGTTCCTGGTGCTCAGCCCAGCAAGTCTACTTGCAGAGTGAGTTTCAGAGACAGGGCAAGGACTGAGGCATTGCCAACGACTGGAACCTGGACCTTGAAAGCAGTTTGAGGCCAATGTGTCATCAGAACAGGGTATGAAAAGCACCTAACATGGAACCCATTGCCTGAAGGTTATGTCCAGGCAAGCTCGGCAACATCCAGCAGGGTTCAGTGAAGGCACTGCAAACCTAGGCTGAGGAAGAGTCAATTCAGACAGCTGTCACCGTATAGACCAGCGTAAGCAGCGATGTAGTAAGTCTTGACTGAAGAAAAATTGCAGGCAAAAAATAAATACAATCGGGTTAGACTTTGCCCCCTGGGATATTAAAAAAGGCCATATTCAAACTCCTAGAAAGCTAGCAAAACTGAGGTATGCTGGTAGTAGAAGAGGTTATCTTAGGCTGGCTTACAATTATATTTTATTTTTTGTTTGCCAGTGGTGTGACCTAACAGTTAATGACTTCCTGTGTCCCTCTAGGGAGTAGAAAGAAATACCCTTTTTCCATTAAATAAAGTATTATTAAACCCTTAGCATTCAATAAGCTTAACATATTGAGCACAATAAAATACACATTCCCCAGTAAACTTAAAATTAGATCTGACAACCACAAGCAGGCACAGCATTCCCCGACACACAGAGAGCTCACTGATGCAGCAGGACAATGTTTTTTTAAATTACATTAGAATGTCCATGTATGTGATGTGAGACAGAGTGGATGGCCATGCATGCACTGCACGTTGTGAGACTCAGAACAGGAAGCGGTATTGTCTCTCTAGTAAATAGGGACAGGTTAGCTGTAGCAAACCATGGACAGTGGAATCAATCAGTCATGACACCACAAACTGCAGCCTAAAAATGTGAGCCCATCATTACAAGGTAAGGCATACACATGAAATAAAAATACATATTTGTCTGATATTTTATTCTATCTTCTAGAATACAAAAGGTAGTCACCACGATGTATTTTTACTTGTGGAGCGACCTGCCTCTGTTATCAAGTGACTCCATTTAAAAGTTTTCAGCATTGCTTTTGTTTTGTGCTACACCTATCCTCCTTTAGTCAGATATTGGTACCCGATATATAATGCAGCAATATTCTTGGTACGATCCCTTTTAACATATGCATCCATGTATCTTTTTGGGCTGTCCCTTTGTTATATATTGTGACAATCTTGTATATATTCATACATATGCATATATAATCTCTTTGCTTTTTAGCACACCTTGAGATATATATTGCTGGCTACTGTTGCTATATTTAGAGGGTCTTCCCCTTTATTTGGGGATTTCCACTCTCCCGTGTCTCCTTCCCTTGTTGATGCCCCATGTGTGTCATCCCTCCTTTCTGGTCGTTACCGTCCTCTCCTCTGCATCCAAAGTCATTCAGAAAGCTTTTTTTTTTATATATGTATGTCCGCACACACTGTGATATGTGTATATAATATTCCTAGATACAATGTACAAGTGATAATATGTTACATGTGTAAATTGGATTTAGGCGTAATGTTGTGTGTATTTTTGAATTTGTAAGTAGCACCCACCCAATCAGTCCTGAAGAAGCAAGCATATCTTGCGAAACGCATTGACGTTTGAGTATGGAGCAACACACCAGCAGCATACTTATGTATCCGATTGAATGTTAACCTTACTGGTGGATACCTATGCACTATACCGTGATTTTCTGTCTCCACACCATAGGATTGGGTATCTGTTGACTTCTTTTTAGATGGAGGGCGATTTATTATCATTCCCCGCTTTTTTTTATGACTGTTGTATTTTAATGTATATCCAATAAAATATATTATTTTATATACATACCGTCTCATGCTGTGCCTATAAAATACGCTTTTTGAGAAGCTGAGTTCAGCTTCTCTTCCTTTTTGGAACATAAATACACGAATATCTAGTTAAAACAAAAAAAATATTTGCAAGTGTACAATGCCTTTAACTAGTAGTCAGAGGTGAGATTTTCTTTTCAAAAATCCTTCATGGGGATATTCATAAAGAAAAAAATAACTCAGCCTGAAGTTGGCATTAAAAAAAAAAAAAAAAAAAAAATCAAATTCTGATGTTCAAGCTCCAGAGTCAACATGGTTTTGGCCATATCTGCCCAATACTTACCACAAGCAAACAGATCATAGAGCCCCTGGAAGTCTGGGTCAAGTTCAGTCTGAACCAAGATATCCTGTATAGCCTCCTCACTCATGTGAATCTCTCCTCCCTGTTGGGAGATGACATACGAAATGAAGAGATAACCTCTCACCTCATAAAAGACAACTTATAACATATCACATATAAAAGCAATGCCAAGAATTCAAAAAGACTGGTTTAAACGTTCAGTTCACCCAAAGGAGATGCTTCATTTACAGTGGTGTCTGGTGGGACAATCTGATCTCCTGCAGCCTCTTTGCAGCCACTTTGTCTATATACACTACAGTGATGATTGCATGGACTTATTAAAAAATAATCAGCGAACATTCCTCCCCTGGAACTCATGCAACAGGGTGACAACACAGGAGTACAATTAGAAGAGAGGTACAGAATACTATCACTTTAAAACAGGGCGTGTCTGAACAAGAGCCTTCAGGGAAAGATCACTAATTAGTCCAATGGAAGCTGCAGATCTAAAAATTCGCTTTTTTAAAATTTATTTGAACATGTTTAAAGCTAATATGAGATTTTAGTTATTGGGTTTACATATAGTTTAAGTAAAAATATGGCTTCTTATAGATTTCCCCACCACAGTGTGCAGAGCTTTTCTGACTTCTCAAAGTAGCAAACTTTCCCTTAACCAAAACCATTTCCAGTCCTCCTGTTGCATTCTCCAGAAAATAGGTTTAAAAATAGAGTTAAAAATCCAACAGGGAGAATAGGGGAGCTTCTTATGACTGCCATTTTATTCCAAAAGTGGAAAGCGCACACCTTTTAAAGATCAACTCCACTTTCTTTGGAAAAAAACATAGCAAAATAAATAATAATAACGCATATACAATTGGCACAGAAATCATATTGTAATTGAAAATTATAGAAAAGAAAAAAAAAAGACCTTTCCTTTTCAATCTGCAGTGCTGTAATTTTATGAAAGATGCAATATGGCTACCTAGAGGTGTTGTGTACATAGATGGTGTACAGGACACCCCCAGATATGTAATTTCCTGCTTGTGTGATTGGCTCACTGATTTTCCCAGAAGTCTGTACTAAGATACAAGACAGATTTTGGGCATCCCCTGCAACAAAAATGTTAATTTTGGTGAGATAGTCCCAAAGTGAAATCACGTCTAAAGGGATGCAGACCCTGCAACTTTCCTCAGAGTGTAGCAACTGATTGATGAATATGAAAATCACTCCCATGCACATGGACACAGACAGACAAACCGCTATTTCTTCAGAATAACAAAAAGTGGGAATCTACAAAGTTAGTTAAAAACCCTGAAATGTACATAGATTACCCAAAGGGGATGTTTTGCTCTCAACAAAAGTGGAGTTGCCCAGTAGTGACACACTGCTGCCCCTTTTGGCAAGCAGGGGTTAAACAATATCGGCAGTAATAAATTATAGTTTGCACACAGGTCTTGCAGAAGTAAAACACATTTTTATTAAAATATTGTTAAAACAGCAAAAATGCCACTGAAGGCTTGAAACGTTGCAATGGATAGAAGGAGCAAGTGTTTTAAATAAAAGAACCATTTATCACTTTTACAAAACCTGTGTGCAAACTGCTATGGCATAGCGTGTTAAGACTTGAACCCCCCCTGCAATATATCAGCGTTAGACAGAGCTACCATATAATAATTATAAAAAATAAAATAAAAAATAATGAATATGCAGGCTTAAAGCTGAACTCCTGGCACAAAAAAAAAGTTAAAGTCATAATGTGCTAGTATGCGATGCTGAAAACTAAGCCCTTCAGTGGCACGCTGTCACCGCTGAAGGCACTTCCCATCTTCACCCGGTACTCCTTTCGGGTTGGTGGGCTTCGGTGATATAAATGGCTGAGCTGGTGATGACGTGTGTGTGTGTATATATATCTCCACTAGGGGGGCGCGTGTGCCCCCTGCTCGCCCACGGAGTGGGTGCGAGCGCCTGGCGGCCGCGATTGCTCAGGGCACACGGAAAACCGGGATCTGTGTGTGTAAACACACTGTTTCTGGTTTTCTGAGGGGAGAACAGACAGATCGTCTGAACAGCAATCTATCATCTCCCCTACAAAGTCCCATCCCCCCTTCAGTTAGAACACACACTAAACCCCTTCACTGCCAGTGACATTTTTACAGTAATCAATGCAATTTTATAGCAAAAAAATGCCAATTGTCCCAAAAACGTGTCCGCCATAATGTCGCAGCCCCGATATAAAAAAAAAAAAAAAAAAAAAAAATAATATCGCAGATCATCATTACTAGTAAAAAAAAAAAATAATAAAAATGCCATAAAACTATTCCCTATTTTGCAGACGCTATAACTTTTGCACAATCCAATCAATATACGCTTGCGATTTTTTCACCAAAAATATGTCGAAGAATACATATCTGCCTAAACGGAGGGAAAAAAAAGTTTTTTTTATACATTTTTTTATAGCAAAAAGTGATCAAATACCACCAAAAGAAAGCTCTATTTGTGGGGAAAAAAGGACGTAAATTTTGTTTGGGTGCAATGTCGCACGAACGCGCAATTGTCAGTTAAAGCGATGCAGTGCCGAATCGCAAAAAGTGCTCCGGTCGGGAAGGGGGTAAAATCTTCCGGGGCTGAAGCGGTTAATATACAGTATCTCACAAAAGTGCGTACACCCCTCACATTTTTGTAAATATTTTATTGTATATTTTAATGTGACAACACTGGAGAAATGACACTTTGCTACAATATAAAGTAGTGAGTGTACAGCTTGTTGTTTAGCCAGTGCAAATTTGCTGTCCCCTCAAAATAACTCACACAGCCATTAATGTCTAAATCATTGGCAACAAAAGTGAGTACACCCCTAAGTGAAAATGTCAATATTTTGTGTGGCCACTATTATTTTCCAGCACTGCCTTAACTCTCCTTGTCTTCAGCAAACTGTTTGCGGGCTTTCTTGTGCATCGTCTTTAAAAGAGGCTTCCTTCTGGGACAACAGCCATGCAGACCAATTTGATGCAGTGTGTGGTGTATGGTCTAAGCACTGACAGGCTGACCCCCCACCCCATCAACCTCTGCAGCAATGCTGGCAGCACTCATAAGTCTATTTCCCAAACACAACCTTTGGATATTATGTTGTGCACGTGCACTCAACTTCTTTGGTCGACCATGGCGAGGCCTGTTCTGAGTGGAACCTGTCCTGTTAAACCGCTGCATGGTTTTGGCCACTGTGCTGCAGCTCAGTTTTAGGGTCTTGGCAATCTTCTTATAGCCTAGGCCATCTTTATGTAGAGCAACAATTCTTTTTTTCAGATCTCAGTGAGTTCTTCGCCATGAGGTGCCATGTTAAACTCCCAGTGACCAGTATGAGAGAGTGAGAGCGATAACACCAAATTATTTCACACCTGAGACTTTATAACACTAACGAGTCACATGACACCGGAGGGGGGGGGCTAATTAGGGTTATACTCACTTTTGTTGCCAGCGACTTAGACATTAATGGCTGTGTTGAGTTATTTTGAGGGAACAGCAAATTTACACTGTTATATAAGCTGTACACTCACTACTTTATATTGTAGCAAAGTGTCATTTCTTCAGTGGTGTCACATGAAAAGATTAATAAAATATTTACATAAATGTTAGTGTTGTACTCATTTTTTGTGAGATAATGTATATATATTTTGTCTGCACCAAATGCCTTTGCAAACCCAGATATTACTGTGTAAAAGTAGTGGTGACATAATCACTGGGCTGCACATCATTTGTGCAGAGAGCAGAGCTGTAGGAGGGGCCCAGCAGGCTCCACCCACTACAGGTTGCAAGCAGAAAACTACAGGAGGTGGCAATAGAAGACCAATCACCCTGCACAAGGAGACAGAGAAGCAGTAAGACTGGTCTTTATTAGAAAGCTTCTGCACAGAAGCAAAGTTTAATGCTGGGTTACTGCTCAGATCTTCAAGAAACAAACAAAAACACACCAATGTGCAATATTTGTCTAACCCACAGTCCAGCTATAATGCACACAATTATTACCTGGAGCCCGAGGATTTCATCAATAGAGGCATCTTGATCAGCAGCTGTACCATCCCCTTGTTTGGAGGTTTGTGCAGCAGAATCACTTAAAAAAAAAACAAAACAAAAAAAAACTGATTTTGTATTTAAGAACATACACACAAGTAAAAACATACTGGTAGGTTTCTTTACCAAACTATACAAATCTTTGTTGCTTCCTTACACATGCTCTGGGCGAAACACAGTTTTCATGGCCCAAAGCAGTGACATCCTTAACACTACTGTTCCTAAAGACTCTGCCAAGGTCACCATCTTCACTTGTAGTGCTAAAATGTCTAGTCTCATCTATGCATATTAGTGTAGTGCTAAAATGTCTAGTCTCATCTATGCATATTAGTGTAGTGCTAAAATGTCTAGTCTCATCTATGCATATTAGCAACAGGTATACAGCAACTATGTGCTAGTATTTTAGTATACTTTATAAAACGGACAATGCTCTCAGAACATACACTCAACTATGACCATTCACTGATATCTACAAGTACACATATTGAATCCAACTTACCTTGCAAGGATCTTATTAATGTTCTCTGCCAACTTCTCTTGAAGACTTTTGTTACTCAAGATCTTTTCCCGGGCATTTTCTATAACTAGTTGCTAAAAAAAATAAATAGATTTTTAGTTGTTTGTTGCAACTTTTCTCCTATCTATTTAATATTAGTCCCATTATTAGTATAGCCATGCAAACACACACCTTCAGTACCCATGTACTTACTGGAAAGTCGTCATCAATAAGCCCTTGAATGGAATCAATATCTAAAGAGGTTTCTTTTTCCGCTGCCGAGTTGCTTATGGGTGGCATTCTTCTCCTCCTCTGAGTGTCTCTGCAACAGTTCAATACGTTAATTATTTAACAGTTGAAATGATTTAGGGAGAGACCAATGTCAGATTTTTCTATTTGAAATATGGGATTACGCTCCCTCAATTAGGAGGTTATGTATACTGAAGCGCATACTAGGAGAGTCAAGATACTTGGCTCAAATCTGATTCCTGGCGCAATTCCTTTGGTTTTCGTCAGATTACTATATTTCTAAATGGGATAACGGTTGGCATCGTATTGCATTAATCAAAATATTTGCAACTTGAAAGCCATCTTATCTCCTGGTTTCATTATATTGCAATAATCTGTCATTAGTACCTCTTATTATGCGTTTGTTTACAATGTTAAAGTTTTTTGTGTGGGCGTGGATCAGTGGCATAGAATCCATGTGTCGCTACCATGCACTGTCAATTGTATTTCTTTCTTGTCTTTGAAAAATCTTAACATCATTGATAACGAACATAATTGAAATGAAATACAATAATATGCAAATATTGTAAACAGAATAAACTCACGGTTTGCGTCTCATTGGAGATGAAGTAGCTGTAGTTGACAACTTTTTTGGAGCTGAAGCTACAGAAACAGTCTGAGTAGTTTCTACAACTAAACAAGAAAAATAGCAAAGGTCAGTTATAACCCTTCCAGATCAGCTTACCCTCAGTTTTGTAGCAAGCAATGAGGAACACAGACAAAGGGAAAGCGGGAGGTCCCTCTGATGAACTCCAAGAAATGTATTTTACCGGCAAACCATACATTTTTTTTATTAAATCTTTTACCTAATGGTCACATGTTCGCAAAGCTCCAGTCTGAGTAAACTGGTGAAAGCCAACAAGAGCACTGAATTCCTAGAGAAGTGACTTATCCCCACAGGCGCCAATGCTTTTGCCAATGTAGTCTACGTTTTAGTAAACCAAAAATCCTAATTTTTTTTAAGTGGTTCTAAAGTCTAAACAGTTTTTATCTTAATGCATTAGGGTTAATTAAATAAATTGCTCCACTCCCTGTCCTAGCCATTCCACCCCTAAACACTTGCCAGACTCCTCTCACCACTCCAGCACTGTCCGGTCTACAATCAGAGCTTCACTTGCTGCTCTCACAGGAGACACAGACAGCAGTGGGAGACATATGCTCCTGCTGTTGTCAAACTCCTCTGAGAAGGGAGCAGGGGCATGGCTTACCTGCGTTGTGTGTGTCTATCGACAAATATGCCCCCAAAGCATACGGCTTGCTGTGAGGGGCACTTGGAGAAGGAGGAGAGCACCGGCAGGGGACAGAATGCACAGAGCAGGCAGGTATAACCTCTTTTTAAACAAAAAAAAAAAAAAAATAGCATTTATCACTTTCATTTTACATCACAAGACACAGACCTCTTCATATTCATGACTACTTGGGATGTCCCAAAGCACGGAACACAGTGCCAAAAAAAACCAAAAACAAGAAAAAAAACCCAGGTGACTAGGTGACCTGACCTGCAAGACCTTTTCATACAAAACTAGTACATGAATATTTACTCGTTGGAACTCAATAAAAACATGTGAAGTGACCAGATAGCATCCTCACAAACCTGAGCAGCAGCTTGATGCCTAATCACCATAAAAAAAAAAAAATTCACTCTTGGTGGAATGGGCCTTTAGTGGGAAATGAGGAATCTTACCATTGAACCCATAAGCCTGAGAAATAAGCTGATGAATCTACCTAGCAATAAATGAGAAGCAGCTTGATCCTTGCAAGGAATCCTCAGGTAGAGGAATCAAACGGTTTAAAAAGCTTTAGACTTCAGATAAATTTTAACATTAAGAACAAAATTTAGAGTGAAGCATCTTCTCCTTAGAATGTTTACAATTAGGAAAATATAATCACAACACTGATTTAGGTTGAATAAAGAATTTGAGACCTCAACACCATCTTCTCCTGGTGCAGAACCAGGAATAGTCCCTTGCAGAAAAGCGCTGCCAGTCCAAGACCCTGCAGGCCAAAGTAAGGCAACTAAAAAGACTATCTTGCGCATAAAAAGCAACAAGGAAATCTCTCCGAGAGGATCAAATGGAGAAGTCTGTAAAACAGACAAGACCGAATTTAGGTCCCACGGAGATGAAAGGGACCTCAAAGTATGTACAATCCACATGAGACCTTTACCAAGCAATGAAACGCAATAGGTCTCTGAAACAGAATGGCTAAGATCTGCCCCGTGATAGTAAAGTGTTACTGAACCCACAACAGGAAAATCAGTCTGTAAATACAATAAAGCAGGCTTGTTATGCTCACAATGGAACCTAAGGGGTTAATCCTCTGCATTTTGTAAAAAGGCTGTGTGATCTTGTATGCACAGAACTTCCACCGACTCCAAAACATGTCCAGATTTAAGACAGAGCCTTTGGAGTCAGGCTGCACTGCACATGCTCAGTTTGCTGTGTATTGCTAGAGAGGTTTTTTTTTTTCTTGGGAGAGTGCATGTGATCCGCACAGGGCCAATCAGCACTGTCCAGACAGAGGATCAAGAGGTCCTGGATCCTGATAGGACAGCTCCGTGCAGTATCAAAACTCTACAAGCTTTACCAGGAACTAATAGAAGCCACAAGATTGCTATATACTGCTGATGAGAAAAGGTATTTAGCAGTTTATATTTACAAAAAAAAAAAAATTGCATTTCCATGTTCTGTGTACTGTGGGAGACCAGATATACGAATGTAGACTCCTTGTTTAGTAAAACTTTTAAGCCAGAAAAGCCATGAAGTGCCAGAGACATGACAGGGATAAAACTAAAGAGCCTCACACCAGACAAAATAAGCCTTCCATTTACCATGGTACACCTTCCTGGAGGTTGACCTTTTTGCTTTGAGGAATGTAGGCATAAGAGTCAGAAGTACCCCTATCTGTCAGGATAGCCAGCAATGGTAAAGCAGGAAGATCGGACCCTGCGTCAACAAATTTGGAAGATCCACAGTTAGCTTCCAAGAGATTTACAATCTCCATATACCACATAATCCTTGGCCAAACAGGTGTGAACAGAATCACTGGAATGCCCTAGACATTTATCCAGTGAAACAGGCATGGAAGAAGCTTCAGTGATGGAAAGGCACAGAGCAGGGAAAACTGATCCCAAGGAGTCTTTTAGGGAATCCACCACAAATACCTTTAGAAACCTGGTCCGAGACACAAACCTGTCCAGTTTGTTGATCCTTCTGGAAGCCAAGAGATCAACATCTGGCATCTGCACCGCAGATAAATCTCTGCGGCGGAGACTTTCAGTATCACAGCACTTCTACCTATTGGAACGCACACTAGCTTCTGGGAGGAATGGAGCAGCGGTGCTCCCTCTGTTAATCGGCAGATAATTACAAGTGCATACCCTGGTTTGGGTACAGACAATGGACTGGTGTTGATGCATGGAGCCCTTTTGTTTAAAGGCATCTTCACAAGAATATAAAGAGCTGCACAGTCACTTTGGAATTAGCAACTTTGCGCACTTAAATGTTTATATGCACTTTATTTGTATTGGTTGCACACATTTGCACTTTCATAACAGCTAGTAGGCAAGGGTAAGCGCAGCTCTTGTTTACAATAATTAAATCTCTGTGAGCACCTCTGGGTGAAAGGCTACGAAGGCTGAGAAGACAGCCTGCTAATTCTTAACACTGCTGTTCACAAGCGCAAACCATCCAACTTGAAGGAGCTGGAACAGTTTTGCAAGAAGGAATGGGCAAAAATCCCAGTGGTTGGAGCTGTAATATCTGCAAAAGGTGGCTCTACAAAGTATTGACTTTAGGGGGGGTGAATAGTTATGCACATTGACTTTTTCTGTTATTTTGTCCTATTTGTTGTTTGCTTCACAGTAAAAAAAAAAATCTTCAAAGTTGTGGACACGTTCTGTAAATTAACCACTTCCCGACCGCCGCACGACTATGTACGTCCTAAGTTTGAAGGGGTATATCGTTATGGCAGCAGCTAGCTTTTTCGTGCGGCGGCCGACTTTCAGATAAAAGTGGTCCCTGCGGCGGATTCGCCGCGAGATCACTTTTATCGGTGGCGGGAGAGGGCCCCCCCCCTCCCGCCGCGATCCGGTGCCCTCCGCCGCTTACCGGAGCCGTCGGTAGCAGCGGAGGCGATCGCGTCCTGTGCCGTTGTGTGTCTGGAGACGAGCGAGGCCAAGATGGCGCTCACTCGTCTCCATGACACTGCTGGGCGGAAGCGACGTCAAAACGTCACTTCCGTCCACGCCTCTTAAAGGCATATTTTTTCAAATGTCATTTTTCTAAATGACTTTTTTTTTTTTTTTTTTTTTTTATTGCATTTTAGTGTAAATATGAGATCTGAGGTCTTTTTGACCCCAGATCTCATATTTAAGAGGTCCTGCCATGCTTTTTTCTATTACAAGGGATGTTTACATTCCTTGTAATAGAAATAAAAGTGACACAATTTATTTTTTTTTTTAAACAGTGTAAAAATAAATAAAATATTGTAAAATAAATAATAAAAAAAAAAAAAATTTTTAAAACCCCCCTGTCCCGACGAGCTTGCGCGCAGAAGCGAACGCATACGCGAGTAGCACCCGCATATGAAAACGGTGGTCAAACCATACATGTGAGGTATCGCCGCGACCGGTAGAGCGAGAGCAATAATTCTAGCCCTAGACCTCCTCTGTAGCGCAAAATATGCAACCTGTAGAATTTTTTAAACGTCGCCTATGGAGATTTTTGAGGGTAAAAGTTTGACGCTATTCCACGAGCGGGCGCAATTTTCAAGCATGACATGTTGGGTATCAATTTACTTGGTGTAACATTATATTTCACAATATAAAAAAAAATGGGATAACTTTACTGTTGTTTTATTTTTTTATTCAAAAAAGTGAATTTTTTCCAAAAAAAGTGTGCTTATAAGACCGCTGCGCAAATACGGTGCAAAAAAAAGTATTGCAATGACCGCCATTTTATTCTCTAGGGTGTTAGAAGAAAAACCATATATAATGTTTGGGGGTTCTAAGTAATTTTCTAGCAGAAAAACCTGTTTTAAACATGTAAACACCTAAAATCCAAAACGAGGCTGGTCTTAAAGTGGTTAAGTGATGCAAATCCTCAAACAATCCATGTTAATTCCAGGTTGTGAGGCAACAAAACACGAAAAATGCCAAGGGGGGTGAATACTTTTGCAAGGCACTGTACCTGTCTTTGTTCCTCTGCTATCTGCATGAGTCACTTCTGACAAATTTTCCTGACACCAAGAGAAAAACGATGACAGGGGAGGGACGTCCAGCATATTGACAGCCTTACCTCCGATTCTGTGTGAAGGAGGGCGTGTCTCTTCCCTCCAATCAGCTCTCAGAGCTCTCCTCAGTGAGCTCTGCAGAGTGTAACTATAGCTCTCCTCCCTCTTTTTTCTGAGCTCTCAGACAAGCTTATAAATTCAGCACTTTAAATGGATGTAGAGTGAAAACTGCAGATAGACAAATATAACTTATGTGGGAGAATTTGTTTCATCAGTGTATCACCTGAGGATATTGGATAATCCCCGCACTGGGTACATGTTCAGTTTTACAACCACTTTAATACAGTTGTAACACAGTTAAAATAAAATACTCACTGGTGGTGGTGGTAGTAGGTATACTGCTTGGCAAAGCAGATTGCACAGTGGTTGCCATACTGCTGCATGACTGTGGGGTAACTGGGGTATTTATAGGGCACAGGATATATTGTGTAGCCAATACAGGTGTAGAGATCTGTTGTGCCACAGGATGCGACACTGATGAACCTGAAACAGCCAGAGGGGAGGTCAACATATTCTGACGCATGCGTTGATTAATCCCTTCTCTTGTGCGGGCTGCAGACAAACAAAATATGAAAAGGATATAAAATGGAAAAAAATGGTTATTAGTTGACTGGGAAATATTATACTATTCATAGTACTTAAATTCTAATATTGAAGATGAGCCCTGTACCTTTCAAGGAGTCTGTATTTGCATAGAATATTTGGGGAGCACCATTTTATTTCTATTAAAAGAGAAGTATGGATTTGGGGTTTTTTCCTTCCGATATACTTACCAAGGTGAATGCAGCATCGGTCCAATGCTGCATCCGTCCCCCGGCGACTCTACACTGAGAACTGAGCGATTTAACATCGCCGATGGCTCGGTTCTCACAGCTCCCCGAGCAGCGTTGAGGAGGGGCGGGGAGCTCGCTGAGAAGCTGAGACGGGTGTCAGTCCAGGCACCTGGCGGATCCAGACTTTGTCGCGATGAGGCTGTGCCTTGACCGATATCGGTGACGTCAGCAGAGAGTGGACTTCAGTCCACTCTCTGCTGAAAACGGGTCAGAGGAGTGCAAAACTAATTGCACTCACGTAATCCATAGGAGAAGCCCAGCCAAACAAGTTTAGGCTGGACTTCTCCTTTAAAGTCTAAAGCTGTAATTTTTTGTATTTTATTTATTATTTTACTGTTGCAGAAACTATTAGGGAGATTGTACCACAAGTGAGCAAAAATTTCTTCTGAGGCACAGACAGTAATAAAATGTATTTTATTCTAAATTAGAGTGGAAAAGGGTAAACACTGCTGTAAGGGTTGGGACATAGGGTGTGTGTGTGTGTGTGTGTGTGTGTGTGTGTGTGTGTGTGTGTGTGTGTGTGTGTGTGTGTGTGTGTGTGTGTGTGTGTGTGTGTGTGTGTGTGTGTGTGTGTGTGTGTGTGTAATTATATATATATAAAAATTGTACCTACTTTTTTTTTTTAACCCTGCCAGATTTTATCTGCAAGACCCCTTTCACACTGGAGGTGTTTTTCAGGCGCTTTAGCCCCAAAAATAGCGCCTGAAAAAAGCCTCAGCTGCAATCCCAGTGTGAAAGCCCAAGTGCTTTCACACTGGGGCGCTGCACTGGCAGGACGTCACAAAAAGTCCTGCAAGCAGCTTCTTTGCAGCGCTGTAGGAGCGGTGAATACACTGCTCCTAAACCACGCCTGCCCACTGAAATTAATGGGCGGCGCTGCTGCAGCAGCGTTTTTCAGGCGGATTTAACCCCCTTTTCGGCCACTAGCGGGGGTTAAAACTGCCCCGCTAGCGGCCGAATAGCGCCACTAGAACAACGGTAAAGCGCCGCTAACAATAGCGCCGCTTTACCGCCAACGCCCAGGCGCCAGGCAGTGTGAAAGCACTCTTATTGTTTCTCATTGCTTTAGAAGCTTCATATATGATAGA
This sequence comes from Aquarana catesbeiana, assembly GCF_042186555.1. Classification (NCBI taxonomy): domain Eukaryota; kingdom Metazoa; phylum Chordata; class Amphibia; order Anura; family Ranidae; genus Aquarana; species Aquarana catesbeiana. Next base: position 136,602,496 of record NC_133325.1, on the reverse strand, counting down.
ATGAACCGTAGACTCTGTGCTTAATAGTTTGATAAGATTAGTTGTTTGAGCTTAGAACAAATGGCATCTGTTAGTAAGAAATGGAACAGGCTGTTGTAAACGGCTTCAAATGGCACCAACCTCTTAAAGTGGGGTTCCACCCAAAAAACAAAAATACCTGGAAAAAATCTAAAAAAAAAAACAAAAAAACATTTGGATATTTTTTTTTTTTTCACTTACCTCTAAATGCCTGTTGCTAGGTGGTCCCTCGTAGTCTGCCTGTTCCTTTGCCTGGGCTGGTGACATCATTTCCCCCCAGGCATAGGAAGGGCTCCGCTCTGCTCCCTCCCTCCTGTCAATCATCTGGGACCCATTACAGGTCCCAGGTGATTGAGCGGGCAATCACGGCGCGCGGCGCTGCTCGCGCATGCGCAGTGGGTGCCAGGCTGTGAAGCCACAGCCCGGCGCCCACAGTTGAAATGCCGGCGCCGACGAGCGGAGGGGGGGGGGACGAGCGGGGCCTCGATCCCCCGCATCGCTGGACCCAGGGACAGGTGAGTACCCAATTAAAAGTCAGCAGCTGCAGTATTTGTAGCTGCTGACTTTTAATTTTTTTTTTTTTTTTGACGGCCCCCTGGGTGGAACTCCCCTTTAAGTTGCAGCTCACTGAAGTGATGAGGCACAACCTCAGAGTTACTTTAAAAACTATTAGATTTACTGTTACTTGATTACAATCTAATAATACTGGCCTCTCGCTCTGACATTTAGGAGTAGATTTACTAAAACTGGAGAGTGCAATACCTGGTACTGCTCTGCATCGTAGCCAATCAGCTTCTAACTTCAGCTTGTTCGATTAAGCTTCGACAAAAAGATAAATTAAAAAATATGGAAGCTGATTGGTTTCTATGCAGAGCTGGCATAGATTTTTCACTTTCCAGTTTTAGTAAATCAACCCCTTAGGCTCTACTTTGTAGTACATGAGTAGCATACAGTTTAAATTGAGCTGAATGTGTTCTAATGCTACCTGTGATTAACCATGGATGGGCAAAACATTATATTCCTGCCTTTCCCTAAGGATACCTATAAATCATTCCTTTGTTGGGTCATTCAGTGCTGTCCAGTTTAATTTTGAATTCCCACTAACAAAATGGTTGTCGACTAGATTCATGTCTACAATTTGTTTGCCAAGTTATCAGAGGAAAAAAATAAATAAATAAATTAGGACTGTGGTATAGCAGCAGGCAATATTTTCCGACACACAGATTGCTGCCTATTTGCACAATTTAGGCATTCAGCAAAGTTAGGATGGTCACATACCTCTCTGATTAGTTCGAAATGCTGCAGACTCCTGCATGCACCTGACAAACAAAAAAAAAAAAGAAAACACTCAAAAGTCTGCATTACTTCACTGAAATTACCTCCAATTGTCACTACTTGTACTGCATCAGTCAGGTATGCCAATTAACATTCTCAGTTTTAAGGGTGCTTTCTTTATTTACTATAGTTTTATGCAATCAATCTTCATCCTCCACATAAAGAGAAGCATGGCAGCCCTTTCTATGCTATCCCCTTTCTTAAAATTTTGGATAAGTTGTAGGAGTGACTAAGGTACCTCACTAAGCTGGTCAAATAGGGACAGAACTCACAATACTCAAGTAGGGTGAGTTTTCAAAGATATCAACACAAAAAATCATTGGTGTATAATGTAGTATCATACGCTGATCTTCTAAATAGATTTAAAAAAAAAAAATACAATTTCAGTTCTGGAGCTTTTCTCCTGACAGGAGAGGCTTGCACACCAATAAAGTTCAAATCAGGAACCTTATACAGTGCCTTGAAAAAGTATTCATACCCCTTGAAATTTTTCACATTTTGTCATGTTACAACCAGAAACTTAAATGTATTTTATGTGATAGACTAGACTAGTCTTGCCACAGATTCTCAGTTGGATTTAGGTCTGGACTTTGACTGGGCCATTCAAACACATGAATATGCTTTGATCTAAACCATTCCATTGTAGCTCTGGCTGTATGTTTAGGGTCGTTGTCCTGCTGGAAGGTGAACCTCCACCCCAGTTTCAAGTCTTTTGCAGACTCTAACATGTTTTCTTCTAAGATTGCCCTGTATTTGGCTCCATCCATCTTCCCATCAACTTTGACCAGCTTCCCTGTCCCTGCTGAAGAAAAGCATCCCCACAACATGATGCTGCCACCACCATGTTTCACGGTGAGGATGTTGTGTTTAGGGTGATGTGCAGTGTTAGTTTTTTGCCACACGTTTTGCTTTAAGGCCAAAAAGTTCAATTTTGGCCTCATCTGACCAGAGCACCTTGCTTCTTGCAAACTACAAACGGGACTTCTTATGGCTTTCTTCTTGTCACTCTTCCATAAAGGTCAGATTTGTGGAGTGCACGACTAATAGATGTCCTGTGGACAGATTCTCCCACCTGAGCTGTGGTTCTCTGCAGATCCTTCAGTTACAATGGACCTCTTTGCTGCTTCTCTGATCAATGCTCTTCTTGCCCGGCCTGTCAGTTTAGGTGGACGGCCATGTCTTGGTAATTGCAGTTGTGCCATACACTTTCCATTTTCGGACGATGCATTGAACAGTGCTCCGTGAGATGTTCAAAGCTTGGGGTATTTTTTTTATAACCTGACCCAGCTTTAAACTTCTACACAACTTCATCCCCAACTTGTCTGGTGTGTTCCTTGGCCTTCATGATGCTGCTTGTTCACTAAGGTTCTCTAACAAACCCCTGAGGGCTTCACAGAACAGCTGTATTTATACTGAGATTAAATTACACACAGACGGACTAATAAGGTGATCTCTGAAGGCAATTAGTTCCACTAGATTTTAGTTAGGGGTATAAGAGTAAAAGGGGGCTGAATACAAATGCGCACCACATTTTTCAGATAGTCATTTGTAAAAAATGTTGAAAACCATTTATCATTTGTCTTCCACTTCACAATTATGTACCACTTTGTGTTGGTCTATCACATAAAATACATTTAAGTTTCTGGTTGTAACATGACAAAATTAGGAGAATTTCAAGGGGTATGAATACGTTTTCAAGGCACTGTATATCTTCCTTTACCAGACTACACCAGAAACCCCCGAGGCAGTTATCTTGTCGCTATAGCAGTTTAAGCTGGCTATACAATCAGATGTGACTGAGAAAATTAAAACATACATAAGTCCATGTATAGGGTATTGGTTAAACAATGTGATAAAGAAACATGAGTCCAAAATGAAAAAATAGTGAGTGAATAAAGTGTTAACTCATGTCCATACATTGGAAACCAGGACGGAAATGGATGGTTGGAGACCAAAAGAACTGGTGAGTATAATGTAGATCCGTAGGGCTAGGCTAGCATCGATGATATTATACATCAAATAAGTAAAAGAGATGGGTACTCTTACCAAAAGAGGTGGACTCCCCTGTCAGCGACATGGAGTCAATCAGGCAATGAGCCCCATCGGGCTGGAAGAGAAAATCCATAATGTTGATACAGGCGGGATAAACTTGCGGCAACAGGAACACCAAGGAACTCACGATGGGTGCCAAAGATGGAGATTTCCAAGTGTAGAGTGGCAAAGCAGCACTGGTCATCCAGAAGGAAGATATGCCCGGAGATTACGTAAAAGAAAAAAAATCACCGCTTTCGCATAGTGCAGGTAAAAACAGGGGGATTTTTATTGCTAAAAAAACACGAACAATAAAATGGTGATCACAAGATTAATAACAAAAGCAGCATGGTGAAAGGGTCCTGCCCGACGCGTTTTGACCCAATGGTCTTCAACTGGGGCATGGACAACCCACTCCATACTGCTCATATTTATAAATAATGATAAGTTACACAATTAATGGGGAGGGCGGTCAAATCACTTCTCATTGGATGAATGGCAACCTACAACACCGGAAATTTATAATCAAATCGGAAATGGCCTACCGAACAGCATGGTTGAAAGACAGGCAGGTATATTCTCCAATGGATGAATAACAGGAAGAGAGCTGCTCCCTGGGATCCTCCACCCGCATGTCAAACAAAGGACATGACGTAGCGGTGAGAAGCCCGCCAAAGAGTGTGTCTTGTCAGGTGATCGGGGCGGAGGCGGCATCACGTGGCCACGCGTCAGAGCCAAGGACGCGCTGACGTCCAAAGTGTAAACAAAAGAAGCCACGTGGAGCCGTGCGGCTCACCGCGTCCGCATCGTAGTCACCTGATCCTAAGGGGAGGTTTCTCTGGGCGGCTGAAAGGAAGGAACATCGCAATGCATTGCGCGTCCTCATTTGTTTTAATGAATAAATCTCTGGCAATAACGGCAAAAATAAATGCAACATCATGTCATAAAAAGAGCAAAATGAACCCTAAACAAGTGATAACAATCATGCAAAACGAAGAACTCATAATTCCTTATGTAAACCATAAACAATAAAGGAGAATATCGAACACATGTTCTATGAATAAGTGAATATTCCATAAACAATAAGTACTATAAAATGACCAGTAAATTACCTAAAACAATATTCATAATGTGATGTACACTATCCAACATAAAATGTCCAATATGTAAACCCTGATAAGTGAAAAACAATGTACAAATACATGAAAGATATGTATAGTGCACATAAGGGCTGTTCCAGTCACATCTTGTAACAATAAGGAAAAAAAAAAACTTCATATAAACTGAAACCTGTAGGTTGAAATAGGCTACGACTATATAAAGCCAGGGAAAGGAAGGGAAAAGGAAAAAAAGATGAAAAAGATGAGAAAAAACAGGGCAACCCCAGAGCAACAATGAGAAAAAATACAGTAACAGTCGACTCATGGATCCAATACGTTTCGAGGCGGGAAACACCTCTGAGAGGTGATTCCCCCCTCCAATGGGGAACGAATCTATCGATAACCTGGAAGAGGGTACCTGAAGGGTCTTTATTGTGGTACTGTAAATAGTGTGGTGGCACAGTGTGTTTGCTTTTGCCACCTTTGATTCCAGCTATGTGTTCATTAACCCGGATAGTGAAGGTCCTAATGGTACGACCTACATACTGCTTGTGACAAGGGCAAGTCAGTAAATAAACAATGTATCGTGAAGAACATGTTGCAAATTGTTTCATGTGGTATATATAGGACGTGACAGTAGACGTAAATGTTAACATCCTCTGCTGCCCCCTATATTATGGTGACACACATTGCACTTGCGACATGGATAATATCCATTGCAGTCCTGGAAAAAAGAAACCTTCTTGGGAGGGTCTATAATGTTTGGGGCCATCTGCCCCTGAATAGATCTTGCTCCCCTAAAGATGACTGCAGCTTGCTCAGGAAGGGCTGGGCCTAACAATCTGTCATTTAAGAGCACTTTCCAGTGTTTCTTATATTTTTAACTTGTTTTGATTGGAGGGAATGGGTGGTGGTAAAAGCCCATTTGAACCTGGAATCCACGGTGGTCTTAGGACGTTCAATCAAAGTGGAACTACTCTCCAAGGACAAAATGGCATTAATCTCCCCATCAAGAAGATCCAAGCTATAACCTTTTTCCAAGAACCTGTTCTTGAGCAATTGGGACTGGGACAAAAAAAAAATCAGATGTTCTGGTGCAATTACGCCGTAACCTCAAAAATAGACCTTGTGGGATCGCTCTGAGCCATTGTTCCTGGTGACAACTGTCGACCGGAATGTAACCATTCCGGTCGGTTGGTTTGAAATATGTTCTAAATTCCAAATGGTCATCTATCGCCAGGACTTCAAGATCTAAAAAATGGATCTTGGAGAACTGGCCTCATAGCTCAAAGAGATTCCCCAGTCGTTCTGATTGAGGGTAGTCATGAAATCATCCAATGAGGCGCGGTCACCATCCCACAGGAGGATGTCGTCTATGTACCTGGCCCAAAGAACTAACTCGGGCCTTCGGTCAACATAGACGACATCCTCCTCCCACTGCGCCATGAGGAGGTTGGCGAGGCTGGGCGCGAATTTTTGCCACGCCTCTCTTCTGCAAATAAAACTGGTCCTGGAACCAGAAATAATTATGCCTCATGGCAAATTTCAAAAGTTGTATAATGAAATAGCGTTGGAGGGGGAGTCGAACATCTCTAGACAGAAAGTTTTCAACAGCCTCAAAACCCAAATAATGGGGTATGCATGTATATAATGCTGCCACGTCCGCTGTGGCGAGAATCATTCCTTCCCTGAATTGGACCGATTCCAGAAGTTTTTTTTAAATCAGATCTTTTTTTTTTATTGAAAATAAGATTCCATTGAATACAGTAAATCAAATTGTTACATTTCAGCACATAGTTTAAATTCAATGTCATAGTACATAGGAACAACCAATATTAATGTTACATGACCAAATACATCATGACATTCCTCATAAATGCACTTATCAATCGTTATCTCTGAGTTAGATACATTTGTGCGATGCATTTGTTATAATTATGATTTTTGCAGATCATTATTTGCTCTATATAACTTCTATTATTCATTTTCCAATTACTTTTTGTATTGTTCCCTTTCCTTCTTTTACTTTCCGCTGGACCCAACGGGGTCAACAATACCTATTATTAGATTAGGCAAACTATGTACATATTGGCCTCTGCACTGCCCATCTGCCACCTCACATTTGTTTCAGTTACAGACATCACACGTACAATATAAGATTTTCCATCTCTAGATCAATATCATTGTATCTTGTTCCATATTATTTTCTATGTTGGTGTTCCTACTGTATGGACTCTGCCACCCAAAATTCTATTATGGACCAAGCTCAATGGTGCTAGTCCAGGTGTGTCTAGCCAGGGATCCCATATATTTTCAAATTTGTTTGGACAGCCTCTATGCTTATATGTGAGTTGTTCTCTAATTAGAGCATCATTTACTGCCACAGTCCATTCCGTTACTGTAGGGCTCATTGTGGATAGCCATTTTCTGGCAATAAGCTTCCTAGCTAAGAATAGTGCCCTCAAAATGGCTGTGTACGTATGAGGAGTGTACTGTTCTTCATCCAACCATCCTAGTAAACAAAGTTTAGGGTCATTTATAAGTTTGATATTCCATATACTGTTAATAGTGTTTATCACTGAGGTCCAATACCTCTGCAACTTCGGACATTTCCACAACATATGAATAAGTGTACCGTTGTCAATAAGACAGCGAGGACATAGTGGATCATCTCTCCTGTGCCATTTATGTAGTTTTTCAGGTGTGTGATATGTACGGTGAATAATAAATAATTGAGTGAGCTTTTGAGAGGGGCACAGGGACACCTTAAGTACATTCTCTAGAATGTTACTCCATTCCTCGTCTGAGATTTCCCCTATGTCCTCTCTCCAGCCCCCTCTACAGCCCAAAGTCATAGCCCTAGATACATGGTCAATAAGGGAACCATATATAGCGGATATTTGTCCCTTCCGGGATGATGACGTAACTAGTTGTGTAAGCACCCCAGTTTTAACCAGTTCCCATTTGGATGTTTTGCTTTGTGCTGCTATGGCATGTCTAAGTTGTAAATACTGATAAAATGAGGTGTTTGGCAAATTAAATTCTGAGCGTATTGATTGGAAATCTCGTAAAACCCCCCTATAATACAATTGTGGAATGTATTGAATTCCCTTTTTCCCCCAGTTAGAGAAATTCTCCAACTTGCCAAGTTCCGGGTAATTACGATTATTCCATATTCGTGACCAGTTTGTATATCCGTCATATTGGAGATGTTGCTTTGTTTTGTTCCAAACTTTGTCAATGAGTATTAGCGTGGGGAGCTGTATCAGCGCTCCTAACTCGCCTGCCTCTATGCACTCCACAAGACCATCACAAGATAGTTGTGTACTCACTATGTTCCGAATAGGATCAGAAGACTCAGGGTGGAGCCAGCCCATTAAATGTTGCAATTGAGCCGCTATAAAATAATAAAATGGGTTTGGGACCGCCAATCCACCCGAGTCCCTCATCTCCTGTAATGTTTCTAGTTTAATTCTTGGGACTTGTCCCCTCCAAATCAGTGCTCGGAATAGAGTATTACATCTGCGGAACACATGGATAGGGATCCAAATAGGGGCATTGTGCAGTGCATAAAGTAGTTGTGGGCTCCAAATCATCTTGATTAGATTGCACCTACCAACTACAGAGAGGGGAAGCCGGGTCCAGCTGACAAGCTTTTCTTTGAATTTTTTGAGGAGTGGGTCTATATTTAGTTTTATATATTGATTCAAATTAGGGTGTATGATTATGCCTAAATATTTAAATTTATTCACCACTTTAATTTGTTCGGCTATTTGAGGAAGGGGTCCTACTAATGGGTCTAGGGGCAGTATTGTCGATTTATCCCAATTTATTTTAAATCCGGAGAATTTTCCGAACCTCCCAATCAGTTCCATAATTTTAATCAGAGAAATGGATGTGTCACCTAAGAATAAGAGGGCATCATCTGCATATAATGCAATTTTTTCTTCCGTTTCTCCCCGCCTAAAGCCTACTATTTCTGTGTTTCCCCTTATAGCCGCCGCCAGTGGTTCAACAGCCAGAGCGAAAAGTAAAGGCGACAGAGGGCAGCCCTGTCGGGTTCCCCTGTATAAATCAAATGATGATGATAAGGTGTTATTAATTCTGATACAGGCCCTAGGTGATTTATATAGCAGCTTGATCCAAGAGATTATGGTGTCCCCAAGATCGAACTTCGCCAATACTTTCCATAGGTACTCCCACTCCACACTATCAAATGCCTTAGCGGCATCTAACGATAGTATAGCTCTTTGTCCCTGATTATCTGTGGGTATTTGCATGTTAAGAAATAGACGTCTTAGATTATTTGCCGTGGACCTATTTGGTATGAAACCGGCCTGATCCGGGTGTACCAGTTTAGACACCACTTTGGAAATCCTCATGGCAATAATTTTTGTAAAAAGTTTCAGATCCGTATTCAAAAGTGAAATGGGTCTGTATGATTCTGGTTGATCCGGTTCTTTCCCCGGTTTTAAAATTACCACTACCACCGCCTCATACATAGATCCCGGCAAAGAATCAGCTTTAATTGTTTCTGTGAGTGTGTGTAGTAATTCTGGCAAGAGTATTCCTCCAAACTTTTTATATAGTTCGATCGGTATACCGTCGCTACCTGGAGCTTTTGAATTGGGGAACGTGGCCATAGCAAGTTGTATTTCTTCTAGGGAGAGAGGTGCATTTAGAAGTTTTTTATCTAAACTCTGGAGTTTGGGTAGTGTAATGGATTCCAAAAACTGTGTCAGCTCTTCCTCTAGGTAAGAAACTTTTGAGGAATATAAATCCTGATAAAAGAATGAAAATTCTTGCAGTATGGACGGTGTATCAGACACTAGCAATGCCGATTTAGTTTTTATGTTATGTATAATTTGAGAGGGGTTTTGTGATCTAGCTATCACTGCCAGCATGTGCCCAGTTTTCTCTCCTTCCTCAAAATATGTTTGGGTTGTAAAAAATCTTTTGTTATTAGCTTGTTGCAGGTGTACAGAGCGGGATAATTTCTGCGCATTTATCCACTGCCGTTCATTATCAGAGTTAGGATCCTTCAGAAATACCTCCTCTGCTCTTTCTACCCCTTTAGCCACATCCTCAGCCCATTGTTTGCTCCTGGTCTTGATTGTACTCATTTCCCTTACACACATCCCTCTGATAAATGCCTTCAGGGCGTCCCAGACCATCCCAGGTGCAGCCGAATGTTTATTATCCTCTAGAAAATTGCTAATGCTCATTTGCATATATTCAGTGTTTGTGAACAATTGGAGCCAAAATGGATTTAGTTTCCAGTGTACAGGCATACTAGTTTTTTGGAGGTTTAGACTAAGCTGCACCGGAGAGTGGTCAGACAACCCCCTAGCCAAATATATCACTTTTGGATCATATCGACAAATTAACTCATTCCCAAAAGCGTAGTCTATTCTAGATAGAGTTGAATGTGTCGGCGAGTGACAGGAGAACTGGGCCTGCAGAGGAGATGAGCGTCGCCATATATCTATCAGTCCAAGTTCTCCCAGAAACTTAGCCAGCGGGGTGTATATTCTAGGTCCCTGGGGACAGTATTTTTTACGTACATCCAAAGATAAATCCATTGCACTGTTAAAATCCCCCAGAACGTACACCGGCAACTGGGGGTATTTAGACAAAAATCTAGCAAAACATTGCAGTACTGTTAGTGTAAAAGGTGGAGGAATATATATATTGGCAAAAATACATTTTTGAGATTCCCACACACCCATCAAGAAGATATATCTGCCCTCAGCATCTATTTCTGCGTCTTGCTTATTAAATGCTGTGAACCTAGAAAAAAGAATACTCACTCCCCTAGAGTATCTAGTATGGGTAGAGTGGTATTGCTGCTGAAATTTAGACATACGTAATAAATGTATACTGTCACTGGTAAGATGTGATTCCTGCAAAAAAATTACAGTGGGATTCTGTTGAGATAGGTAAGTAATGCAGTTCTTTTGGTAGGATCATGTAAACCTCTAATGTTCCACGAAAAAATTGTGTCTCTCTTGTTACTCATTGAATCCTGGGGGGTACAACACCGGATGGTCATGCCTATAGGTGTTCACCGCCCAGACAAAATACCTCCTCGACCATGACCAAAGGTTACTTGAGTCATTACTTGGTGGTGGACAGAGATCATCTATGTGTAGAGATGTGTTATTTCCAGCTATGTCAGAGTGAGACAGAAGCATGCAGCTTGGGCACTTGCAGAGGTGCGATCCGAGTAATCCAGATTGAAAAACAGTGTAATCAATACAAAAAAGCCAAACGTAAAAACCATAAAAACCAAAAAACATGTTGCCCGTGAACTTAGGCATTCTTGAAAAAGAACTTTTGTAATTGCCCCGCAGGGCTGCACAGGGGGTAGTAGTGAGGGCCAGGGCCCTGCGATCTTTTTTTTAAGGCACAAGACGTAGTCGGCGTAAAGTAAAAGTTAACAATTAAACTCAGATACTCCTCTTCTTAATGCTCCTATATGAAAACAGTCGTGAGCAAAGGATTGAAGGTAAATATTTTCTCCCTCCAGAAAATCATCAGGCGGGTGATTGACCTCGAGGTTCTCCTCTTAGGCGTCTTTCGTGTCGATCTAGCCAATTCACAGCCATATTTGGGCTATCAAAGAAATGAACTGCTCCATCCGCCACCACCCTCAGCTTAGCAGGGTATAACATTGAGTACATCAATGGTATGGCTCTCATTCTTCTTTTAACTTCCGTAAATTTTGCTCTCTGTTTTTGTACAGCAGCTGAAAAGTCCGGGTAAATAGAGATCTTAGCTCCCTGTATCTCCATATCTACTTTTTGTCTGGCTAGACGAAGTATAATGTCCCTGTCCTTATAATGTAGGAGTTTCAACAGGAATGGTCTGTCTTGGCCCCCTGGTGGCGGTGGTCTAGATGGCACCCTGTGAGCTCTTTCCACTGAGAAGAATGGAGTTAGGTTATTTTTCCCAAAGGTATCAGCCAGCCATGCTTCAATGAAATCAGTGGGATTTTTCCCTTCAGCTTTTTCAGGCATGCCAACTATGCGTATGTTTGATCTTCGCAGCCTATTCTCCATATCTTCCACTCTTTCTGCTGTTTCCTTATGTTTTGTAGATATTTTATGCAAATCAAGTGCCATGGGGGGTAATTCATCCTCTAAAGAGCTTACTCTTCCCTCCAAAGCAGTGGTTCTCTCCCTGAGCTTCTGCATATCCTGCCTTATATGCAACAGGCCCTCTTTCACACTTTTAATATCTGCTGACAGTTCAGTAATAGAAGAGCCATATGAATGCACTGCTGTAAGAATGTCCTGCAAGGAGGGTTCTGAGGAGTCCATATCAGAGCGTCTAGCTAGGTCAGATGTGGTAATAGGAGAGTTTGGTGTACTCACTGTGTCCCCCTGGGCCGCCGGCGCCATCTTGTCAGGTACATGTTGTTTAGCAGGGGTGGATTTCTCAGGAGAGCCATGCTTAGCAGAGTTTCCAGCGCTGGATGACTGTAAATAATGTCCGGTTTTTGCGCTGCTGTCGTGGGCATATTGACCCAGTTTAGCTGCTGCGGCGGCGTAGGATCCCTTCCCCCCACGTTGCTGGAGCGGAGGTCCGCCATGCTGGGCCGCTCCGCCGGCGGGTTCGCTCTCCGGTTTATTTTTAGGCATCCCTGCTTTACCTTTCTGTTGACCGGGTGTCTTAGAGGGGGTAGCTCCACTCCGGGAGCGAAGTATGCGGTCTATTTCGGCGGTATATGTGGCTCTTTACAGGATTTGTAGTCCAGGATGCAGGAGCTGAAGTGAAGCACGTCTGCCTACATGAACGTCCAAGCCACGCCCCCGATTCCAGAAGTTTAATAGTATCCCTAGTATTCTTGAGGAAAGAAGGGGTAGACCAGACCAGGGGCTGTAAATAAAAGTCCACATATTTCCCGATACGGGCTGTGACCGAGTCAATCCCGCTGACGATGGGTCGGCCAGGGAGATTGACTGGGTCCTTATGGACCTTGGGAAGATAGTAAATAGCTGGAATCCGTGGAACATGAGGAACTAAAAAATTATTTTCTTTCTTATTAATGATTCCCAGGGAAAAACCTTCATCGACTAATTGTAGCAAAGCTTTTCTATAAGTGGTAGTGGGGTCATTGGGGATGGGACTATAAGTGTCCGTATCACTCAAAATTTTGCCCATCTCTTTCAAATAATCTGTTTTATCTAAAACAACAATCCCGCTGCCTTTGTAGGCGGGACGGATTATCAAATTTTTTCTTTCACACAAAGCTTTAAGACCTGTCTTAATGTCAGGTTTAATATAGACCCTTTTCTTTTGATGAGACAATTTTTCTAAGTCTTCCAAAACTAGGTTTTTGAACACCTGAATGGAAGGTGCTAAGATGCCAGAATTATTATGAGTTCTTCGTTTTGCATGATTGTTATCACTTGTTTAGGGTTCGTTTTGCTCTATTTATGACATGATGTTGCGTTTATTTTTGCCGTTATTGCCAGAGATTTATTCATTAAAACAAATGAGGATGCGCAATGCATTGCGATGTTCCTTCCTTTCAGCCGCCCAGAGAAACCTCCCCTTAGGATCAGGTGACTACGATGCGGACGCGGTGAGCCGCACGGCTCCACGTGGCTTCTTTTGTTTACACTTTGGACGTCAGCGCGTCCTTGGCTCTGACGCGTGGCCACGTGACGCCGCCTCCGTCCCGATCACCTGACAAGACACACTCTTGTCCGCCCTCCCCATGAATTGTGTAACTTATCATTATTTATAAATATGAGCAGTATGGAGTGGGTTGTCCATGCCCCAGTTGAAGACCATTGGGTCGAAACCCGTCGGACGGTACCCTTTCTCCATGCTGCTTTTGTTATTAATATTGTGATCACCATTTTATTGTTCGTGGTTTTTTAGCAATAAAAATCCCCGTTTTTACCTGCACTATGCGGAAGCGGTGATTTTTTTCTTTTACATAATCTCCGGACAAGAGTATCTTCCTTCTGGATGACCAGTGCTGCTTTGCCACTCTACACTTGGAAATCTCCATCCTTGGCACCCATCGTGAGTTCCTTGGTGTTCCTGTTGCCGGAAGTTTATCCCGCCTGTTTCAACATTCTGGATTTTCTCTTCCAGCCCGATGGGGCTCATTGCCTGATTGACTCCATGTCGCTGACAGGGGAGTCCACCTCTTTTGGTAAGAGTACCCATCTCTTTTACTTATTTGATGTATAATATCATCGATGCTAGCCCAGCCCTATGGATCTACATTATACTCACCAGTTCTTTTGGTCTCCAACCATCCATTTCCATCCTGTTTCCAATGTATGGACATGAGTTAACACTTTATTCACTCACTATTTTTTCATTTTGGACTCATGTTTCTTTATCACATTGTTTAACCAATACCCTATACATGGATTTATGACTTATGTATGTTTTAATTTTCTCAGTTACACTATTGTTTAGCGCTGCATTTTTTAATTTTATCCTCAGTTGTTTGTCACAACGTATGCTGCTGCTTATCCATTTTTTTTTTTATAGAGCGCAGTGTTCTTTATTTATTTTCTTATACAATCAGATGCAGTCACTGTTCAGGTATTCAAGCAGGCACAGGTGCTGTGGCTGTCTCAGTACAATATCTGGCTGTGTAGATACTTCCATCCACGACGTTCAGAGTGAATTGAGGGATTCCTCTCATTCAGCTCACAAAGCTCAACGAGAGGCATATAAGCATGTATAGCTAGGCCTTCGCTCCAATTGTAAAGCTCTGGAATTCTCCAACACTGTCCAATGCATTGTATATTCATAAACACATTTTAGTAGGGGCAGAACTCTAGAGCAACCCAGGATCCATGGTTCTAGTTTTGCAACACTAAACATGCAAATGGTTAATTTTAATCCTACCAGTGCTCATTTGAAACTGAAGGCGGTATTAAACCCAAAAAAATGTCATACTGAATATTGCAGCTTACCAATCATTAGATGTGGTGGCTGCATTTGTTTTCTTTCCTAGGCTCCCCCCTCCTATTTTCACCTGGTGATCTGGCCAGTAACACATCTCTGTATAAAGCCTCGTACACACGGTACAATTGTTGGCAGGGGATTGTCTGTCGCCAGACTGTTGTCCTAAAATCTTACCGTTAGTACGCTCCTTTTGACAATTGTTGTCCAACTTTCAGCCGACAAATGTTGGAGGACAGGCTAGTAAATTTTCGGCGGACAACGGCTCGACGTCATATTTTCGTATGGTCAGTACAGAAATCCGTCACACAAAAGTCAAAAGTACAAATACGCATGTTCGGAATCAATGCTAACCAAACACGAATTTAGCAGAAAGGGCCCAAAGTGTGGCGCTCAAGAGCTGAAATTCCTCGTAGTACGTCACTACATTTGTGTTTGTGGCATGACAATTGTGTACTGTTAGTATGCAAGACAAGATCCAGGCACACGTCCTTTTGACAAAATTCAGACGTTCGGTTGGCCAACAATCGTACCGTGTGTACGAGGCTTTACAGTGCCATCTCTCTGAATGAATGAGCACAGAGGGCAACTTTGGACAGCAGCATTGTTAGTCTCAGGGGAGGGTAGTGTTAAATCAGATTTAAAACTGATACCAAACTCCAGCTCACGCATTATAATCCATTACAGCAAACAGTTTTTTTTCCTTTTAAGATAAGGATTTTACATAAATAAATAAAAGCTGATCATTGTAAGCCCCCACTAGTACTAAATGGCTTGATTCATCTCAGTACACTGATATCTCAGGAAGAGTCCTTCCTTTGTCCAGACTTACTGGCTGGATCACCAGATGAAACTAAAGGCAATAAAACCTAAAAAAGAAAAAACTAATTCAGCTATCACACGTAAGAATATATATAAAAAGATTGTTTGAAGAAAAATTGGAAACACTGAGTGGACTTTACTGGTACCAGAGAAGGACAAACAATATGTAATACTACTAAATTTCTTTATTACAAAAAAATGGTTAAAAAATATTTGTACATTCTAAAAAAAACAAGAAAAATCTCAATCTCT
This sequence comes from Aquarana catesbeiana, assembly GCF_042186555.1. Lineage (NCBI taxonomy): Eukaryota > Metazoa > Chordata > Amphibia > Anura > Ranidae > Aquarana > Aquarana catesbeiana. Next base: position 136,586,999 of record NC_133325.1, on the reverse strand, counting down.
GAGCTCTCATCAATTTGACCACTTAGTTAATATCATAATGGACCTCTGTTGCTACTAGGTCAAAGAGGTCTTTTTGTAAGTGCCACTCTTCATACATTCTATCTATTGATAAAATGCTATGCTGCACTTGTCTTCTGTTCAAAAATATGACAAATCCCTCCTGGTTTCTCTCTAGTACAGGATCTCGGTCTATAGTCAATGATATAAGGTCCTGAGGAAGCATAAAAGCGAAACGTTGACCTCTTTGACCTAGTAGCAACAGAGATCCATTATGTTATCAACTAAGTGGTCAAATTGATGAGAGCTCTATTTTTCTTGTTTTTAATTGAAGGTACAAATATTTTTTTGTAATAAAGAGATTTAGTATTATTACGTAGTGTTTGTCCTTCCCTGGTACCAGTAAAGTCTGCTCACTCTGTCTAATTTTCTTCAGACATGTAAGAATGTAAGAATCGTTAAGTTGCAACATAATAAATGTTTGCTTTTGGGTTTAACACTGCTTGACGTACGGATTTGCCTGGCCCAAGTTACACAATATATGTTTAGTCATTAAATTGCTGAATATCTACAAAAAAAAAAAAAAAACATAGCTATAGGCTTTATTTCTTTTACAATTGCAACAACTATACAGATTATTATTTAGCCTCAGTTCACACTGATGAGATGCAGGAAACGCAGCGAATCCTGTGCGTTTACTGCACTGCATGCGATCTGCTGCGGGTGTTAACGACATCCTGAAACAGGTCACAAAATGCAGTGCGATTGCCAGAATCAGATCTCATGGGTGTTCACATCCATGTGATGCGATTCAGGCACACCAAAAAGAAAGGGACCTGCACCATTTGTGCAAATGTGATGCAATGTGAGCTATACAAAACGAATGGCTCAAATTGCACTGCACAGACATCCATGTGATTTGAACAGGAATGCGGAGCAATTCCTGTGCAAATCACATGCAATGGCCTGCACCGCACAAGTGTGAATCAAGGCTGACACATCTCTGTTGTATGAATAGGTCATAGTGCCACCAATATACTCAGCCCATACAAAAAAAAAAAAATATCCTTTTAAAACACTTTAATACATTTATACCTGATTTGAGACAAAGTGAGGTCAAGTTTTTTCCACAGAGAGGACATCATGAATGGTATATCTGCTTCATTCTCTATTAAAAGATAAATCAGAAGTTATAATAAAATGTAAAAAAAAAAGAAAAAGAAAATTAAAAACTAAAAAACTACACCCACCACACAATGAAATAGCTGCTGCCCACTAAATGTCATTATTAAAAGGTTAAAGAATATTTCTAGCCACAACTTTTTCCATTTTGGACACAGGAGGGAATGGATAAAACCCCTGTCAAGTATTTTTTTTTTTATTATTTCAAAACTTGTCTTATTGGAGGAGATTTCCCTTCACTTTATGTCCTGTAAAACAAAAAGGGAGCGAAAAAGAATATCTCCAAAGTGAGGGAAGTCTCCTGTCAAACCGATGTCATTGGAAAATTTCCCCTCCATTCTTGTTCTGGTGAGAATTAAAATGTAGGATTTTCCCTCACTTTCACTTGTGACGATAATGGTCACGAGAACATATGGAAGACTGAACTTAACTAGAAAAGATGCAGCGAGCAGTAAAAACTTGATACACTTTAACAGAACCTAATGGTTCAGCACTACTTGAAGAAAAATAGTACTCTACATGCAGTTTACAGTAAAGAATGACCGCTCCTAACTTCTTCTTTTACTTGTTTTTACTCTTTCAAAAATAAAATGATACATTATAGTACATTGTGATATATGTTAATAACAAAACCTGGTAAATGCCAGCTTATCATTTTCATTTGAAAAAGAAAGAAATACTATTTTTTTCAGCCTAGGTTCACACATATGCGTTTCCTGCACCGCATTGCAATCACACTGGGTTTGCGATTCGCTGTGGCTGTCAATACAAAGTGAACACCAACCTAAACGCAGTGCGATTTGCCTGTGCCGGATCGTATTGGTAGAAAAAAAATTACCATGCAATGCGGTTATGGTGTGGCTCCAAAAGAGGTGCCTGCACTTCTAAGGTGTGATGCGGTGTGATTTGGGCCCATTCAAAAAGCAAATGGGCTCAAGTCACACTCCACTGAATCGCATGCAACTTGCACAGGAATGCAGTGCAGTTCCTGTGCGATTCACTTGCAGGTCATAGTGTGAACCAGAAAGTTGACCAGGGGAATGCCAGGAAGAGCAGCAGACTGAATGTTTTTATCACATGAATAAGAACCACTGTGGACAGCAGGGAAGTGTGGCAGGACTTCATGTAGATGATTCCTGTAGAATTTACTTCCTGGAATCCAACTACCCTTAGCTCAAACATGCAGGCAGGAGAATGTGCTTAGCTGTAAGAATCCCTCCTGAATATTCCAGGGAAGTATGCAATCACATGTCTAGGCATGGAAACCAGGAAGTAACTGAAGAAATGTAAAAAAAAAAAAAATAAAGTTTAAAACAACTAAATGTGATATTTTTTTTTTTTTTTTTTAATCTATTTACAAATGCTAGCAGCATAAAGATTCAAAATAGTTAATGCTGATTGAGAGAATGAAGTTCCACTTTAAGAATAGGCTGCTAACACACTGCAACTGACAAGAAACCACACATGACCCTCTATTAGTAATGTAGCAGAACACAAAGCAAGATATGTGTATTGTGGTGCATTGCGTCACCCTCTACTGTACAGTGTACTGGGGTACCATTCACAATGAATGGCTATGCACTATACATAGAGCTGATGAAATCAAGTGTGAATGTGATACTATAACATTTCCGGAACAGCTTTTCTTCTACATAGGAATTAGAATTCAGATAATTAATGCAATCCTACCAATGTGCAGATTAACAAAGACAGACGACACCCAAAAAAATCTGAATAAGTATGACATGAATGGACTTAATTTTGTCAAAATATTATCCACTAAACCCAAGAATGCCACACAGCAAGACATCTCCTATTTATATAGTAGAAAATACATTTTACAGCTGGTTGAATGGTTCTCAGAGTTTAAACCTCTGAAAGCTTCATTGTTTTTTGTTCTTTGGCTCTGTAATTATATATATATATATATATATATATATATATATATATATATATATATATATATATATAGACACACACACACACACACACACACACACACACACAATTTGACAATTTAAACATTTACTACTCACCCTTAGCTTTCATTGTTATATATTCATTCAAGATTGTGGTGAGATTTTTCCCAAAGACGGACTAGAAAACAAGATAATGCACAGAGATGCATATTTGGTCAGAAAGAACTTGGGAAAAATGCATTGGGGCTTTGGCACAGCATTCACTATGGTACTTTAAATGCCTAGTTTTATCCATGCACCTAATTAACAAATCAGCTCATTGTTTGTGCACACAGGTGTTTAACATGCAAGTTCACCTTTACAGAAAATCTGTAAGGCGACCACACACTGGACCCGCTTTCCCCATCACACCCGGTCCCGCAGTACCTGAAGCCAGTGATCATCCGCTCTGACACATCGTAAAGCCGCTTTACTGATCCGGGGATATGAAATCCCCTCGGCTTTCTCTCCTCTTCTCCAGCACTGACAGGACAGGCTACACAGGTTCTGATTGGTGGGCGCCGCCCATGTGACGGTGCTGACAAATTAGAATGCCTCCTATCTGTACCTTTACGAGGTACATTTAGGAGATTAAGCCGTGGGGGGGATTTCTGATCCCCGGATCAGTAAAGCGGCTTTACGATGTGTCAGTGCGGGAGATCGCCAGCTTCAGGTACTGCGGGACCAAGGGCGATGGGGAGGGGGTCTAGTGTAAGTTCACCTTACAGATTTTTCTGTAAAGGTGAACTTACCCTTTAAGTTTTGCTGACATGCACTTTTCACGTCATTTCTAAAATAATTTAAAATTGAATCAATGACACTTTGTTAACATACATCTAAAGCCACTTCTTTTTTTTTTTTGCTCTGGATCCAGTATAGCATGGATAAAAACACTGTTAAAGTTTTAGTCCCCTTGGGGAGGCTTCCTTTAACATTCTGTCCTGTATATACAAAACAGGAAGGAGACAATATTTCTCTAAAGTGAGTGAAATTCCCTCTTAGACAGTTGTCACTGCAACAAGTCTCCCAATTAAAAGACTTCCCTGTATTTCTGTTCCAGTGGCAACTCAAAAGTTTCAACTTTCACCCATTCTTTGTGTTGATGAGACTATTGTCAACAGGACACATAGGGGATGATTTTCTAAAGGCAAATAGGACTGTACACTTTGCAAGAACAATTGCTCCAAAGCTTTGTAAATGAGAGGAAGCTCTGCTGACTTCCATCATCCGATCATGTGCAAGAAAAAATTGCTGTTTTTTTATTTTCCTTGCATATGATTGAGTATTCTTTACAAAGTGAAACTTTACCTCATTTACCAAGCTCTGGGGCAACTGCACCTTCAGAGTGCACCGTTTATTTGCCTTTAGTAAACCAACCCCATAGAGAGAGGTAATCTAAAACAGCGGTCATCAACCCTGTTCTGAGGGCCCACTAATAGGCCAGGTTTGCAAGATAACTGAAATACGTAACAGGTGATATAATTTGCTGCTCAGGTGATATCATTTGCTGCTCAGTGATTGCAGTATTCTAGTCTGCATCTAGAGAGATACCAAACATGTAAAGTCTTAAAATTGTTTACGCCTGTGGAATTGCAAAAAAACTATGGTAACTAAAATTCTCCATAGACAACACTTTAAAAACCTTTACAGGTTATTACTTTAGAGTTAACCATGAATTATATGGCCATAGATGTATTGCTCTCATTTTAACGTTTGCAACGATAACTCCAGAGTGTATTTCAACTGATGTTTAATGTACATCATACATTATTTTATTGAAAATGGATTCTTACAAGATACCAAGGACTTTGCGGTGTTATATTGAATAAGCCCACTATATGCTACATTCCAGCAGCTCTACAGACTCCAGATGTATTTAGAGACAAATTCCACCTGAATATCCTAGGTGATAACTCTTACGCGTTTCCAACAACAGTGAATATTTATGAAAATCAGACCAATAGGTACAGAAGATAAATCGTGTCACCCTAACACAGAAACTGTGGAGTGGATGAACTATATGATCTAAAACAAACACGCAGCCAGTAATGGATGTAGTTTATAGTTGTGCTGCCCTCTGTAGAGCGATCAAGGTAGATCACTTTTCAAAGGACATTTACCAAGCAGCTGCAAGGCTGATTTGTTGCCTCCTTGCCACCTGTTTTAGGCCCCTTTCACACAGGCACCATCAGTTTAGCCACGTTAAAAACGTATCAGTTCTTATCCGTTGCTTCATCCGTCTTCATCCGTTCCGTTAATCTCCGTTTTCATCCGTCTTCTGTTCCGTTAATATCCGTTTTCATCCGTTAAGGTATACGTTTACATCCGTTTTTTCATCCGTTTTTGTATCCGTTTTCATCCATTTACAGCAGTTTCTTTGCATTTAAGGAAATTACCCAGAAAGCCTTGCTCCACCCATCCTACATTGCCATGCGTGAACAATTTGCTGACTACTTTCTATCTCCATCAGGAGAAGTTTCATGGCAGTATATATATATATATATATAATGCAGTGCAAATTTAAATTTATTAATTCATTAATTTGGGTATTTCATTGTGTTTTGATAGCATAAAAAGACACAAAAGCACATGATATGTTCAAAACAGTTTTAGTTTTATTATTCTGCATAACCCTTTTAAAATAAAGTTTTTTCACTTTGTTTTTTTATTTGTCAAAGTATGAACTTTGAATAATTTCTTCAAAATGGATCTTAACTGATCGGACGTTGACGGACATTGTCAGTTAACGTCAGTTAATATCCGTTTTGACGGATCTGGACGTAGCTTTGTACGTTAAAAAAAACGGATAAAAACGGAAGCGGAGGTTAACTGATGGTAACGGATGGTCATCCGTTTGCCCATAGGAATGCATTGTCGTCCGTCGACGGATGGAAGAAAAACGGATAGACGGTCCGTCCGTGTGAAAGGGGCCTTAACCCAGAAATCTTGCACCACCACACCACAGTTGCAGCGCAGTCCAATTCACCTGAATGAGCTGCATTCAGGAGAGGTACTGCCTACAGCATGTGTATAACCCCCTGCAGCCACTGTGTTAGGAGGGGGCGGTAAAACTGCAGCCCTAACTCTTGATTTTACGAGAGTAAACTACTAGACCATGATATCATGGGATTGTATAATAAAGCAAAGATTTGCAATACGAAATTAATAAAAATATAATCTGATTGACAAGGGCGCTGCACTTCTCTCTTTTTATGGAATAAGAGTGATTTGCTATTTCCCAAAAGCCTCGATAAACCCCAAGTATGCTTCTTATTTCTCACCATGCACTACAGACTCCAGAGTGTCTATAAATGGCCATTTAGTGTTATTGGTGTGCTCTATGCTGCAGCAGCTAAGCTACATGATCGTCAACAGAGAAACGATAGTAAATCTGATATGAATAGATCAATTATATACCATATGCAATATAAACTCTAGTAGACACATGTAAAGATTAAATTACAAATGAGTCCATATTTTGCTCATTACAGTAAAACAAAAAACTTCTGATGAAATATACAATACATTTTAAAAAGTCTAAGAGACTGTCAAGCATTATATTGAGCTAGCTTTTACCAGCAGACATCCTGGGATGGCCCCATCATCCGTGTGATGGTCTGCATATTCTTTGAGGTGGGGTGACTCTGCAATGTAGGCTCTGCAGGTGGATGACAGCTTTTCTTGCTGCAAGTAACCTAAAAATCAGATAAAAAAAAAAAAATTTTTTTTTTTTTTTTTTTTAAATCAAAAGGCTTTTATTGCGACAAAAGCAAAAGGCACTTCCAATACAGATATGCATATATACAGTCCATCCAAGAAACAACTTTACATATACAGGGAATATTCATTTTGACTTTATATTGTATCTTATATAAATGCACAGTATATCTTCCATATTGGCTTTTGCAGAAACAAAAAGGTAAATAATTTCAACCTGACTATACCAGTGTATTCTTCTTCAGATATATGACCCTATAGCTATATACCTTCTACCGTGAAAGCAGCTTGTCCACTGCGTCTTGCCATAACGTGTGTCCACCATTGCATGCCTTTTTAAACTGTAAGAACATCTGCACTGGGCTATCAACATTGTAGTAGTCCAGTGAGGACCAGTTGTGGAGGAGCTAATTCTGGGGCACCCAAACCAACATTGCTATATTTTTTCTAACTTCTTAGGTGGTTTTCTATGATAATAATAGGTATTCTTTTCACAAAAAAGAATGTTGTTAACTGCTTGGATCCATTGCTTGCTCGCCGGAATCTGGGTAGACAACCAATACCTCGCTATAAGCTTTCTGGCCAAATAAAGAAGTCTAATAGGAGCAATGTATACAGAAGGGGAGTACAAGTCCTTGTCCAGACCTCATCACAGCAAGCGATCCATAGACACCTGAATCTGATAGATAGTATTGATGGTCATGAAAACATTATTCCAATATCTAATGAGTTTGGGGCATTTCCACAGCATATGTATGAGGTCTAAAAAAAATATATATATCTTTAGTGATTGTACAGCAAAGCTGATTCTAACATGACAAAACACATTAAAGATTAAAGGCTAAGTAATCACTTCCTGCTGACCTGGCGCATAATTGCGGCCTCCCAGCAGGTTGGCTTTAACACTAACCAGAGTTTTTCTCCACGCTGCGACTGCTAAACACAGTGGTCACATGATCAGAATGCCTGCTTCCGCCTTTCCGACATTTAGATCCACTTAAAAGAGCCAGGAGTTCATTAAAAAATAAACACATACCGTATATACTCGAGTATAGGCCGACCCGAATATAAGCCGAGGCACCTTTACCACAAAAAACTGGGAAAACATATTGACTCGAGTATAAGCCTAGGGTGAGAAATGCAGCCTGCCAGTGCCCATCATTTACAGCCTACCAGTGCCCATCATTTACAGCCTACCAGTGCCCATCATTTACAGCCTACCAGTGCCCATCATTTACAGCCTATCAGTGCACATGAAATGCAGCCTGCCAGTGCCCATCATGTACAGCCTACCAGTGCCCATCATGTAAAGCCTATCAGTGCCCATGACAAGCAGCCTACCAGTGCCCATCAGGTACAGCCTACCAGTGCCTGGTAATGAGATGTCATGCTGTGTGTCAAAGCTGGATCTAAATCGCCGTGCAGGCGCGGTAACGATGTCCCGCCTCCTACGACACACGGCACAATGATTCCTAGCATTGGATCAGTGTGCCGTCTATCACAAGAGGCAGGACATCGTTTCAGTGGCTGCATGGCGATTCAGATCTGACACACAGCATGGGAGGGAGGGGAAACTGACAGGGGCGCCAGGCGGATACATGTGCGGCACCCAGCGGGATGGCCCCACCCCCTTTTCGGCTCCATTTTCGGGACATTTTTTTCTTAAGTGGGACATTCACTCTAATATAAGCCGAGGGTGGGTTTTTCAGTCAAAAAAATGTGCTAAAAAACTCGGTACACATTTTTGCAGTTAAAAAAAAAAAAAAAAAACACCTTAAAAAAAAATAAATGTGCATTTATTATTTTTTTTAAAACAGAGCCAGGAAAGTATTGCACCCATGATCAGCAGATCGTGGACGCAATGTCAGGCTCCTGCACACACTGCCTTCACCTCTGTGGCCCTACCTCTGTATGGAGTGTCATTTTAAGAGCTGTAGGCAGTATGAATAAACTAGGAGCGTGCTCGCACTTCATTTTACTAGAAGTCCGTCGGCCGCCGTGGAAGACAGGACTCGTAGTTTCTTCATTCACACAGATTCCTATGAACTAAATACACGGCTGTGGAGCACTGCACAGCCAAGCCATTTTCCAAATGTGACAGTGCATCATCTAAAAGGTGAACTTATTCTTTAAAGTGATTGTAAAGTGGGGCACACACTAAGAAAATCGGGCAAACAATCATCCGATTTTCCTCGTTGTTTCACAGAAAATCAAAACCGATGAAAGATAAAAGGCATTCTTTTTTCTGTTGTTTATTGCTTATGATCATACGCAGTCTTTCTTTTATGACTTTTCTTGTACGAAAACAGTACACATTAGAGCTGCACAATTAATCGTCAAGAATCGTTATCGCGATCTTGACTAAAGTATTTCACAATTCTTCTATGCAAAGAATTCTCTCTGCTCTTCTGAAGCCACAGTGCTCAAAAGAAAGAAAGAGAAAAACAGTCTGCCAAGAAACATAACATTCTTAATCAGTTGAACTTAAGTATAAACATTGTAACAATTTGTCAAAGGAATAGACTTCCTGTGTAAGTGAAAAGTTTAACCACTTAAACACTAAACCTTTTTCTGACATTTGTTGGATTCAAGTTTAAATAATTTTTTTTTGGTAGAAAAAAAAAAACATATATTTTTTTTTAGTAGACACCCTAGAGAATAAAATGGTGGTTGTTGCAATATTTTATGTCACACTGTATTTGCGCAGCGGTCTTTCAAATGCAATTTTTTTGGAAAAAATTACTTTAATGAATTAAAAAAAAAAACCTAACCAGTAAAGTTAGCCCTTTTTTTTTTTTCTTTGTATAATGTGAAAGATTTTACGTTGCGAGAATCCTGAGAGAATCGTGATCTTTTTATTCTAAGCAAAAAAATCGTGATTCTCATTTTGGCCAGAATCGTGCAGCTCTAGTACACATTAATAAAAAATTGTTCGTTCTGTTCCCAAACAAAAAACATTTTGGAGTTTGTCCCTTCTGGAATTTTTGTACGAAAAGTCTGAATCAGCTGTAGAAAGTTGTGTATACACTATACGAAAATCGTATGTAAATTATTTGGACGAAAATATTCACCCGATTTTCTTATCGTGTGTACAAGCCTTAACCACTTGCCGTCTGAGCTATAGCCGAAAGACGGCTACAGCGCGGATTTAATTTGCCGGGAGGGCGTCCATGGACGTCCTCCCATGCTTGAGCGGCCTGCGCCTATGAGCCGCGCCTATGAGCCTCGCCTGATTACAGATCTGAGTAAGGGGGTCGATCCCGACCCCTTACCATGTGATCAGCTGTCAGCCAATGACAGCTGATCATATGACCTAAACAGAGCCGGTAATCGGCTATTTCTTCTCCTCACACTGATAGCGTGAGAAAAAAAATAAATAAATAAGCCGATCACTGGTGGCTGCGAGAGGGACATCGGTCCCGATCATGGAGAGGCTTCTGTGCCCACTAGCCTCCCCTACCAGTGCCCACCAGCTCCACCTACAAGTACCCACCAGTGCCACCCATCAATGCCCACAGTGCCACCCATCAGTGCCCACAGTGTGTCATCACCAGTGCTGCCTATCAGTATCACCTACTAGTGCCACCTACAAGTGCCCATCAGTGCCACCTACAAGTGCCCATCAGTGACATCCATCAGTGCCACCCATCAGTGCCTTCTTATCAGTGCCCATCAGTGCAGCCTCATCAGTGAATATCAATGAAGGAGAAAAATTACCCATTTGCAAAATTTCATAACTATTAAAACACGTTTTCTTTTTTTTTCAAAAATTTTTGACTTTTTTGTTTGTTTAGCAAAAAAATAAAAACCCAGTGATATTAAATACTATCAAAAGAAAGCTCCATTTGTGTGAAAAAAAATGAAAAAATTTAGCTTGAGTACAGTGCAGCATGACCACACAATTGTCATTCAAAGTGTGACAGCACTGAAAGCTAAAAATTGGTCTGGGCAGGAGGGGGTTTTAAGTGCCCACTGCCCAGTAAGCAAGCGGTTAAAGATTAGTTTTTCTTGTTTTTGTTGTAATAAAAAAAATTCTATACTTATCTCCTCTGTGCAATCGTTTAGAACAGAGTGGCCCTGAACCTCCTCTTCTGGAGTCCCCCAACCAGTACTCCCGCCAGCTCCCTCCCCCCCACACAGAGCATTTGAGAGTCCAATGACAACATTCTCCTGTCCCACAGCAGCAGAACTTTACTTAGCAGGGGTCTGGAATAGAACTGAGCAAAAGGAACCACCTCGAATGAGTCAACCATGTTTCCCCAATAATGCATGCAAAAAAATGTACCGAGGGAGTGTCCTGAGAGAATACAGAGTCCGTAACACAAGGCATTTTTTTGGAGAGAGAACCATGCTTGCCTGGGCAATATCTAGGATCAGACCCAGATATTCCAATCACTGAACCAAGATAAATGCAGATTTTTGGAGGTTGAGAACTCAGCCAAACCTCTCCAGAGTACAAACTGAGAGAAACTTTGCATTCCAAAAGAAGAGCGGATTGCTCCCTCCGAAGCAAGTCATCCAGATACTCCAGAATAGATAGCCCTTGGGTCTGCAGATGGCCTAAAATCAAAGCCAAGACCTTGGTGAACACTCTGGGGATATCCGACAGGCCAAATGGCAGGGCCACAAATCTCTGATGAGGAGGAAAGATCAGGACATGTAGGTAGGCATCCTTTATGTCCACCGATGCCTAGAAAGCACATGGCTATAGAGAGGCCACCATCGACCACAATGATTCTGTCCAGGCGGGGTCCAGATACCATTCTTCTGAGCAGGGAAGTTGTAGGAATGGATCCAGATATAGTAAAAGCTGTCTCCTGCTCCCTGTTGGAACCGCTGAGAATCTGGTAAATTGAGCAGAGCTGGAATGCACTGACCATCACCTTCAGACATTGGCAAAAAACAAAACAAAAATGAAAGATTATTACAAGGGAGGGGTTTTGCCTAGGAGGGGGTCTTCTGTCTTTTCTTGTCATTGTCTAATCAAGTGTAGGTAGCGCATACCTGACAGTAATTACTAAAGCTGCTCTGTGTCCTGTGATGTATGATGAAAAAAAAAAAATGCATGGGGCATGGCCAGGTAAAAGCAGAGTAGAAACACTGAGTTTACAAAGCTCTGCACCAACTTCAGCTGAACAGTGTTCCTGACATCGCAAATGGTACTCAAATCACATGCAGAAACATAAGTCGTCACAAGGACTGGAGGGGACCTGCCAGTGAACAGAGGTAACCAATTTCTTTGGCCTTAGATACGCCCTGCTGAGAAAATGGGCATGTGCACACATTCCCTATGCCAGTAATGTAATGCTGAGCTGCTGGAGAGCACGGGGTGCCTATACACCAGAGAAGGGGAGGACGCACATAACATTGAGAATGAACAGCCATGCCCTCTTGTGTCCCAGAAGCTATTAGGGACAAGCGAAAGTAAACAATATGGGGAGTATATTAGGCAGGTTTCGGGGATGCCAGCAGATGCATTGTAATATACTGCTGCCCCTTGTCTGCTTAGACTGTTTTGCTCACCTAGCTAGATTATGCCTTTAAGTTTGCTAAAGCAATGTGTACCATTAAGGAGATCACTTTTTTTTTTTTTTTTTTTTTACGACAATGCTGCTGATCTCCTTCAAACCCTTTCCACCACTTCCTGTCTACATGCACTTGCTTGTAGTCAGCATTGATCTGGCTTCCTGACTTTAAACACTGATATGTGCCAATATCAGGGACCACAGTTCACAGCCACCTATTCTTTGGTAGTGGAAAGCCACTGACCTAGAGCCACAGCACACTGCCCCATATACCAACTGAAGGAAAAAAGGCACAAGTGACCAGAGATTGGGAACGTAAACAAGGACTCCCCATCTGTACAGGCTGTCCACTCCTCCATGCCTAGGTCTAAAGTAAAGGTAAAACACTACAATTGTTACTGCTCCAAATAACAATTTTATGGCCTCTATAACCATACAGGTTACAATCTGCCCCTATATCTTCTATACAATCAACCTCAGATCTATCAAATTTATGTAATATGAATAACTACCTAAACTATCCAATCCATCTGTATGCAATCAGGCAAGTTCTTGCACTACATACTTGTTAGATCTAAAGGAAATCAGATTGTAACAAAGGGGGTGAGCTTAAGCTATGTTCACAATAGCCTGCACAGTAAAATGCAGTAAAATGCAGCATTTTTCTGTCCAGGCTGGGGCAGCATTAGCTTGGGCAGGGAGCAGAGCGATGCACATTTCAGCACACTGTATGTTTTTTTTTTCAACTTTACTTGAAGTGTCAGATAGAGACATTTCTTAAGTGTCACTGCACAGCAGCATGGCGTTTTGCGCTGCTTTGCAGTGACATCCAGTGCAGAGTAGAAAAATGCAGCATGATTGTCTGCACACCACACTTCACCTCAGCATTGTGGTGTAAACAAGGCACATAGAAAACAATTGGTGATCTGATCTATCCAGGTCATTGCAAAGTGTAAACAAATCCTTAAAGCATAACTCTATCCTTTAGGCTGGGTTCACACTGGTGCGACACGACAGCCGTCCTACTTTGGATCCGACTTTGCCCTGCGACATGAAGCCGGCATGTGTCCGACTTTCAATGAACGGGGATCCGACTTGGATCCCCGCCAATGCCGGCACTGTGTTTGGTATGAATCTTTAGGGGGGAACTCCGCGCCAAATTTTAAATGAAAAACCGGCATGGGTTCCCCCTCCAGAGGCATACCAGGCCCTTGGGTCTGGTATGGACCTTGAGGGGAACCCCCTACGCCGAAAAAACGGCGTGGGGGGTCGCCCCCAATCCATACCAGACCCTTATCCGAGCACGCAGCCCGGCCGGACAGGAATGGGGGTGGGGACGAGCGAGCGCCCCCCCCCCTCCTGAACCGTACCAGGCCGCATGCCCTCAACATGGGGGGTGGTGCCTTGGGGGAGGGGGCGCGCTGCGGCCCCCCCACCCCAAAGCACCTTGTCCCCATGTTGATGAGGACAAGGGCCTCTTCCCGACAACCCTGGCCGTTGGTTGTCGGGGTCTGCGGGCGGGGGGCTTATCGGAATCCGGGAGCCCCCTTTAATAAGGGAGCCCCCAGATCCCGGCCCCCCACCCTATGTGAATGAGTATGGGGTACAGCGTACCCCTACCCATTCACCTAGGAAAAAAGTGTCAATTTAAAAAAAAACACTACACAGATTTTTAAAGCATTTTATTAGACAGCTCCGGGGGTCTTCTTCCGACTTCGGGGGTCTCTCCGGTTCTTCTCCACGCTCTCCGGATCTTCTGCCGGGCTCCTCCGCTCTCTTCTGCTCTTTTGCCGCTCTTTTGCTAAAGCGGAGGAGCCTGGTCTTCAATCTTCAATCTTCTGCCTTCTGCCTTCTGCCTTCTGCCCTCTTCTCCTGATGTTGACACGACGCTCTCCCCGGCTGGAATGCTCTCTGTGCGCTCTGCTCTGACTTATATAGGCGGTGACCCCGCCCCCTTATGCCGTCACAGTCCCTGGGCATGCTGGGACTGTGACGTTTTAGGGGGCGTGGTCATCACCCGATGACCACGCCCCCTTATGCCGTCACAGTCCCAGCATGCCCAGGGACTGTGACGGCATAAGGGGGCGGGGTCACCGCCTATATAAGTCAGAGCAGAGCGCACAGAGAGCATTCCAGCCGGGGAGAGCGTCGTGTCAACATCAGGAGAAGAGGGCAGAAGGCAGAAGGCAGAAGGCAGAAGGCAGAAGGCAGAAGGCAGAAGACCGAAGACCGGGCTCCTCCGCTTTAGCAAAAGAGCGGCAAAAGAGCAGAAGAGAGCGGAGGAGCCCGGCAGAAGATCCGGAGAGCGTGGAGAAGAACCGGAGAGACCCCCGAAGTCGGAAGAAGACCCCCGGAGCTGTCTAATAAAATGCTTTAAAAATCTGTGTAGTGTTTTTTTTTTAAATTGACACTTTTTTCCTAGGTGAATGGGTAGGGGTACGCTGTACCCCATACTCATTCACATAGGGTGGGGGGCCGGGATCTGGGGGCTCCCTTATTAAAGGGGGCTCCCGGATTCCGATAAGCCCCCCGCCCGCAGACCCCGACAACCAACGGCCAGGGTTGTCGGGAAGAGGCCCTTGTCCTCATCGACATGGGGACAAGGTGCTTTGGGGTGGGGGGCCGCAGCGCGCCCCCTCCCCCAAAGCACCAACCCCCCATGTTGAGGGCATGCGGCCTGGTACGGCTCAGGAGGGGGGGGGGCGCTCGCTCGTCCCCACCCCCATTCCTGTCCGGCCGGGCTGCGTGCTCGGATAAGGGTCTGGTATGGATTGGGGGGGACCCCCACGCCGTTTTTATCGGCGTAGGGGGTTCCCCTCAAGGTCCATACCAGACCCAAGGGCCTGGTATGCTCTTGGAGGGGGAACCCATGCCGGGTTTTTATTTAAAATTTGGCGCGGAGTTCCCCCTCAAGAACATCTGAGCACAAGTCGCGTGCCAAAGTCGGATCATGCAAGACGGCAATCCGACTTTGATCCGACTTCAATGATAGTCAATAGACTGAAGTAGGATCAAAGTCGGACCAAAGTAGTACAGGGAGCATTTCTAAAGTCGGAACGACTTGTGTCGGACCAGTTAGGACGGCTCCCATAGGGAAACATTAAATTTCACACGTCATGCGACATGAGCTCCCAATGTCGGAGCGTTTGTCGGACCAGTGTGAACCCAGCCTTACAGCCAAGGAAGGTGCTAAAGCCTCGTACACATGGTACGATTGTTGGCAGTTGATTGTCTGTCAACAGACTGTTGTCCTAAAATCTTATTGTTAGTACGCTCTTTTTGACAATTGTTGTCCAATGTTCGGCCTACAAACGTTGGATGACAGGCTAGTAAATTTTCGTCAGACAGCGTCAGATTTTCGTGTTGTCAGTACAAAAATCCATCACACAAAAGTCGAAAGTACAAACAAGCACGTTCGGAATCAATGCTCACCAAACATGAAATTAGCAGAAGGGGCTCAAAGGGTGTCGCACAAGAGGTGAAATTCCTCGTAGTACGTCACTACGTTCGTGATTGTGGCATGACAATTGTGTACCGTTAGTATGCAAGACAATATCCTGGCACACTCCCTTTTGACAAAAATCAGACGCTCGGTTGGCCAACAATCGTACCGTGTGTACGAGACTTTAGCCTCTGCCTGATCTGCAGTTGCCATGGTGCATATGTGACTAGTTATGAGACTAGCCATTAAAAGCGGAACTAAATCCATCAATTTAGGAGTGGAACTTTATGGGAAAAAATTAAAAATGGGCAAACAGGCAGAATTTTTAATGCAGAAGAGACATGCTTTGTCACATTAGCATAAAAGTTACTTGCATGCTTGACTGACCCTGTGCAGTGCAACTCTTTGTACAAATTCAGCAATGTCTAAGCTGAATTAACTCCCGCACATTCACGGGAGCGACGTCATTTTACATGCCAATGACAGCGGCCGGCGATCGAGATCCAGAAACCTGTCGCCCAAAGATGTCAGCAGCCAGCAGGAAGCTCCGAAAGGTCCTTTAGCTGGACTGAAGGTGAGTATAGTTCTGCTTTAACTATTTCCCAAAAGAGGTACACTCTAGTCATCCCGAAAATGAGAACTGTCAGAGCTGCCTGTGCTCTCAACTGTCGAGTCATTAAATGGCTGGTGTCACAACTGATCATATCTACAGGTGCAGTTCAAACAAAGGCCAAGATGACAGCTTCCTTGTCTGCAAGCGCTCATTCAAACGCTCAGACAAAAAAAAAAAACGCTGTATTTAGATGTGGACAGTGTTTTAGTGTTGTATACATCTAAACACAGCACTATAATAATCAATGAGCCCATACACACAGTTGCTTCTACATACTAAAATGTGCGCTGCGTTTAGTTGCGCACAAAAAAGTAGGACAGATTGCAGATTTTACATGCATAGATTGGCAGATTTTATGAGTATTTTATGCAGGATCTTCTAGCTCTGCCAGCAAAAACCTTTCTTGAAATTCTTTATTTAGGTCAAGACAAGTCATGTCCATCTATAGTGGACAACACAGACATCAACAATTCCATCAGACAACATAATCAAAGGCAAGAACATATAGCAATAAACCTCTTTCATGCAGAAACTACATGTATGCCCTGTGTATCAGCCCTACATGTGAAAATGTGTGCGGAGTTTAGCTGCACACAAAAAAGTACACAGCTACATCCAGAGCCACACAGACCTGCATATTTTACACACAAAAGTGTCTAAATGCATCAAAACACGAGTACTTTAGGTGCATATTTTACGCAGGATCTTCTGATAGCTCTGCCAGTAAGAACCTACAGTCCCTCGAGAAAATATACATATGCCTGTGTGCATGAGCCCTAAAGGGGAAAGGAGAGCCTTTTAAAGCAGAACTAAACCCATCGATTTAACTGTTTCAAAAAACATTTACATTCCTGGAATGCTAACTGTCACATTTGACTGTGTTCTCATCCCAACTGTTAAACCATCAAATGGCTGCTGTCATAAGTGATCACATGTGCAACATCATGGCAGTTGCAGATCAAACAGAGGGTAGCTAAGATGGCAGCTTCCTTGGCTGAAAAGGTAAGGAGCTATTTGAGTTTGGTTGAGAGCAAATGTGACAGTTAGTAATCCTGGTGTGCTGGGAATGTAACTGTTTTTTTTTTTAACTTTTAAATTGATGGTTTAGTTCCGCTTTAAATTGCTGAAAAAAAATGACAGTTATGCCCCGTACACTTGGTCGGATTTTCCAATGGAAAATGTGTGATAGGACCTTGTTGTCGGAAATTCCGACCGTGTGTGGGCTCCATCACACATTTTCCATCGGATTTTCCGACACACAAAGTTTGAGAGCTTGCTATAAAATTTTCCCACAACAAAATCCGTTGTCGGAAATTCCGATCATGTGTACACAAATCCGACGGACAAAGTGCCACGCATGCTCAGAATAAATAAAGAGATGAAAGCTATTGGCCACTGCCCCGTTTATAGTCCCGACGTACGTGTTTTACATCACCGTGTTTAGAACGATTGGATTTTCCGACAACTTTGTGTGACCGTGTGTATACAAGACAAGTTTGAGCCAACATCCGTCGGAAAAAATCCTAGGATTTTGTTGTCGGAATGTCCGAACAAAGTCCGACCGTGTGTACGGGGCATTATTCCGCAAAGTGTCTGTGGCTGGGAAAAAAAAAAAAATACACTTTAAACTGTTGCTGGAAAAAAAAAACAAAGAGGGCTTTCACACCGAGCCGCGGGGGGGCATCAGCGGTAAAGCAGAGCTTTTTTTTACTGTTGGGCCGCTGGCGGGGCGGTTTTAACACCCCACTAGCGGACGAAAGTGGGTTAAATCCGCCCGCAAAACACCGGAGCAGCGTTTTGCCGGTGGTATCGCAGCGCTTCCCCATTGATTTTAATGGGGAGCAGCGGTGGAGGAGCGGTGAGTTCACCACTCCTTCACTGCTCCAAAGAAGCTGCTGGCAAGACTTTTTCTGACGCCCTGCCAGCGCACGCTCCAGTGTGAAAGCCCTCGGGCTTTCACACTGGAGTGAATGGAGCCGCTTTTTTCAGGTGCTATTTTTAGCGCTGTAGTGCCTGAAAAACGCTTGGCAGTGTGAAAGGGGTCTAAAGGAGTCAATACTCACCTCCAATGCTCCTTTGTTGGCATTTGTGTGCCGGTTTTGGCCACCTTCATTGGATGACGTCATTCCTACACAGGGGCGGGAATAAGTCATCCCAGAACACAGGGATATGACTGCTGTAAGTTAAGCCGCACATGCACAGTTCAGTTTCCATTACTGAGATTGCTGTGAGCAGGGAGGTAGGTGTACTTTACTGCAGAAGACACATTACATAGCTCTTCTGCAATAAAACATCTACCTGCTTACAGAAGAACTCTAAGGCCCCTTACACACGGCATTCCATTTGTCCATTTTTCATCTATCCATTGACAGATTTAAAAAACGGACATTAATGCATTTGTATTGATCATCTTTTAACATCTGCATTCGTCCACATCCGTTTTTTTAAAAGAATCAAAGCCCTATTTTTGTACCAGAAAAAAAGCAGAACAAATGAAAAACTGATGTAAACGGACAAACGGTACGTTTTTGTATTGGTAGTGGATACAAAAAAAAGAGAAAAACTGAATCCATTTTTCTTTGAAAAAGGTGACTATACTGATAAAACGAATAGAATACCTGTGTGAAAGGACCCCAAGCCTGGGTTCACACATATGCGAACACAGACATGGCATGTGATTGGCACCCGCATTAATGTGTCGATCACATGCAATGTCTTTGCAAGTCAGTTTGTATGGCTGAACTTGCATTGGATTTGCACAAAAAGGCGCAGGAACCTTTTTACCCGCACTGGAATAGCGTTGGTTCCCGCCTCGCATGTGTGCGAACCCAGGCTTAATGTGTAACATGTTCAGTGTGCACCCCTCTCCTTCCCTGTGACAGCTGGTGGGGGATCCTCTCCCTGCATCCGCTGTCACAATTTGAAAAAAAAAGCCTGGTTGGCCAGGGCTCCACCCACACCGCCTCGTCATTCAGTGACAGTTTCCTGTGAATGGACTACAAGTTGCTGAGGCTGATGGTTCTCAATGAGCTGTGAGGGTGCTGGTGATTACTCTCATGGTTTATTGATCCTCTTGACCGTATCAGAGGTACAGCTATCCTGGGAGTCCAGCACTGCAGCCCCGATCTGCTGATTGCAGGTACAACGCTCTGCAGGCTCCTTAGGAGAAAGATGAAGAAAATGCAGATTTTTTTCGAATAAAAAATGTGCATTTATTTTCACTTTAAAATCGATCAGCCTGTAACAGGAATGATGTGTACTTACCTTCCCCACTGCCACTCTTTGCTCTGCAGTGGCTGAAGACCCTTTGTCATTGGACACTTCTGCTAGGGTCAGATGCTTGGTCCCCGGCGGTGCAGTTCCAATATCCAGTCCCTGCGTCATTATTGTCCCCTGTAGTGATATGGGGGGTCATGGAAGGAATCATGGTGGCGGACCAGGAACACGACACTCCCAGAAGTGTCAGATGCAGAAGACCGTTCTTCCACAGAGGGAAGGTGGCGGTCCAGGTAAGTGTCACTCCATTCTGGGATTCTAGAAAACTTTACCCAGTGACACAGTCACCCTAATATTGTGATATTTACATTGTAAATGGATGGGAAGAGCTGGAGGAAGCCCCTTATATTCCAATGACACTAATCTAGGGGACATTTCCAGGGACAAGCCCATAGCAGCTCAGCCTGTCCCTCGAAAAGCAGGGCCTGCTGCGGCTACATGACCCAACTATACACTATGGCGGCGGGGAGGACCCCCTCAGAACACACACTCACCCAGCACTAGCCTGGCCACATCTGAAGGGAGCAGCATGGCTGTGCCCGGACAGAGACTGTCATCCAGAGAACAGCCGAGGACCCCAACAACCGCTACACCCTCCGCTGCTCTCCCGCGCTGCACGGCGGTGCACACTCTAATTCTTCCCCCCTTCTACCACGGCTGCGCTCTTCAGTTCCGCACCCCTGACACATACAGGTCACCCAGCTCCAGTACTGCCTGGGAGTGCAGCCATTGCCACCCTCACAGTGCTGTATGACCACAGCTCCCAACTGTCCCTGATTTGGAGCAATGTCCCTCATTCCTCCTCATTTGTCCCTCATTTTGGTCTGATCTATATAGATTTATATAAAATGCACTTTTTATCTATCAAAAAGTGTTTTCCAGCACTAAATCTTTCATCTGATTTCTAAATTGCTGTATTTGTAAATTCCAAAAACCAAAATAAAGGAATAGTAGTGGTAAAAAAAGCACTTGTGGGTTTAACCAATCTTATTTTTTTGTTGAATTCCCCTTTAAGGGGGCGTGACAAGGGGTGTGTCCTATGCCTGAATACTTTTGCCGATAGGTGTCCCTCATTCCCACCTGAAAAAGTTGGGAGGCATGTGACACTGGGGGTTATTTACAAAGGCAAATCCACTTTGCACTACAAGTGCCCTTGGAAGTGCAGTCACTGTAAATCTGAGGGGTAGATCTGAAATGAGGGGAAGCTCTACTTTCAGTGCACCAAAGTGGATTTGCCTTTAGTAAATAACCCCCACTGTGTGATTGGTCAGAATTAAAAGTAGAAACTACATCAACATATATCTAAAAAAAACAACATTCTCTTTTTTGTAAATGCGTGTGTGTATATAGTAGCGAGAGAAAATTGCCCCGTGAAATTCGGTCTCTGTATTTGTCCCGGTGATCTTTGTCACCTTTGTGAGAGACAATCCCAAATTAGCAATCAAGAAAATGCTGGACGGCCGCTCTCTAATGCAACACCTAGTGCAGAATCAATAAATTCCAAACTGTCAATCCATAGATCACAGGGGTACAGAAACGAATCACTGACGCATTTCACACCTTTAAAAGGTGCTTAATCATGGCTTAAAGTGATTGTAAAGGTTCGAGTTTTATTATTTTTTAAATAACAAACATGTCATACTTGCCTCCACTGTGCAGCTCGTTTTGCACAGAGTGGCCCCAAACCTCGTCTTCTGGGGTTCCCTCAACGGCTCTTGCGGCTCTTCCCCGCATCAGTTAACCCCCCCTAGGAGAAGTGCTCTCCCAGGGGGGGTTACCTTGTGGGCTCACCCCCAGAGTCCAGCAGTTGGCGTCCCCCCCAGCACCCGCGTCATTGGATTTGATTGACAGCAGCGGAAGCCAATGGCTGCGCTGCTATCAATATATCCAATCAAGAGCCGGGACTCCGGGGGGAAAGGAAGAGCGCATCTCCGCCGGGTGAAATTCCAGGGCTCAGGTAAGTAAAACGGGGGGGGGCTTGGGACTGCCAGGTGTTTTTTCACTTTAATGCATAGGATGCATTAAGGTGAAAAAACACGAGGGTTTACAACCCCTTTAAGTGTCAGCTGTTTGTTCCTGTACCCCTGTGATCTGTGGATTGACAGTTTGGATTTTATTGATTCTGCACTAGGCGTTGCATCAGAGAGCGGCCGCCAGCATTTTCTTGATTGCTAATCACGTCTGCAGAACCAGCACCTGTATGATTTAGCGTGGTGTAGGTTGTTATGGGATCGCATGCCTGGAGCGGTGTGAATTTGTTTGCTTCAGACTAGACAATCCCAAATGTTGAGCTGCCCCCAGAAAAGAAATAGAGGAGAAATCTTCCAATGGGGTCACTTGTTCTGGTGTCAAGTGTATGATGGGGGTCCTGAGGGAACGTGCCCCACATAAGTCAGTAGTATTTCCCTGACGTGGAGCGTTCTCAGGAGCCCAGTGCTTCCTGGTTTGAGACAGCACTACTGTATCTACTTTCATATGGCTTCCACTGAAGTTCAAATGATTATTTATAAAGAAAAAAACTAAAAAACTGTATCTGACTCTTATGAAGCCAACGTTTAGCAGACTGTGCTCCCTTGTCTGGTCAGGGGCTGGGAAGGCAGAGGGCCCCAGGCAGTGGTGTCAAGTGTCCCGGGAATGCCGGAGTAGCACTTTAGGTTTGGGACAACACTGTGCGAAATTGTATAATGCCACAGCAACTACCCTGTTTCCCCAAAAATAAGACCTACTCTGAAAAGACCTACTGTTATTTTCCAGGAGGGCTGCAACATAAGCCTTACCCCAAAAATAAGCCCTAGTTTAACCGCTTGCCGATCACCCACCGCAGTTGTACTGCGGCAACATGGCTCGGCTGCACGAATCGCCGTTATCTTACGTCGCTTCCTTCTTTGGCCACTAGGGACGCGCGCCTACTGCTCGCCCACGGAGCCAGTGTTAGTGCCCGGCAGTCGCGATCACCGCTGGGCTCCTGCGATCGCTCGGGGAAGACGGAGAAACCGGGATCTGTGTGTGTAAACACAGTTTCCGGTTCTCTGAGAGGAGAAGTGACAGATCGTCTGTTTATACAGAGTATGAACAGCGATCTATCTCTTACCCTACACAGTCCCCTCCCCCCTTCAGTTAGAACACACACCAGGGAACACATTAACCCCTTGATCGCCCCTAGTGGTTAACCCCTTCCCTGCCAGTGACATTTTTACAGTAATCAATGCATTTTTTTAGCACTGATCGCTGTAAAAATGCCAATGGTCCCAAAAATGTGTCAAAATTGTCCGACGTGTCTGTCATAATTTCGCAGTCCCGATAAAAATCGCAGATCGCCACCATTACTAGTGAATTAAAAAAAAAGGAATAATAAAAATGCCATAAAACTATCCCCTATTTTGTAGACGCTATAACTTTTGCGCAAACCAATCAATATACGCTTTTTTTTACCAACAATATGTAGAAGAATACATATCGGCCTAAACTGAGGAAAAAAATAGGTTTTTTTTATATATTTTGGGGGATATTTATTATAGCAAAAAGTAAAAAATATTGTGTTTTTTTTTTTTCAAAATTGTCGCTTTTTTTTTTTTTTTTTTGTTTATAACGCAAAAAATAAAAACCGCAGTGGTGATCAAATACCACCAAAAGAAAGCTCTATTTGTGGGAAAAAAAAGGACAACGTCGCACGACCGCGCAATTGTCAGTTAAAGCGAAGCAGTGCCGAATCGCTAAAAGTACTCTGGTCAGGAACGGGGTAAAATCTTCCGGGGCTGAATCGGTTAAAATGCTTGTAGAATCCTATAATCCACTCTATTACAGTAGTATGTAATGTACAATGTGTGTGTTTCTGTAATATAATTGTGCCAAGTACCTTCGTTGCAGTGCCGCTCGGTGCTCAGCTGACCTCCCGCTGTTCTCCTCCTCTTCTCCAGCTGTCAGCAGGGGATCTTGGCCCCCCTCTGCAGTGCTCAGAATGGGGAAGAGAGGTCCAGCGGGTCACGGAAGTGCCGAGCAGCGCTATAATGAAGATATTTGGCACAATTATATTACAGAAACACACACCTTGTAAACTATATACTACTGTAATAGAGTGGATTAAAGGATTTTAAAAGCATTTTAACTTGGTTCACACTGGGGATTCCTGACAGGAAGGAAGGGAGGGAAGACAGCACATTAAATGGAAAGACCAAAATAAGCCCTTCTGTGTCTTTTGTTGCCAAAATTAATATAAGACCCGGTCTTTTCAGGGAAACGCGGTAAGCTTTCTTCTGCACTACATCTCATGGGTTAGTTATTTGGCCAAGACTGGGGCAATTTCTGCTACCATGCCACAAGGCCTTGCCAATGAACCTGCACTGACACTTTTTCTATTTGGCTCATTTGTTTTCTCTCCACATGTGTCACCCTGCACTTAAAAATGTGTTTCCTTTTTCGCTGAGGATGGTGAGCCTACCCTAAAGTCTAGGGAGTGGATGTGTGGCCATTAGATTCCTTCCCTCCCTGCCTCGGGGGAGGTCTCTCTTTGGGAAAATGAAACCCCCAGAGATTGCATCATCTCATCTTGCCCTGTTGCTAGGAGGTTGCTAAGAGACTTCTAGCAGCTGCTGTTCACCCTCACAGGAGCAAGTGATCCATCACTTTCAAAAGGAGCTCCAGGCTCTGTAGTTGCTGACTTCTAATATTAGGACACTTACCTGTCCAGGAATCCAGTGGTGTCCTCACCCGAGCCGATTTTTCAATGGGCTCCTGCTGCCGCCATCTCCACTAAGGGAAACCAGCAGTAAAGCCTTGCGGCTACACAGTCGGTTTCTTACTGCGCATGCGCGAAGCGCGCTGAGCTCTGTGAATGGTCGGGCTGCACGAAGGAGGAGGGGGGCCGAACTCAAAAAGGTGGCAAATGTGGCAGCGGAGGGGTGGAGGAGGCAGACAAGCGGAGCTTTCCCTTTTAGGTGGAGCTCCGCTTTAACTATGCAATACATATCATACCTGGAGTTCAGCTTTAAGGGCTGGTTGACACCAACCCCACACATGAATCGTACAGGAACATGCTTGGCATTCCTGTGCAATTCACATGCGGTTCTGTGCATTGTGATTTTACCCCATTTATTTTGAATGGGCTAAAATTGCACCGCACCAAAAGTAGTATATGTACTATTTTTTAAAATGCACTGTAATCAGATTGCATGGTGCAAAAGTACCATGCGATCCATTGCAAGCAGGTGCAGGTAAACGCACTGCGTTTACGACCTGCGTTTGGGGTGTCATTAACTTTCTATTGACACCCACTGCAGATCACAAATGGAGTGTGTTTTGCATGAGGTCTTAATCACACAAGAACACACAACACGTTCTGGTGTGATTCATGTGCAGCCAAGGTGTGAACTGGCTCTAAATCAGAACGAAACCCTCCTCTCCTTTACAGCCAAGGAAGCTGCCATCTTGGCCTCTGTTAATCTGCAGTTGTCATAGTGCTGCACATGTGATCAGTTATGACACCAGCAATATGATGGTTTGACAGTTTGACTGACAGTACAAACAAACGTGACAGTTATCAACACCATGCCTTGAATGTAATTGTTTTGGGAAACTGTTAAATCATTGAGTTCCGTTCCGATTTAACCACTTCAGCTCTGGAAGGATTTACCCCCTTAATGACCAGGCCATTTTTTGCGATATGGCACTGCGTCGCTTTAACTAAAATTGTGCAGTCTTGCGACGCTGTACCGAAACAAAATTGACATCCTTTTTTTACCCACAAATAGAGCTTTCTTTTGGTGGTATTTGATCACCTCTGCGGTTTTTATTTTTTGTGCTATAAACAAAAAAAGACCAACAATTTGAAAAAAAAAAAACTTTTTTTTTTTTTTTTTACTATCTACTATATTACATATACCCCAAAAAATATAAAAAAAACACCAATTTATTCAGCAGTTTAGGCCGATATATATTCTTCTACATATTTTTGGTAAAAAAAAATTTTAAAAAATCGCAATAGGCGTATATTAATTGAATATATATACTTAAACTACAGGATAGATTTAGGGACTTTTATATTTTTTATTGTTTTCACTGGTAATTGAGGCGATCTGCAATTTTTAACGGACTGCGACATTGACAAATTTGACCCCAAATGACACTTTTTGAGGACCAGTGACATTATTACATTGATCAGTGCTAAAAAAATGCACCGATCAATGTAAAAATGACACTGGCAGGGAAGGGATTAACACTAGGAGGCAATCAAGGGGTTAAGTGTGTTTTTAACTGTAGGGGGATGGGCTACCAGGGACATAACTGAGATCATTGTTCCCAATCATTGGGAACAGTAGATCTCTGTCATGTCATCTGGCAGAACGGGGAATTGTCTTGTTTACATAGTTCCCCGTTCTGCCTCTCCTCACCGCGATCGTGGGTCGCCGGTGGACATCGAGTCCACGGGCACTGATGAGCTCTTATGGACACTGATGAGGCTGTGCTGATGAGGTAGCACTGATGGGCACTGATAGGTGGCACTGATTATCAGTGTAAATAATGTACTTACTGTGCCCCTCACTGATCAGCCCTCATTTCCTCACATGCTGCACCATGCGGTTCTCTGCGTCTGCATTTTAGAAAAAGGATCTGGAATTTTTCCTCACATTCCCTGCAGGTACAGCGGCCATTTGGGCTGCTGTGCCCACACAAACACAGGGCAAACACATAGTTTTCCCGGGACAATCCCGATTTTTGGGACCCTCGTCCCGATCGGAGGCTGTCCCGAATCGGGATTTGCCCAGGGAAATCGGGAATGTTTGCATTTTACATTTTTTGGCAAGCAGGCTTCAGTAAAATGGCGGCCACTTCCGCCACCGCAGCTAGATCGCTCCCCCTTGTGTTCTGCCTCTCCTCACCGCGATCGTGGGTCGCCGGTGGACATCGAGTCCACGGGCACTGATGAGCTCTTATGGACACTGATGAGGCACTGATTATCAGTGTAAATAATGTACTTACTGTGCCCCTCACTGATCAGCCCTCATTTCCTCACATGCTGCACCATGCGGTTCTCTGCGTCTGCATTTTAGAAAAAGGATCTGGAATTTTTCCTCACATTCCCTGCAGGTACAGCGGCCATTTGGGCTGCTGTGCCCACACAAACACAGGGCAAACACATAGTTTTCCCGGGACAATCCCGATTTTTGGGACCCTCGTCCCGATCGGAGGCTGTCCCGAATCGGGATTTGCCCAGGGAAATCGGGAATGTTTGCATTTTACATTTTTTGGCAAGCAGGCTTCAGTAAAATGGCGGCCACTTCCGCCACCGCAGCTAGATCGCTCCCCCTTGTGTTCTGCCTCTCCTCACCGCGATCGTGGGTCGCCGGTGGACATCGAGTCCACGGGCACTGATGAGCTGATGTGTTCTGATGTGTTCTGCCTCTCCTCACCGCGATCGTGGGTCGCCGGTGGACATCGAGTCCACGGGCACTGATGAGCTCTTATGGACACTGATGAGGCACTGATTATCAGTGTAAATAATGTACTTACTGTGCCCCTCACTGATCAGCCCTCATTTCCTCACATGCTGCACCATGCGGTTCTCTGCGTCTGCATTTTAGAAAAAGGATCTGGAATTTTTCCTCACATTCCCTGCAGGTACAGCGGCCATTTGGGCTGCTGTGCCCACACAAACACAGGGCAAACACATAGTTTTCCCGGCCATTTGGGCTGCTGTGCCCACACAAACACAGGGCAAACACATAGTTTTCCCGGGACAATCCCGATTTTTGGGACCCTCGTCCCGATCGGAGGCTGTCCCGAATCGGGATTTGCCCAGGGAAATCGGGAATGTTTGCATTTTACATTTTTTGGCAAGCAGGCTTCAGTAAAATGGCGGCCACTTCCGCCACCGCAGCTAGATCGCTCCCCCTTGTGTTCTGCCTCTCCTCACCGCGATCGTGGGTCGCCGGTGGACATCGAGTCCACGGGCACTGATGAGCTGATGTGTTCTGATGTGTTCTGCCTCTCCTCACCGCGATCGTGGGTCGCCGGTGGACATCGAGTCCACGGGCACTGATGAGCTCTTATGGACACTGATGAGGCACTGATTATCAGTGTAAATAATGTACTTACTGTGCCCCTCACTGATCAGCCCTCATTTCCTCACATGCTGCACCATGCGGTTCTCTGCGTCTGCATTTTAGAAAAAGGATCTGGAATTTTTCCTCACATTCCCTGCAGGTACAGCGGCCATTTGGGCTGCTGTGCCCACACAAACACAGGGCAAACACATAGTTTTCCCGGGACAATCCCGATTTTTGGGACCCTCGTCCCGATCGGAGGCTGTCCCGAATCGGGATTTGCCCAGGGAAATCGGGAATGTTTGCATTTTACATTTTTTGGCAAGCAGGCTTCAGTAAAATGGCGGCCACTTCCGCCACCGCAGCTAGATCGCTCCCCCTTGTGTTCTGCCTCTCCTCACCGCGATCGTGGGTCGCCGGTGGACATCGAGTCCACGGGCACTGATGAGCTCTTATGGACACTGATGAGGCTGTGCTGATGAGGTAGCACTGATGGGCACTGATAGGTGGCACTGATTATCAGTGTAAATAATGTACTTACTGTGCCCCTCACTGATCAGCCCTCATTTCCTCACATGCTGCACCATGCGGTTCTCTGCGTCTGCATTTTAGAAAAAGGATCTGGAATTTTTCCTCACATTCCCTGCAGGTACAGCGGCCATTTGGGCTGCTGTGCCCACACAAACACAGGGCAAACACATAGTTTTCCCGGGACAATCCCGATTTTTGGGACCCTCGTCCCGATCGGAGGCTGTCCCGAATCGGGATTTGCCCAGGGAAATCGGGAATGTTTGCATTT
The DNA here is from genome assembly GCF_042186555.1 of Aquarana catesbeiana. Taxonomy (NCBI): domain Eukaryota; kingdom Metazoa; phylum Chordata; class Amphibia; order Anura; family Ranidae; genus Aquarana; species Aquarana catesbeiana. The sequence continues at coordinate 136,558,451 of NC_133325.1, read as the reverse complement.
TACATTTTTTGGCAAGCAGGCTTCAGTAAAATGGCGGCCACTTCCGCCACCGCAGCTAGATCGCTCCCCCTTGTGTTCAGTATAGAGAGGAAGGGGGCTCGTGCAGCCAATGAATCGGCTTCTCCTCTCGCACGGATCGGCCCCTCCCCTCTCCACTGAACACACGGCGCCTGTGTCTTGTCGAATACTGTCCCCATCGGATAGTGTCCGCCCTGTACTGCGCAGGCGCAGTACGGAGGACAAACGAACACCGGTGGCCTCTGTAATGGACATATGCACTGCTGGGGCCTGGGGGGCGTTAAGGGAGGGTCTGCACTGAGGGGGGTCTGCTGAGGGCGTCTGCACTGAGGGGGTCTGCATTGGTGGAGGGGGGGTCTGCACTGAGGGGTCTGCATTGATGAAGGGGGGGATTGCACTGAGGGGGTCTGCACTGATGGAGAGGGGTCTGCACTGAGGGAGTCTGCACTGATGGAGGGGGGTCTGCACTGAGGGGGTCTGCATTGATGGAGGGGGGTCTGCACTTAGGGTGTCTGCATTGATGGAGGAGGGTCTGCACTGAGGGCGTCTGCATTGATGGAGGGGGGTCTGCACTGAGGGCGTCTGCATTGATGGAGGGGGGTCTGCACTGAGGGCGTCTGCATTGATGGAGGAGGGTCTGCACTGAGGGCGTCTGCATTGATGGAGGAGGGTCTGCACTGAGGGCGTCTGCATTGATGGAGGGGGGTCTGCACTGAGGGCGTCTGCATTGATGGAGGGGGGTCTGCACTGAGGGCGTCTGCATTGATGGAGGGGGGTCTGCACTGAGGGGGTCTGCATTGATGGAGGGGGGTCTGCACTGGGGGGGTCTGCACTGAGGGGGTCTGCATTGATGGAGGGGGGTCTGCACTGAGGGGGTCTGCACTGATGGAGGGGGGTCTGCACTGAGGGGGTCTATACTGACTCTGCTGGGGGCACCTGATGCAAGGACGGACTCTGCTGGGGTCCCCTGATGCAAGGACGGACTCTGCTGGTGGCAGGAAACGTGGCTAGTGACACGCTCAGGGATCCCACTGATTCGGCATTATGGTGAGTTGAATGATTTGATTTTATATTACAATGTAATAATAGAAATAAATACAATAATGGTGCCGGGATGATTGAAGCGCTAACACCAGGTGTTTGGAGTATCTTTATCTGCTGATTGTTAAACTTTCTAGAATACACACATTTCTATTGTTATGTAGGATCTGGGGCTGCTGTCCCTTCATTCCTCTCTCCCCCTTTCCATCCCTTATTCATCTCTGACTCTAACCACACACCCTTCGAGCCACGCCCATTTAAGCCACACCCACTATTCCACGTAAACCACGCCTACAAACGCATGCCCCCCCCCCCCCCCCCAATTATTATTATCCGCCCACATATTTTTTTTTTGCAATGTTGGCAACTATGCAAACACAGCGTGAACCTAACTTTAATCATATGTTTTGAAGTTTTGTTCCTGCAAATGGAGGACCCTGGAAACAGAAATACACTTCTTAAATCCATAGGTGACATATTCTACTGTGTCCACTATGTATACACGTTTCAGACATGCATGTGCACATTTATTTATTTTTTTTAATGAAAATATATCTCTTATTTGCCCTCAGATAAATGTTTCTTTTAGTTTTCGTAGAATAGAACTTGTCAGTCTCAGGGAAGCACAGACATGGCCATGACAGGGAAGGAGCACAGAGCTGAGGAGTGTTTATGTTTATAACCAGGAAGGCGGGATTTGGGCACTGTGAGTCTATGCGGAACTGAAAGAGAAAGTGCTGCGGAAGGAAAAGAGTGTGACACCGCAGACAGCGTGGAGGAGCCAGGGGGACCAACAAGGAGGTGAGCAGAGTAGTGTTTATACTGGAGGCGGTAATGACATAACGGAGGGAGCACCGGGGAGAACTAGAGGCGGTAATGACATAACGGAGGGGCTGTGATGGGCAATGAGCGCTGTCAGTGTATTGGAGGAATATCAGAGGAGTGCAGTGAGGGAGTACAGGGGGCAGTAATGATATGACTGGAGAGATCCGCCTGCAGAAATAAAGAGAGCTCAGTGATAGCATGGATTTGATGGCCTACAACACAGTGACTGACGGGGCTGTATACTGGATTGTATGCAGAGCACATCTGTATCATTCTTCATATACTATTCAATGTTTTCTACTCACATGCATTATTGTGGTATTAAACCCAAAGGCAAACAAACTGGAGTGGAGTCCAGCCATCAGTTGCAAATCAGTGGTCTTGCTATCAGACAAGTTTTTTTGGTTGAATTTTCAACACAGAAAAACTAAATATAACATCATGTAATATATAAAATAATGATTACACAGAGTTATCACACATACGTCGCCCTCTCTAATGGCCCGTACACACCATCCAAATATCGTATGAAAACAGTCATCCGAGGAACGATCGTACGATATTTGGATTGTGTGTACACTACTTTCGACAGCCGATCATGACCGTTCATCCGATATTATTCGATCGGACATACACGAAAATTTTCCTCATACGATTCCAGATTGTACGATTTTCATTTAGTCAGTATAGTTGTCGTCCGAAAATAAAATCCAGTACAACACATTAAAACACATGACATCACTTCTGATTTTTTTTTTTTTTTTTTTTTGTCTGTCGTACAAGAATTTTCGTGACTTTATTTAGCTATTCAATTTCTGCTTGCGACTATTAAGCGAGGGTGGTCGTACGATCGGTCGTATGATATTCGGAACGTGTGTACGAGGCATACAGTATGGTATGATTTTACTGTGCAAATTTAAAGATACAGAGCCCCAAATGCCAACCCATTGGTTACACAATTACATTTTTCCAATACTTTAAATGGGTCAAAAACAAAATCTCCCATTGGACCAATACATTTACAGTGCAAATGTGTCGTACACACCCCCCTCTATGATATCTTTCAATACGGTATGATTTTATTGTGGAAATCTAAAGATACAGAGCCCCAAATACGAACCCATTGGCTACAAACTGACATTTTCGCAGTACTTCAAAATGAGTCAGAAACAAAATCTCCCATTGGACCAATACATTTACAATGCAGATGTGTCATACACACCCCCCTCTATGATATCCTAGAATACGGTATGATTTTACTGTGGAAATTTAAAGATAAAGAGCCCCAAATATCAACCCATTGGTTACACAATGACATTTTTCCAATACTTTTAAATAGGTCAAAAACAAAATCTCCCATTGGACCAATACGTTTACAATGCAAATATGTCATACACACCCCTCCCTCTATGATATCTTACATTACGGTATGATTTTACTATGGTGGTTTCAAGATACAGAGCCTCAAATACCAACCTATTGTTTAGAAAGCGACACTTTTCAAATGTTCTAAATACCTAAAAATATCATCTCCAATTGGAGCAACATATTTACATTTACACCCCTTCACGCATAAGGCCTCATACACACAGGGCGTTTTTACAGCTGCTTTTAGCAGTGTCAGACTTTTTTTTTTTTGCAGCCTAAAAACGCCACTCCATGTTGTTCTGTGGCCTCATGCGCACACAGGCTTTTAGGAGCTGTAAGTGGCATAGTTGTTTTCAAGCTGCAAAAAAAAAACCCAGGGCCAGCGCGTTCTGAGGACTGGCGTTAGAGCTGTAAAAATGTCTGACGCTGGTAAAAGCTGCTAAATGCGGCTTAACTCTGGATACAGCTGCGTTAAGCCTCGTCAAGCGTTTTTTTTGACATGTCAAAAATCAATGGTTCCCTATGAGAACCCATTAATTTGAATAGAAGTTGCACCAGAAATCGGATCATGATGTTGCGGCTTGTGCGCTGAGGATCTTGAAGGGGAACCCTCGCCAAAATGAAAAAAAAAAAAAACGTTTCTAGGGTACCCCCTGAAATCCATACCAGACCCTTATCCGAGCACGCAGCCCGGCAGGTCATGAAAGGGGAGGGGGGATGGCGAGCGCCCCCCCCCGGACCATACTAGGCCATGTGCCTGCGCCCCTCCACCCCAAAGCACCTTGTTCCCATGTTAATGGGGGGAAGGGCCTCTTCCAGACAACCATGGCCCGGTGGTTCTCAGAGTCTGCGAGCGGGGGGCTTATCGAAATCTGGAAGCAGCCCCTTTAACAAGGGGGCCCCCAGATCCCAGTCCCCCACCCTATGTGAATGAGTATGGGGTACATTGTACACCTACTCATTCACCCCAAAAAAGAGTCAAAATTAAAAAAACAGTACTCAGGTTTTTGACAAAGTAATTTATTGAAGCAGCGCCGGCGTCTCTTCTCCTTTCGATTTCTTCTCCCATTGGCGATGACTTCATTCTCCGGTTCATCTCCCTTCACCGATGTCTTCTTCCGCTGCCGGTTCTCCTTTCTTTTGGTGGTATTTGATTGCCTCTGCGGTTTTTATTTTTTGCGCTATAAATAAAAAAAATAGCGCCAATTTTGAAAAAAACACAGTATTTTTTACTTTTTGCTATAATAAATATCCCCCAAAAATATATTAAAAAAACGATATTTTTTTCCTCAGTTTAGGCCGATATGTATTCTTCTACATATTTTTGGTAAAAAAAAAAAAAAAATCGCAATAAGCGTATATTGATTGGTTTGCGTAAAATTTATAGCGTCTACAAAATAGGGTATAGGTTTATGACTTTTTTTTTTTTTTTTTTAACTTTTTTTTATTAGTAATGGTGGCGACTGCGACGTTATGGCGGACACATCAGACATTTTTGACACATTTTTGGGACCATTGTCATTTATACAGCGATCAGTGCGATTAAAAATGCATTGATTACTGTGTAAATGACACTGGCAGTGAAGGGGTAACTACTAGGGGGCAGTGAAGGGGTTAAGTGTTTCCTAGGGAGTGATTCTAACTGTGAGGGGGCTGGGCTTGAACACACAGGACAGTGATCACTGCTCTTGATCAAAGAGAGCAGTAGATCACTGTCCTGTCACTAGGCAGAACGGGGAATGTTTTGTTTACATAAGTATCTCCCCGTTCTTCCTCTCCATGACATGATCGCGGGTACCCGGCGGATAGCGAGTCCTCCGGTGTTGCGCTCGTGACACCGCTTCTTAAAGGGGACGTACCTGTACGCCCTTTTGCCTGCCAGTGCCATTCTGCCGACGTACATCGGCATGCGCTGGTTAAAGGTTGCTATCCGGTCCCAGCTTTCAGGGCACCCGACTCCAAACCTGGGCTGTCGGGGGGGAAAACCCGGAAGGGTGGCAACCCTACAGGTATGTAATCTCGGTCATTACATTTTAGTTGATAAAATCTACTATAGATTTAGTCCACTAAAATCTTATGTTATTTAGTTAACTAAAACTAGACTAAAACTAAAACAATTCAGATGACTAAAATGAAATGGCATTTTAGTCAAAACTAAAACTAGATCAAAATTTGTGGTCAAAATTAACACTGGTATTGAAAAATGTAAAAAAATTTATTTAAAAAAAAAAGGCAAGAAAAACAAAGGGTAACATTTTCGTAAGCAGTAAATCAGCCAATTCTACAGAAATTCAACAGTTATATTCAACAGAATAAGTTCAGCCACATCATCCCTGAACAATCCACTCCCTGTTTAGGGGGGGCATAAAACCTTAATGCCGCGTACACACGGTCGGACTTTTCGTCTACAAAAGTCCGACAGCCTGTCCGACAGACTTCCGGCGGACTTTCGGCGGACTTGCAGCAGACTTTCTAACGAACGGACTTGCCTACACACGACCACACAAAAGTCCGACGGATTCGTATGTGATGACGTACACCGGACTAAAATAAGGAAGTTCATAGCCAGTAGCCAATAGCTGCCCTAGCATGGGTTTTTGTCCGTCGGACTAGCACACAGACGAGCGGATTTCGGGGTCCGTCGTAGTTACGACGTAAAGATTTGAAGCATGTTTCAAATCTAAAGTCCGTCGGATTTGAGGCTGAAAAAGTCTGCTGAAAGTCCGGAGAAGCCCACACACGATCGGATTACCAGCCAGCTTTAGTCCGTCGGCGTCCGTTGGACTTTTGTAGACGAAAAGTCCGACCGTGTGTACGCGGCATTAGACTTATGTATGAAGGGGTGTAAATGTAAATATGTTGCTCCAATGGGATTTTTGAAGTATTTATAACTTTTGAAAAGTGTTGCTTTTATAACTAATAGGTTGGTATTTGGGGCTCTGTATCTTTAAATTTCCATAGTAAAATCATACCGTATTGTAAGATATCATAGAGGGGGGTGTGTATGACACATCTGCATTGTAAACGTATTGGTCCAATGGGAGATTTTGTTTTTGACCCATTTAGAAGTATTGGAAAAATGTCATTGTGTAACCAATGGGTTGGTATTTAGGGCTCTGTATCTTTAAATTTGCACAGTAAAATCATACCGGATTGTAAATGTTACAGAGGGTGATGTATGTGTGACAACTCTGTGTAATCATTATTTTATATATTACATGATGTTATATTTAGTTTTTAGTTTTGAATATTCAACCAAAGAAACTTGTCTGATAGCAAGACCACTGATTTACAGCTGTCTGATGGCTTGACTCCAGTAAACATGTATTATATTGCAGCTTATGATGGCTGCATTAGATTTATTTTTTTTAGGCTTTCTTTCTTTTATTTGCACCTGGGGATCCAGGCAGTACGTCTGTTGTTTTTTAAAAGAACAAGCTGTCCTGCTAATATAGCAGTTAGAGGGTTGAGACAAACCATTTACTACTGACAGGGGTCCTTTACAATGATCAACTTTTACTTATTTATGTAAAATCTTTATCCCAAAAGGAAATAAAATTGCTGTAACAATTTTAAAAAACTTAAAAAGTGTCAGCTGGAGTTTGGCTTCAGTTTGTTATTATATCAAAAGTCTGATAGCCCACCTAACACTCCCCTCGATTTGGAGGTTAACCACTTCAATACAGGGCACTTTCACCCCCTTCCTGCCCAGGCCATTTTTCAGCTTTCAGCGCTGTCATACTTTTAATGACAATTGCACGGTCATGCTACACTGTACCCAAATTAATTTTGAATCATTTTCTTCACACAAATAGAGATTTCTTTTGGTGGTATTTAATCACTGCTGGGTTTTTAATTTTTTTACAGAAAAAAAAAAGAAAAAAGACCGAAAATGCTGAAATGTTTCTGTCAGTAAATTTTGTAAATAAGTAATTTTTCTCCTTCACTGATGTGCGCTGATGAGGAGGCACTATCTATAATTGCCACACTTATAGGTGGCACTGATGAGCATGCACTGAAAGGCTGCACTGACTGGCGTCACTTGTGGGCACTGATTGGTGGCACTGCTGGGGCTTTCCTGTAATCAGGGCACTGATGATCAGTGCCCTGATTACCTGCCCTGGTTACCCCTGCCAGGAGATACCGCTGATTGGCATTCTTTGCCACACACTCTGCCAGTGTGAGGCGAGGATAGCCGATTAAAGGCACTAACGCATTTGATTGGACACAGCCGATCACATGGTTAAAGAGCTGCGCCATCGGCTCTTTACAGAAATCTGGGGTTGCGCTGTGTCCTAGCAACTTGCCGCGGCCACGATCGGTGCACGGCAGCTGCCATTCTGGGGTGCGACCTATGGCATCCACCCAGAACGAGAGCCGCACCACTTCTCCGTCATTTCACGGTGGGCGGCCAGTGGTTAAAGAGAAGCTCCAAAAAAAAAAAAAAATTTAAAAGTCAACAGCTACAAATACCATAGGTGCTGACTTAATGTGAGGACACTTGCCTGTCTAGGGATCCAGCAATGTCTGCACCCAAGCCGATTCTTCAAGCGTCTTTGGGTGCAGGCGCCGGGCATCTTAGCCTGTTCGGCTTCAGGGGAATTTTTTTCGTTTTTTGTATACATGTAAAAATCTTAATTTTGGCAATACAATTACATAAAAGAAAATAGAAAATTGCGCTCTGAGATAATAGAAAGCAGCTGACACTCACTATACAAATTGTGTAAACATGTAAAATATAAATAATAGTGCAGCGCTCATAGTGTAAAAAGTCTGCAGGGGGGAAAGAGGAGGGCCCTGACAGATCGCAGCAGCAATTTGACCCAGAAGTGGGAGTGGGTACCTGTCAAAACCGCTCACCCCCCCCCCCCCCCCCCAAAAGTGCTAAATGTGAGAGTGGAGAGGGAAAGGGTGCAAACAAGCGGCACTTCCCTTTTTTGGTGGAGCTCCACTTTAAGGCCCCTTTCACACTGGGGAGGTTTGCAAGCGCTATTGTGCTAAAAATAGCGCCTGCGAACTGACCTGGAACTGCTGCTGGTGTGTCTCCAGTATGAAAGCCTGAGGGCTTTCACACTGGAGCGGTGCGCTGGCAGGAGGAAAAAAAAACTGCAAACAGCATCCTTGGAGCGGTGTATCACCGCTCCTGCCCATTGAAATTAATGGGGCAGCGTGGCTATACCGCCGGCATAGCGCAGCTGTAGCCGTACTTATGGGCGTTTTTAACCCTTTTTCCCCCCGCTAGCGGCCGAATACCGCCGCTAAAAATAGTGGCGTTTTACTGCTGGCGCCCCCAGTGTGAAAGGGGCCTTAGAGCAGTCAGAAGTTTGAAGTACTTTCAGATGGCATCTGTCATGTCTCTGCTGCCATTATCACATATACTTATGAGACTTTTTCCACAAACGTTTGTTCAAAAATCTTCCAGTGTGTGACCAGCTTTAAAGTACAAGCAGGACCTATTTTTTTGCTTGTTTGTTTTTTATTTGCTTTTAGTTGTGGTCCCTATTTTGATATATTGCACACAGGCTCCAAAAGCGCTATGTTTTAGGCTGCATTCACGCCTTCAGCTTGTAAAACGCTCATCTCAAAAGTTCCAAAATGCCCAACAAGCAAAATCCCATTTATTTCAATGGCACCTGTTCACATATGAGTGTTTTGTCGCCTGAAGCAAAACGCCTGAAGCTAAAAAAAAGTACGTGAGCTTAGTTTTTTGGCAGGTTACAAGTGTTTTTGGACCCATAGACTTCAATAGAAACGCCTGACTTGAGCAGAAAAACGATCTGAAAAATGCTCAAATAGCATCTCTCCACCCCTAATTTCCTCTCTCTCTCCTTCCCCTAGTGCTTAAATTGGCAAAAAAAAAACCTGAAGCTGTGAAATCACTTGTAATACACTGCAAAAATGCTTTGAAAAAGCTTGTAAAAAAGCTGCAAAAAAAAAAAAAAAAGCTTAAAAAAAAGCCCCGCAAAAAGCCTGAAAACGATACGCTCAGGTGTGAATGCAGCCTTAAAGTGGAATTTTACGCATAACAACTTGATAAAAAATAAAATAAAGTTCTTTAGAAAGGAACATACATTCCACATTAATAAATATGCTCTCAAAATGAGTGTGTGCTGTAAATTGTCTCCAGCATTGCTCCTGTTCTGTTTCTTCTGCCTGAACAGCACTAAGTCATAAAGCATAACTAAACCCATCAATTTAACAGTTTCAAAAAAGTTACATTCCTGGAATGCCAGGATTGCTAACTGTCACATTCGCTTATTTCTTTAACCAAGCTGTCAAACTTTCAAATGTCTGGTGTCATACATAACTGGTCACATGTGCAGTACCATGGCATTTGCAGATCAAACAGAAGCAGCTTCCTTGGCTGTAAAGGATAGGAGAGTTTAACCACTCGCTTACCCGACCAATTCTGACACGTCTCTCATATATTTTAAAAATCTGTTTTTTTTTCCTAGAGAATTACTTAGAAACCCCAAATATTATATGTATATTTTTTTAGTAGAGACCCTAGAGAATAAAATGGAGATTGTTTGTTTCAATTTTTTATGTCACACAAAAATGAAAAAAACACAATATTTAACCCAATTTTTTTTGTAAAATAAGAAAGACGATGTTACGCCCAGTAAATAGATACCTAGCATGTTATGCTTAAAAAAATTGAACATGCTCGTGGAATGTTGGCAAACTACGGTACTTAAAAATCTCCATAGACGACACTTTAAAAACGTCTGCAGGATACCAGTTTAGAGTTACAGAGGAGATCTAGTGCTCGAATCATTGCTCTCTTTCTGACGTGTGGTGATTCCTCACATGTGTGGTTTGAATACTATTTAAATATATGGGTGTGGCCTACGGATGCATTCACTACTGTGCGCAAGCACGGGGGGGACAGGGGTGCTTTACATTTTTATTTAATTTTTTTTATTATTTATTTTATTATGTTTTTATTTTTACACTGTCCCTTTAAAAAAAAAAAAAAAAAATTGATCCCATTTATTCCTATCACAAGGAATGTAAACATCCCTTGTGACAGAAATGATCAGTGACAGGTCCTCTTTGTGGAGAAATCTGGTGGTCAATAATAAAAATAAGACCCCACTCTCTCTCCTCTACAATGTAAAGCATTCATTCCAAAAAAAAAAAAACATCTAATGCTTAAAAATAAATAGCCTTGTTTACATTGGGCTGGAACAGGAAGTGACATCATGACGTTGCTCTGGTCCTCCTAGATCATAGAAACGAGCAGAGGCCATCTTTCCTCCGCTCATCTCTGTTACAAGCCGCTGCAACTGCCGGATTGGTTCTCGGGGCTACCGATCATCCAAGTAAGCCCGGGAAGCGAGGGGGTGGGGTGTCTTGGCTATCACAAGGTGAAACCTCTATAGAAGTTGTACAGGAGGGATAGTTATAGGATATGGGGTTCAGGATAGGTCTTTAACCACCTCAATACCAGGCACTTTCACCCCCTTCCTGCCCAGGCCATTTTTCAGCTTTCAGAGCTGTCACACTTTGAATGGGAATTGCGCCGTCATGCAACACTGTAACCATGTGAAATTTGTATCATTTTCTTCACACAAATAGAGCTTTCTTTTGGTGGTAATTAATCGCTCCAAAAATAAAAGACCAAAATTTTGGAAAAAAAAAAAAAGTTTTTCTTAGTTTCTGGCAGTAAATTTTGTAAATAAGTAATTTTTCTCCTTCACTGATGGGCGCTGATGAGGCGGCACTGATTAGGTGGCACTGATGAGGAGGCACGAATATACCGCACTTATGGGCACTGATAGGTGGCACGGATGGGCGGCACTGGTGGGCACGGATGGGCAGCACTGGTGGGCACAGATGGGTGGCATTGATGTGCAGCAGTGATAGCCAGCACTGACTGGCATCACTAATGTCATCGCTATATAAAAAGCTGAAATAAATAGAAAATATTAGTACATTTTATTGCTGCAGTCTTTAAAGTGGACCTTCAGTATATTTTTCAACTTTCCATCTATGAAAACCCTCTTGTTTTTTAGTTTAACATTCTGAACACAATAAAATAAACATTCCTTAATAAACTATTTGTTAAGATTCTTACCTAAGCATTTTTGGAGATTATAGCAGTGGATAACTAGAACTTTTGGGGCACCGGCGCAAGAAATCATGAAGGGGTCCTTCTCTCAAAGCACGTTGGCGAACTGCCAGGGCCCGATTGCAAGTGTGACCTTTGTGACCCTGGTAGTTCCACTGCTGGTGTCAGTAGTTTTTTCTTTGCAGTGTCTTGCTATCCTAGGCAGGGGGGTTGTGTGTGTCTATTGATGCACACAGTGTAGGGAGACACAGCTCTAGTGCTACATGCAAGGGTGTCTTCATAGTATGTTGCAAGAGAAAGGAGCCACCCTGAAACAGGAAACCTGGGGCAGCAGCCATGGCACCAACTTTAAACTAGAAAATAGGCAAGGAATACCAGACGTTGAAGATGCATACTCTGTAAGTCAGTGGTTCTCAACCTCAGTCCTCAAGTATCCCTAAAGCCGCGTACACACGGGCAGACTTTTCGACCGGACTGGTCCGACGGACAATCCGATCGTGTGTGGGCTTCATCTGACCTTCAGCGGCCTTTTCCAGACGAAAATCTGACTGACTTTAGATTTGGAACATGTTTCAAATCTTTACGCCGGACCCAGAAATCCGCTCCTCTGTATGCTAGTCCGACGGACAAAAACCGGTGTACGTCATCACGTACGAATCCGTAAGTCTGTCAAAAGTCCGTGGAAAGTCCGACCGTGTGTACGCTGCATAACGGGCCATGTTTTCAGGTTTTCCTTAACTTTGCACAGCTGCTTTAAATCAATATCAATGACATGGTATTGATAAGAGGTATTTAATCTAAGGGAAGTTCCCAAAACATGGCCTGTTGGAGGTGCTTGAGGACTGAGATTAAGAACCACTGCTGTTATTAATTCAGCTGCTAAAAAAAAGAGATATACTGTATATACTATTAAAGAGTGAATCTGGTAAATATCAGACTCCGAGATCAAATTTTTGTATTAAAAGAAACAAACAAACAATGTCTTCCTTCAAAAAAAAAAAATGTAAATTTAAGAACGTTCGTTTTCGATTTTCTAATCATTAGTGGGGTCAAATCGATGTTCATTTTCAACCACAGTGACGGGAACATTTGGAAATAATAGAAAACTTCTTGGTCAAAGGAATTTTCAGACAGTGTATGAGGTTTTCGTTCAGAGATTACATTTGTTTTAAACAGAAATGTTAAAAGCAAGTGAAAATTTCAAACAACATTCTTTCATTCAGCGAATGTACAAAGATTTTTCATATGAATATTCTCGTCTGAAAATTGATCCGTGAGGCCAGCATAAGGCTTGGTACAAACCTATGCAGTTTGCTTGTGATCTGTTTCTGCAGTGCGTTTTGATTTTTGCACACGTGATTTTGCTGCAATTTGCATTTTTGCATCTTTTTGGACAATTTGTTGTTGGGCAGATTAAAAAACAAATTGCTGCAAAAACGCATTACATGCTTTTCTGCAGCTTCTCCATTGAAGTATATTGAACCAAAAAATCACAGTTTTGCGTTAAAAAAAAAAGTCCCTGACCCTTTCCAAACATGCAGTGGCTGAAAAAAGCATAGATGTGAATGTGTCCCATAGGAAATCATGTAAATGAAATGTAGTGCGTTTCTGCAAAAAGCACCAAAAAACACACATACTGTAGATATGAACCAGGTCTAAGACTATAGTAAAATAATGGGGTTAAAAAAAATAAAATTAGCCCTTTATAGTACAAAAAAAACAATCACTACTCCTAAAGGGTTTATTTTTTTTACTGTAGAACTGTGAAAGTAATATTTACAGTAGCGATTATTTTCTCTTTTTGTACTATAAAGGGTTAATTTTAGTTTTTTTTTTTTTTTTAACCCCATTATGTTACTGGCCGATTAATCGATTATGAAAATAGTAATCGATTATTTTCATAATCGATTAGTTGTTTCAGCCCTATCACTAACTATGTAAATCTGTTTTTGTTTTTAAAGTGTCAGAAACCCTCATGTGTTTTATTTTGTCAGTTCACTCCTCTCTATTTTCACTGCAGTAATGCCTACGGTTTGGCCAGTCAGTCAGGAAGTCAGATTCCTCAGTAAAGTGAAACTCTTGTGAGACACTTTAGGATGGGGGCGTCCATTGCTGGCCTACTAGATGAAATAGTTTGAGCTCACCCTCCTAGAATAGAAATACTTTGAGCTCACCCTCCTAGAATAAAGATGCAGATCAGGAAAAGTCAGAAGCCCTGAATGTGCAAACTTCTCCCAGGACATGAACTTTGAAGTACTCATGCTTTGAATTTGCCTGACAGCCAAGCATAGGTCAGTAACAGCTGCTTCCCATTTTCTCTTATTCAAGTTTTTAGAAGATGCATTAGCCACCATATCTCTTGAAGACCTTAAAGTGAGGCGTCACCACCAGGGTGGATTTGATTTAAATCACTAATAAAAAGGCTTGAGTTAAATCATAATTTGTAATGAGGAACTGTCATCTCAGTCCCACAGAAGATCCTCCTCTGACCCCGCTGTTGACTCACCGACAGACCCATTCACTTTAATGGGATGGCTGGTGATGAGGCAGTGACACAAGTTGAGGGACAAGGCGGGCATTCACTCACCTGCTACTGCCAACAGGCACTGCCATGATGGATCTGAAATGACTGACAGGTGCTCTTTAAATGTAAGGACTTATTCTTGCTGGTAGTTAGAATCTTTAATATTTGCAAACAAAATGAAGGTTTCCTATTTAGAATAATAAGCGGTCAGGTTAGTAAAACAGCAATAGCAGAACTGATTAAATCATACAATTTGTAGTGTACATAGATTTGCAAAACAATGGGTTAAAGGAATATTGCTGAACTTTGTTTTATCTCATGGTTACTGTGAAATTGTGTGAATGCATCAATGCAGTGCATGTTATCTCAGCTTGCAGAGCTTGGATTCATTGAATGAGTTTACCAAAAATGTAAATATTACAGAATATACAGCCTCATGCTACATAACTAAGCTCCATATCATGCTGAATAAACTAAATTTTTAATGTATCTTAAATGGAAACCTTCTTAGTTTTTTTTTTTTTTTTTTTTTTTTTTTACTCCAAATGCATTTTTATTAAATTTTGATAAAAAATCAAAAAAATAAGATTTAAATAAAAAACATTCTATTTTTTTTAAATCATTGATTTGTATCCACCCTGGTCACCACACACTTTTACAGAGGTATTTTTTTTTTTTTTTTTTAGGCAACTAATTTTCATCTTTTGGTACCAGCATTGCTATTTTGTTAAAACCGGACTTAGATTTTAAGTAGAATGAAGATCAGATCTCACTTACTAATTTGGGGTCCTAGAGTTTGGGTTAATGTAATTTGTAAGATTTTCTTCCATGCTGTGATTGGTTGTTGTTTTGTTAATTTGAGCTGTGTGAAAATGCGGTATGAACTGGAATAAGCAGAAGGACAAGAACCCTTTTAGAGCCACATTTATCAATGTTAACATGAAGTGTTTCTATTGTGGGAGTGTGAACTGTATTTGGGACCCATCCAGGAGTGTGGAATCTCTCCGCCTTGCTCTGTTACCCAGACTGCACTGGGACGGACTCATGCTTGTGTTATTATTTTTGGTTATAGGCATAATGCAATTCCTTTTATATGGAGTAGGCAAACCTACAATAGATCCTCCACCTTTAAAAAAAATATTAAATACACATGATTTTGCAGGTAAAAAAATGTGCATTTATTATTTATTTATTTGCTTGTTTTTTTTTTTTTTGTAAAGGAGCCTGCAGAGCACTGTGCTTGCGTTCAGCAGATCGTAGGTGGAGTGTCAGGCTCTGGCACAGTCTTCCTCTAGTTTTGTGCCCGTATTCCCATTGGGTTTTCTGTTACAAAGAATTAATGAACTACAAGCTTGCTGATTAACATCTTTGCAGCCCATTCAAACTACAAGCATGTCTGCAGAACTCTGTGAGTGAATGACACGGAGCTTCGCACAGCCGCGCTGTTTTCAAAATGTGACAGCAGGTGCGGGGAGAGGATTCCTCCACCCACTGTTACAGTAACATGTTACCAATTGAACTGCCTCTGATGCTCATTCCGCACTTGAGAACATCTGTGACTGGTGGGTCCAGAGGATCCGGCGCATCACGGATCACGGTAAACGTGATCGCTCCGTCAAATGATGGAGGGATCACTTTTAAAAAAACCGGCATCACGTCTGGTTCCTCTCTCCCCTCCCCGTACCTATTGGTACAGTGCGAGGGGAGAGATCGGTGGCAGCAGCGCTGTGGCCTGGATTTGTAGTGCCCACAGCACTGCTCTGTGCCCATTCCAGCCATCCATACCCATCCATGCTCAGCATACTCAGCCATCCATCCATGCTCACCCATCCATGCTCAGCATACTCATCCATACATCCATGCTCAGCATACTCATCCATCCATGCTCAGCATGCTCACCCATCCATGCTCAGCATGCTCACCCATCCATGCTCAGCATACTCATCCATGCTCAGCATACTCATCCATACTCAGCATACTCATTCACCCATCCATGCTCACCCATCCATGCTCAGCATACTCATCCATACTCGGCATACTAATCCATCCATCCATGCTCAGCATACCCATCCACACTCAGCATACTCATCCATCCATCCATGCTCACCTGTCCACACTCAGCATACTTATCCATCCCTACTCAGCACACTCATCCATCCATCCATCCATGCTCAGCATACCCATCCATACTCAGCATACTTATCCATCCATCCATGCTCATCCATCCATGCTCACCCAATCATACTGAGCATACTCATCCATCCATCCATGCTCATCCATCCATCCATCCATACTCAGCATACCCATCCTTCCATGCTCACCCATCCATACTCAGCATACCCATCCATCCATGCTCACCCATCCATACTCATCCATACATACTCATCCATCCATGCTCAGTCATCCATACTGAGCATACACATTTTGGAACGGTCTTCCTCGATTCACTGACTTTAGCGTAAAGTGTCAGGACTCCTAATCCAGAATACTTGTTTATAGCTCCAACCTGTCGCTTTCTTGGGACCATATCCCACTTCCTGGACTATTCTGCCTCTTAAAAAGTGGATTCAAACCAATTGTTTTGTGTTTAGCACATGTCGATGCACATTAAACACATTTGTGTTGACATGCGTTTTTTAAAGTGTTTTTTTAACTGTTTTTTATCTTAATGCATTGATGTAATGCGCTGTAACAGGTTTAAATGTTGCACGTTCTATTCTTCTGCATCACACACCATTGCAGCTCATTAGTGTAAACTGGGTTAGTTGGAAAACAAGGGATTGCGATTTGCATTTGATCTGTGTTGAGCAATGCAACCCAAAGCACATAGTTTGAATTGACCCTAAAGCCCAACGCCAACAAAAGCTTTCTAATTTTTTTTAACTGTGTGAAGAGAGCATAGAATTTGGAGTGATTTTCCCTCTATGTAGCCACAAGGCTGTGAAGTGAAACACTTCAATTGGTTTGTGTATGTAAATCTGCTAGTACATCTAAAATCCCCTTCCCCCTCCAGATTAGCAATGCTGCTGTCTGCTGTGCCCACGTTTTCCTACATCCAGAGTGGGGGCACGCTAATACAGGAAGTGTGTTACTGGCAAGATCACCAGGGGAAAAAGCCTAAAAAAGAAAATGAATGCAGCCACCACAACTAATGATTGACAATTTGCAATACATTTTTGATTTTGCATTTAACCACTTGCCGACCGCGCTATAGCCGAATGACGGCTGCAGCACGGTCGGATAACTCTGGGATGGCGTACTATGACGTCCTCCCAGAATCCCACTCGCGCGCACCCTGGGGTGCGAACCCAAGAACATCCGTGGACCTGGCGCATCACGGTAAACGACCGCTGATAGCGGCGGTTTACTACGTGATCGCTCCGTCAAATGACGGAGCGATCACTTGTAAACAAACCGCCATCACGTCCGGTTCCTCTCTCCCCTCCCCGTACCTATTGGTACAGTGCGAGGGGAGAGGGGAGAGATCGGTGGCAGCAGCGCTGTGGCCTGGATGTGTAGTGCCCACAGCGCTGCTCAGTGCCCATTCCAGCCATCCATACCCATCCATGCTCAGCATACCCATCCATCCATGCTCACCCATCCATACTCAGCATACACACCCATCCATCCGTCCATGCTCAGCATACTCATCCATGCTCATCCGTCCATACTCAGTATACTCATCCATCCATCCTCACCCGTCCATACTCGGCATACTTAGCCTTCCATGCTCAGCATACCCATCCATACTCGGCATACTCAGCCATCCATACTCCGCATACTCATCCATACTCAGCATACTCATCCATCCATACTCAGCATACTCATCCATCCATGCTCACCCATCCATACTCAGCATACTCATCCATCTATGCTCACCCATCCATACTCAGCATACACACCCATCCATCCGTCCATGCTCAGCATACTCATCCATGCTCATCCGTCCATACTCAGTATACTCATCCATCCATCCTCACCCGTCCATACTCGGCATACTTAGCCTTCCATGCTCAGCATACCCATCCATACTCGGCATACTCAGCCATCCATACTCCGCATACTCATCCATACTCAGCATACTCATCCATCCATACTCAGCATACTCATCCATCCATGCTCACCCATCCATACTCAGCATACTCATCCATCTATGCTCACCCATCCATACTCAGCATGCTCACCCGTCCATACTCAGCATGCTCACCCGTCCATACTCAGCATACTCAGCCATCCATGCTCAGCATACCTGCATACTCAGCATACTCATTCATCCATCCTTCCTCATCCAAACTCAGCATACTCATCCATCCACCCATCCGTGCTCACCCATCCGTGCTCACCCATCCATGATCAGCCATCCATACTGAGCATACTCATCCATCCATGCTCAGCTATTCATACTGAGCATACTCATCCATCCATCCATGCTCAGCCATCCATACTCCGCATACTCATCCATCCATCCATGCTCAGCCATCCATCAATCCTCAGCAATACTCATCTATCCATCCATGCTCAGCCATCCCATCCACCCCCATCCATAATTAGCCATACCCATCCGTACTCAGCCATACCCAGCCATCCCATCTATACCCAGCCATACTCAGCCGTACCCATCCGTACTCAGCCGTACCCGGCCATGCTCAGCCATCCCCATTCATGCTCATCCATGCCACATCAGTTATCATCCATGACACATTTTTGCCACTACAGTGCCTCACAAAAGTGTAATAGGTTGTCAAATTAGATTTGAAACTTATGTCCCTAGAACACCTGATGGTGCTCCCTGCATGTTGGTCCCCTCTATGTGGCCACGCTGTGGAAAAGTCTCACACATGGTATCGCCGTACTCAGGAGGAGTAGGAGAATCTATTTTGGGGTGTAATTTTTGGTATGTACATGCTATGTATTAGAAACATTGTGTAAATGGACAACGTTGTGTTAAAAAAAAAAAAAAAAAATGCGTTTTCATTTTCTCTACACATTTTCCAAAAACTTGTAGAAAAAAATGACATGTTCAAAAGACTCGATATGCCTCATAGATTATACATTGGGTTGTTTTCTTTCCAAAATGGGGTCATTTTTGGGGCATTTCCATTGTCCTGGTTCTGCAGGGCCTTCAAAAATGTAAGAGGTAGTCAAGAAATTATGTGTGTAATTTATGCTCCAAGAACGCCTGATGGCGCTCTCTGCATGTTGGGCCTCTGTATGTGGCCACGCTGTGTAAAAGTCTCACACACGTGCTATCACCATACTCAGGAGGAATAGTAGAATGTTTTTTGGGGTGTAATATGTGCTATGCATATGCTGTGTGTGAGAAATAACCTGCTAATATGACAGTTTTTTAAAAAAAAGAAAAAGAAAAAAAATCTTGATTTTGCAAAGAATTGTGGGAAAAAATGACAACTTCAAAAAACTCACCATGCATCTTACTAAATACCTTGGAATGTCTACTTTCCAAAAAGGGGTCTTTTGGGGGGTATTTGTACTTTTCTGGCTTGTTAGGGTCTCAAGAAATGAGATCAGTACTTCAGGTGTGATCAGTTTTCAGAGATTGGCACCATAGCTTGTGAACTCTTTAACTTTCACAAAGACCAAATAATATACACCAATTTGGGTTATTTTTACCAAAGATATGTAGCAGTATAAATTTTGGCCAAAATATATGAAGAAAAATTACTAATTTGCTAAATTGCATAACAGAAACGAAGAAAAATGCATTTTTTTTTTTTTTTTTTTTTTACAGAATTTTCGGTCTTTTTTTCTTTTATAGCGCAAAAAATAAAAAACCCAGCGGTGATTAAATACCACCAAAAGAAAGCTCTATTTGTGTAAAAAAAAAAAAAAAAAAGACAAAAAAATTCATGTAGGTACAGTGTTGCATGACTGAGTAACTGTCATTTAAAATGTGAGAGCGCCGAAAGCTGAAAATTGGTCTGGTTAGGAAGGGGGTTTGACCCAGTGGTTAAAGCGGTTCTAAAGCCTTAAGTTCTCTTTTTTTTTTTTTTTTATTAGGTATTGTAAAATGGGTAACATTACAATATATATTTTAGTATTCAGCATAAAATGTGACTGTCTTTAGCGTACCGAAATACAGTATGTAATTTTGCATATAATATAGTAGAAACAGAAAACAATTTAACATAAAAAAAATAGAATACAATATAGTTCTATAACCGATATCCTAAAATTTGTTGGATAATACCAAAAGAAAAAATAGAAAATCTAGTCAGTTATAGTGTTCATATTAGAAAAAGCAGGCTTCCCATTTTGCATGAAAAATGTACATGGAATCAAAAATCATATGAAATATTCTTTCCGTTAGCATATTGGCATCAATTCAGTCTTTGATTCAAAGTTTCTTTTTTTTTTTTTTTTTTTTTTTTTTACATTCATGCTTTCTTTGCATTAAAGCGGAGTTCCAGTCTCCTGTGAAAAGAGCATCCTAACTATGGGCACTCGGCTGTGACAGCTTGCGGCTTCACAGACTGGTGCCCACTGCGCATTGTGAATGGACAGGTAGTCTTCTGGGACCTGTCATGTGTCTCAGAAGACTGCAGGGGGGAGGGAGGTACCTTTCAAAATCGGGTACCTGAGCCCCCCCCACTCCTCCAAAAGTGACGATTCTTCAAGAGAAGCGGGGGACGACTAAAGCGGAACTTCCCTTTTTGGGTGGAGCTGCGCTTTGAGGTAAAAATCCTTCTCTGCTGCGGGAGCCCACCCCACCTTATAATTACCGGATAATTATAATAATTATAACCTTATAATTACTGGAGTTTGATCCAGTGATGTGCTACTGTAAATCACATCCTGTTAGCCAATGAGGAGAGAGCTGGCGAAGGGACACACAGAGCAGCGGCTCAGGAGCAAGCCTGCTCGGGTGCCCCTGTAGCAAGCTGCTTGCTATGGGGTCACTCGGCAGGGGGGAGGAGCCAGGAGAATCGTCCAGGGACCTAACAAGTGGAGGATCGAGGCTGCTCTGTGCAAAACCATTAAGAGAGCAAGTACTGTAAGTATGACATGTTTGTTATTTATAAAAAAGACCAAAACACAAAACTGCCCTAATATCACTTTAAAGCAGTATTATAATACTTACAAGTGTTTGTTATTGATTTTATGTGTTCTTATTTGTTACGTATCTTCCTCCCTAGGTATAAATTACAGATGAGAAATTATTGTAGTCGTTTGTAATCTCAGGAGTGTGGATCCTGCAGTCTGCCTCCAGATATCCCTCGTCACAGCACAATGAGTCTTGCTCTACATGAACTGCTGCTCTGCTGCCGACAATTGGAGACAGACAAGGCCACAGAAAGACGAGTATGTATTTATTAGACTCTATATAAACACTGTCATTTATTCCAGCCATTTGTGCTTAAAACATTTTCACTTATTGTTACCTTCTCTAGTACAAACTATTGGATGTGGAGCCTGATTCATCAAGCTGTGATAGCACAGGGCAGTTATTTTCTAGGTCTGTGGGCTTAAATCACAAAGAGTTAAATTCCGAATAGGTATGTTTGGTAAATTATTGAATGGATCTAAAGTAGCACTCCTCCACTCCGCCATGCCACCATAAATAGAACTGCAATGATTACTGTGCAGTAAATACCGCTAAAACTGACAGTGAATTGACATTTTGAATATTGCATGAGATGATTGGAAAAAATATGTCATGTGATCCAATTATATCATGCAATATTCTTCAGTGAATTGAGCCCTGTGTTGCTGTTTGTCATTTTCCCTGTATTTTTCTTTCCAAATGACAGTGGTCATTGGGACATGGAAGTTAGGTGATATCTACTGACAGAAATGGCAAACAAAACCTGGTAGAGGTTTAAACCCTTTAGCATTCTTTTCAAAGCTACAGAACAAAATGCCAAAAACTGCTTTGTTCTGTTTTTTGTACATTTTCTGTAATTTAGGTATAAGTTTGTCTTATATTTAAAAGTCAATATAAAGAAATTGAAAATAAAAACGCGTCCGTTCAATCAATATTGTCCCATGTTTTTATCGACCAGTTTAGCATACCTTAAGTGCTTTTACAGCATGATGATTTGGGCTCATAATAATTTTATTATTCTCAGAGACAGTATTGCATGTATTAGTAACTTAGCTCTGTCATAAATTAGCAAACTCTTCGCAAACTTGTGTGATTCTTTAATACACATATCCATTTCTTCTGTGTGTTTTGTAATCTTAACTGGAAAGTTCTGTTTAATCACGTAAGACCTCTCTTCTTTCCAGAAAGAAATTGATAAGTTCAGACGTTTGCTCCGGGATAAGGAGACAATCCAGCAGTTGGATCGTAACTCTGATAATCGGCACACCAAACAGCTTAATTGGGATACTGTATTCAGGTTAGTGGTCTTGTTTTTCATGCTGCTTATAGGTGGACATATATCATCCTTGTATTGCAGCATCCTACTTGAACAACTGCTGGGATAAAAATCACAAATTACTTTTCAGAGCACCATGGATTATCTATTTAGCAGTAGCTGCCTGCTTTTGTCTCTTACTGGAACCATCTAGTAAGAGATGAGCTTGAGCTGTGTAAATTATGTTTTTTTTTTTTTTTTTTTTAAACAAAGGAAACTGAGAAAAACATGTTAAAAAAAAAAAAAAAAAAAAAGCCTAAAGCTTCACATGAGGGTTGGAAAAAAAGACTAATTAAAGAGGGGCCCCGCTGCTGTTTTTTTTTTTTTTAATCCCCTGCTTTATTGTTATCCGGGGTTGTCCTTGATTCACCTGCTTAGTGGGTCACCTAGTGCAATACGCTGATCAAGTCCAATGCTGCCATCTTGGTCCTCCACAATCATTGGATGCTGGCTACCTCCTCTGAGTTAAAGCAGCTGGCCTCATGATATGCCAGCTCTCCCCATGGTTGCTCTTTGCCCATGTTGTTGCAGCCTCGTGGGATATGTGACATGGTATCCCAGGAGGATCAGGGAGCAGCACATGTCCTTCTCAACCAGGCAAGAATTTAAAATAAATAATTTAACGGTATATATTGCAGAGTGTTGATGGAGTTTATGATCTGGAGGGTGAAGGTCTGTTTTAAAGAGGACCTTTATTGTAGAAGCTGTAAACAACTTACTATGCCTTGTTCCATCTTCTGTGTGGAGGCAGCCATCATGGTAGAGGCATGGCTTCTGCATGTCATAGCTGCCCTGGTGACTGAGGACTTGATGACTGGTGGGGAAATATTCTTGAAGCAGCAGGAGTGATGAAAGAAGCACAGAACCACAAATGAATGCAGTAGAAGCAGGAATCTTCTTGCATTGTAGTTCCCCTGGTACAGTTTTCTCTTCAGCAGGGATCCCAGTGAACAGCACAATAGTGACATTGCCAAATCTTACTACAGTTCTCGTCAGACTGGCAGGCAGTGGCACAGGAATTGTCAACCACAAATAATTGTCCTTGTGTGTTACGTCTATAAAAAATAATGTGACTGGTTCAGGGAGGAGGTTCTTGCCCCCTCTCCATTCCTGTGTTACAGCATCCCCAGTGTCTCAGATTTTTAGAAACCACCAAGGTCTTGGCTATTACTAATACTAAGAATAAAGTGTGTTTTAATTTGTGTTGGTGTTTGAGTTTTTCAATTCCTTTAAACACTGCCTTTGTTGTAGCTATATGCAATGCTTGTGTCTTTCAGGTTCTTACAAAAGTATATCTACAAAGAGATTGAAAGCCTTAAGTCTGCTAAAGCAAATGTCTCCCAATCAACACATGCCGCTCGACATAAGAAAATGCAGGATATTAGCAGCCTTGTTAAATATTTCATCCGCTGTGCAAATAAAAGTGAGTACAAACAGTGAAATTGTTGGATATGTTGGTATTGATGCCATGGTTCCATTGGTGCTTACAGAGATATTAAAGTGACATAAAGTTGGGGGCGTGGCCAAGATGGCAACTTAGGAGGACGTGTTTCTCAGAGCTCTGCTGAAAGACTCCCTAATATCCCGATTCCTGGCGCTTGTTTTGTGAGGGGATCTACCATCAGTAGCCTGAATGCCATACAGAACACGGCGGCGGGCTAAAAAGATACGTTTCCCACAAAACCTGGACGATACAGCTCCGATTGCGGACCCCCACGTGGCGGATTCTCCCCGGCGGCTCTCCAATATGGCGTCGCAGACTGAGGCCGCGGACCCGGCCGAGACGCCACAGCTTGGATTTCCGGAGGTAATGGCTGCGATCGCCTCCTGTCAGGCGGCCCTGACTAGCAAGATCGAGTCTGTGCAGCTCGATGTGAGCCTGATTCGGCAGGACCAGGACAAGCTTCGATCGAGGGTGTCTGAAGTGGAGGAGCGTGTGGGCCTGGCGGAGGATGCGGTCGCAGACCATGCTGCATCCATCCGCACATTGCAGACTAAAGTCCGGGCCCTGGAATATAAGGTGGATGACTCCGAGAACCGGAACCGAAGAAACAATCTTCGGATTGTAGGCTTGCCAGAGGGAGCTGAAGGAAAAAATCCTACGGTCTTTGTAGAGGAGCTGCTGAAAACCCTACTCCCTGCAGCGCAGTTCTCCCCCTTCTACACTGTGGAACGTGCGCATCAGATTCCTCCTGTTCCCGGTCCACCTGGCTCCAATCCCCGCACCCTGATCTTCCGTATGCTTAACTTCAGGGACCGGGATGCTGTTCTGAGGGAAGCGCGCAGGGCTGGTGAAGTAAAGTTTCAAAATGCTAACCTACTTTTTTTTTTTTTTCCCGGATTATTCTGTGGAAACACAGAAACTACGCAGGTCCTTTGACCAAGTTAAAGCTTCGCTGCGGGCGCGGAACATTAAGTACAGCATACTTTTCCCGGCCAGATTGCGGGTGCAGGATGGTGAGACGGTGAAATTCTTTACATCCCCCCGTGAGGCTGCCACCTGGCTCGAGACTTTGCCACAGCATTGCTAAATCAGTAGATACTTGCATCTTTCTCTAGACCAGTTTGGGAAACCGCATAACTGTTTATAAGCTTTTAATTTGCTAAAGTTACCACCTCCTTCTCGCAGCAACATGATGGAGACTCTGGCGCAAGCTTTTGTTACTACACAACTCCACTGCACTGGACGCTCTGGCGGATCAAAAACTTTTGCTGTGCACCTGGGACAGAAGAGGATCAACCTGCTGGCCTCTCTTAATCGCAGAAGACCCTCTACGACCCATTAATTCACACCTGCTGCTGCACTGCTAGCTATACTCGATAAGGATCTCCATTGAACGAGTGGTTAGTGCTTAGGCATAAGGGTAATGCAGCCAGTGAACTGCCATACTGTAGCTATGGATACCTATCCTTATCCTACAAATGCTGAGTGCATGTGCAGAGCAACTTTTTTCCTCAGGTGGTTGCTGTGGGGGGGAGGGGTGTTTCTTCTGTTACCTTTCTGTTTTTGGTTTATTTCTCATTTTGAACAGTCTTTTTATGCCGGTCTCTGAGTTAAGGGTTAGAGAACAGAGCTCGTCAGAGCTGTAACTAAGATATGTGCCCCTGTGATAATCCAGGAGAAATGATTGCTATAACTTACTTCTTCTAGGCAGGGTATTGAGCTAAGAGTGAATGAGCCTAGTATCTCAGTACTGTAACCATGATATGTGCCCCTGCAACACTCCAGGAGAAATGATTTTTATAACTTATATTGTTTTTGCTAGTGTTTGAGTTAAAAGTGAGTGAGCCTAGAGCCTCAGTTTTGTAACCAAGAAATGTGCCCCTGCAATAGTCAGGAGAAATGGTTTTTATAAACCTAGGATATTTTTTGCTGGTACCTGGGTTAGGAGTGAAGGAGCCCAGTGCCTTCGTACTGTAACTAAGCTATGTGCCCCTGCAATAGTGCAGGAGAATTGATTTCTATATATAAATTATGTCTTTCCAGCATCTCTGTTGTCTGGCTAGACAACTTCATTGTATTTAAGTTCACGCCCCTACTACGGTTGTAATAGTTGGGATTTATGGGGATCTACACATCACCAGTTTCAAGGGGGTGTGGGGGAGGGGGGGGGGGGGAGTTTTCTGCCGTTGCAGACATAGGGGAATTAGATGTGCTAGCTTATTCGAAAAAGGAGTTGCTTTTGACACAAGTGGGTTCTTATGCCCTTCATCACTGTACCAGATGATTGCTGTTATGCAGTTGGATTTATCCTTGCACGGAGTACGTGATTACAAGACGCTAGACAGAGCAGAGGTATTGTCTTTTAAGCAGGCTGGGGGATGGGTGGGACTTGTGGATCCGACACGCTATACTCTTGGAATTGGTTAGATGGCCAACATCTCTATTATCTCGTGGAATGTCAGGGGATTAAACTCAGCCATAAAGAGGTCTCTTGTTTTTAAATATATACAAAAATACGTACCTCACATATGTATTTTACAAGAGACGCATCTGGTTGGCTCCAAAATTCTTGGATTAAAATTGGCCTGGGTGGGGACGCATTACCACTCTACTTACTCCGGCTATGCCAGGGGAGTGAGCGTGTTGATCCGCAGATCCCTCCCATCTCAGATTCTTGATGTTAAAGCTGACACCGAGGGTATATATGTGATCATACATGTGAATGTTCACTCTAAACGAATGGTATTGGTGGGTTTGTATCTCCCCCCTCCTGCGAGGGCCCAACTTTTATATGATATTATGCAGAATGTCATGGGATACCACACTCAAGAAGTCTTTATTTTGGGAGATATTAACTTGGTACCCTCTCAGGAGGCGGATAGACTCAATCCCGGGTTCCGCATTTCGTCGGAGCTGCAGAGCTGGGCGACTACTTTTGCTCTGACAGATGCATGGCGACATTTTCACCCTAACGATCGAGAATTTACTTGCCACTCGGCCTCACACAGAGCTCTATCCCGAATAGATCTGGCATATGTGTCTGGAGATGCGCTCTGCTGGACAAGAGAGGTCAAACATTTACCACGGGGTATATCAGACCAAGCTCCCCTTAATCTTGTCATCTCCCTGGGTAGATCTACTGGTCCAAGGTTGTGGCGTTTATCCAGATTCTGGGCGCTAGATGACAGGATTCAGGAGGTAATGCCGGAAGCTATTTGCAATTTCTGGCTGAGAAATAGAGAATCTGCAGACCCACAGATCCTCTGAGATACATTTAAGGCCTGGGTTAGGGGGGAATATATATCCCGTATATCTTCACTGCAGAGAGAGGCTGCTCGGTCCCTGGAGCGGCTGGAGGAGGGGGCGGGGGAGAGTGAGGCGGCTTATGTAAGGTCCCCTACTGAACCAAATTACTACACATGGCAGAGGGCTCTGAGGGAACTTTCCTTATTTAATGTAGAACAAACTAAGAAATCTATGCTACACTCCACGCAAAGGATATTTGAATATGGCAATAAAAATGGAAGATTGTTAGCCTGGCTAGCACGTGGACAATTGGGCACTACACACATAGTAGGGGTACGGAGTGATAGTGGGGAGTTGCTGACCTTACCGGAGGACATTAATGATAGATTTTCCTGTTTTTTCAGGGATCTATACGCTTCCAGAGCCAGTGGTAGCCCTTTGTCGTTGCAGGAGTATTTGAACAGTGTCCCATTTCCTACGCTATCTGATGAACATAGGGCAATGTTGGATAAGGATATCTCCTTAGATGAGGTCCAGACTGCTATTGGGGGTCTGCAGATAGGAAAGACTCCTGGGGCGGATGGACTCCCTACGGAGTTCTACACTCAGAATATGGAGCTCCTTGCACCTAGACTCACGTCCCTCTTCGCTGGGCTGGTTGGTGGGGGTGCTCTGCCGGAGTCTATGGAGGAGGCGGTTATTGTATTGATCCATAAACAGGGTAAGGATCCTCAAGAATGCGCGTCATACAGGCCTATTTCACTACTTAAAGGGGTTGTAAAGGTAAAAATTTTTTCACCTTAATGCATTCTATGCATTAAGGTGAAAAAACTTTTGACAGTACCGCCGCCCCCAGGCCCCCCGTTTTACTTACCTGACGCCTCAAATCTTCGCTCCTCGTCCTCGTCCGCTTCATTGCAGCTCAGCCTGGTCGCTGATTGGCTGCAGTGGATGGATTGAAAGCAGCGCAGCCATTGGCTCGCGCTGCTGTCAATCACATCCGATGACGCGGCGCGCCGGGGGGCGGGGCCGAGTGATACAGCGAGCGGCTATAGCCGCCGGCTGTATCACGGGAGCGCGCCCGCAAGCACTCACCACCGTGCGAGGGAGCTCGCATGAAGGTGGTAAATGCTTGCGGGGAGGAGCTGAAACAGCCGCCGAGGGACCCCAGAAGACCAGGTTCGGGGCCACTCTGTGCAGAACGAGCTGCACTGTGAAGGTAAGTATAACATGTTTGTTATTTAAAAAAAAAAAAAAAAAATAACTTTACAACCACTTTTAATGTGGATACGAAAGTCTTGGCCAAGATCCTTGCCACTCGCCTGTCATCAGTTATATCGACACTAATCCATGTTGATCAGACTGGCTTTATGCCGGGCAAAGGGACAGATATTAATATTAGACACCTTTTCCTAAACCTGTCTATTGCCCATAAAAACTGTGGGAATAGAGTGATCGCCTCCTTGGATGCTGAAAAGGCGTTTGACTCTGTGGAGTGGGAATATCTTTGGGAAGTGCTAGGGCGTTTTGGTTTTGACCCTGGCTTTCTCCGATGGATCCAGTTGCTATACAGAGCGCCGAGAGCTAGGGTGCGTACTAATAATAGGGTCTCTGATCCCTTCCCACTCCACAGAGGCACTCGCCAGGGGTGCCCGTTGTCACCTAGTTTATTTGCTCTCGCCTTGGAGCCGTTAGCGATCTTAGAGAATCTTCGGAGGTCAGAGGGTTACAGATTGGTAGACTTGAAGAGAAAATATCCCTATATGCGGACGACGCATTACTCTATTTGAATGATGCGGGACCATCTCTGTCGGCTGCCCTGGCCATTTTTGACAGATTTGGTGCTGCATCAGGGATTCGAATAAACTGGTCGAAATCGGTCCTGTTCCCTTTGGATAGCGGGATCCCTGGTGCGGCGGGCGGTACGCCTCTACAGTGGGTCTCGGAGTTTAGGTACCTTGGGGTTCGGGTATCCAGGGACACTGCCCAATACTATAACTTAAATATGCTTCCTCTGCTCCGTCTCCTTAAAGAAAGGTGTCGCGCATGGTCTGAATTGCCACTTAATTTGCTAGGACGTATAAACATCCTAAAAATGATGCTTCTACCCAAGTTCACCTATCTTTTTAGAAATAGCCCGATTTGGCTTCCAGCGTCCTTTTTTCGGGAAATAGACAAACAAATTATCTCCTTTATATGGAATGGAGCCACTCCACGATTGGCCAAATCCACCTTACAACTACCGACTCAGCTGGGGGGGCTTGCCCTCCCTAATTTCAAACTGTATTATTGGGTGGCGATGCTAGTGATGGCGTACTGGTGGTTTGAGGGGAAACGTTCTAACGCTGCGGTCTGTGTGGAGGCGGCACAGTTGGGGTCTATACAGGATCTGCAAAACCTGGTTTACAGGGGGGGTAAAGGCATACGCGGGGCTTCCTGCTCCGTCCAGGGCAACACTTCAAGTGTGGAGGATGGCTAGAAGAAGGTTTTCCCTTGTGGGGCGATGGGCGCCTATCCAGCCTCTTTGGGGAAATCCTCAGTTGCCCCATTTCCGAACAATTCCTGATTCTAAGCTCTGGGCGGAATTTGCCCAATGGGGCATTATGCCTAATGGGGAATTTGATGTCCTTTGCGCTTATGTCAAGGACGTATAGATTCCCGGGATGGATGTTCTTCCGATACGCACAATTGCGCCACGCGACTAGGGCACAATTTCCTGTCCCTCCTCTCCTACAATTAGACCCGTTGGAAGACCTGCTTTCTAGTAGCGACTTA
The DNA here is from genome assembly GCF_042186555.1 of Aquarana catesbeiana. Classification (NCBI taxonomy): domain Eukaryota; kingdom Metazoa; phylum Chordata; class Amphibia; order Anura; family Ranidae; genus Aquarana; species Aquarana catesbeiana. The sequence continues at coordinate 136,528,758 of NC_133325.1, read as the reverse complement.
ACAAAGCCCCTGTCGGCCATATATACCACGCTGCTGCCTAGGGAGGTACCCAAGATGGACAGGCTATGGAATACCTGGAAATCAGATATCCCCTCTCTAGAAAGGGAGGACTGGGAAGCCTGTCTGGAGCAAGGCCCCAAACTGGTAATATCAGCCGGAGACAAATTGACGCAAACAAAATTTCTACATAGGGTCTACTTTACACCGGCGAGACTATCTAAAATATACCCTGATAGGGATCCACATTGCCCTAGATGCCAAACTCAGATAGGCACGTATATACACATGTTTTGGGACTTTCCTGCATTGTCAAAGTTTTGGCTAGGAGTGTATGATCATTTAAATGTTAGAATGGATTTGTCTGTTCCAAAAACACCCGAGATGGCCCTATTGGGAATACACGAGGATGAACACAGGTCACATCATAGTAAAATTCTAATTTCACTCCTCTTCTATGATGCTAAAAAGGAGATCCTTGCTGGATGGACCTCGGCTAACCCTCCGACCCTTTCCTCCTGGGAGAAGAGAGTAAACACTGCTTTGCCCCTCTATAGGCTGACGTATATTAGTCGGGGGTGCCCCTGGAAGTTCGACAAGGTCTGGCTACCATGGATTGGTGGATAGTGTTGTCCTTGGTCTCCTCAGCTGGGTGTCGGGTCACTGGGTTATGGCGGGAGGGGATGGATTACTCCGTGGTTATGTTGCTTTAAGGGTGTAACTGAATTTGTTACGTGCTTCCCCCTCTGGTGTAGTGGTCGCCTCTCCTGACTCCTTATCTCTCGATGTATTGACAAGCCTGATAGGAATACCGAGCATGATCAATATTCCAATAATAAAGCGAGTTTATTTAGCTGCATTAGATACAGCAGGATAAATCTTATGTGAGTAAGAGTATACCTCAAGTCAAATATATGATCAGTTTTTCTATGTACTTGCCTACACATGTCTGGTTTTATTTCCTTTTGTACTGCATTTTATACTTTTCAATAAAGCACTCCTGATTGTTAAAAAAAAAAGTGACATAAAGTTAATCAAAAAGATATAGCACAGTGATATCAAGTAGTAACATGAACCTGATAAGTATGTTTATGTTTAAAGTGGTTGTGAATAGAGATGGACTCAGGCATGTTGGAAATCCCACATGCCCGATCCCTTCAGGAAGCCGACACTGCACACGGCTAATCACAGGCAGTGAGACATTCCCCAGTCCGCAGCTGCACAGATTGGGAAATGTCTCTCTGCCATATATATTTGAACACAGACACAATTTTAGTTTTTTTCTGGTATTTACCAAAACATATTCAAGCTATAGTTATATATTGGAGATGTGCAGAAAGTGCACACAGTTCATTTAAGGGTATGTACATATAAATCGGTGGAAGGGTTTAGGAAATACAGCTCCTAAGAATACCCCCCCCTTTTTTTTTTTTTATGGGGCCAAAAGTAATTGGACAATTGAATCAAAAGCTGTTTTATGGGCAGGTGTGGGCTACTCCTTCACTATTTCTTCATCAATTAAGCTGGTAAAAGGTCTGGAGTTGATTCTAAGTGTGGTATTTGCATTTGGAATCTATTGCTGTGAACCTACATCATGCGTTCAAAGGAGCTGTCCATGCAAGTGAAACAGGCCATTGAAGAGCTTAAAAAATGAATCAAATCCATCAGAGAACAGCAACATTAGGAGTGGCCAAATCAACAGTTTGGTATGTTCTGAGGAAAGAAGAACGCACTGGTAAGCTCAGCAACATATAAAGGCCTGGAAGACAACAGTGGTGGATGATTGCAGAATCCTCTCTATGGTAAAGAAAAACCACTTCACATTATCCAGACAGGTGAACACTCTCCAGGAGGTGGGCATTATCATTGTTAAAGTCTACAATCAAGAGAAGACTTCATGAGAGCAAATACAGAGGGTTCACCACAAGGAGCAAACCATTCATAAGCCTGAAGAATAAAGCCAGGTAAGACTTTGCCAAAAAACATCTAAAAAAGCCAGACCAGTTTTGGAAAATCATTCTTTGGACAGATATAACTTAGATTAATCTGTACCAGAATGACGGGAAGAAAAAAGCGTGGAAAAGGCTTGGTATAGCTCATGATCTAAAGCACACAACGTCATCTGTAAAATATGGTGGAGGCAGTGTGATGACATGTGTGTATAAACATGGTTTCAGTTCCTGAAATTTGTACTTGATATTCATGTTCAACCCCTTGAATTAAAGCTGAAAGTCTGCACTACAAATTAATTTGGATTGTTTCGTTTTAATTTTATTCTGGTGGCATACAGAGCCAAAAGTATGAAAAGTGTACCTGTGTCCAAATATATATGGCCCCCGAATGTATGTAAGGGTTTATAACCACTTAACACTAGAGAATTGGAAATCTTTTAAAACAATTTTGTAACTTTTGTAACAATGGCCACTTATTTACATCCTTTTTTCTGTTAAATATACCATTTGAAAGTGTTTTGTTATATAAATAATACCTGTTGTCCCTGCCAGAAATCTTGTCTGCTGATAACTTCTTATGCACTTTGCCTCTGCTGCACTCTTATCAGTTACATTGTTCCCAGCTAACTCTGTACTACAAAACACCTACTCCTGGATTATAGGAAGGAGAGGGGGGTTCTGTTGTCCTGTCTTAGAGTGGCAACAATGTAGCATTGTCACCCTGGAATAGAAGGCGTGTAACTGGCAAGATTATCAGGTGAGAATAAAGGAAAAAAGCCTGAAATAAAGTGTATGAATGCATCTATCGCATATAAGGACTGGAAAGTATAAACCTTTTTTTTTCTTGAGTTGAAATATGCTTTAAAGCTCGTCAATGCGCAAACACAGCTCCCAGCCCTAACATAAACAAAGTGGGTCAAGAAGGATTTTGGTTTCCCAAAATTGCATCTTAAAGTGGTTGTAACCTTATTAAAAAAAAAAAAAACATTTTGATGCTTTAACCGCTTCAGCCCTGGAAGATTTTACCCCCTTCCTGACCAGAGCACTTATTGCGATTCGGCACTGCGTCGCTTTAACTGACAATTGCACGGTCGTGCGACATTGTACCCAAACAAAATTTATGTCCTTTTTTTCCCCACAAATAGAGCTTTCTTTTGGTGGTATCAGATCGCCTCTGTGGTTTTTATTTTTTTGCGCTATAATAAATATCCCCCAAAAATATATTTAAAAAAACTATTTTTTTTCCTTAGTTTAGGCCGATATGTATTCTTCTACATATTTTTGGTAAAAAAAAATCGCAATAAGCGTATATCGATTGGTTTGCGCAAAAGTTACTGCATGTACAAAATAGGGGATAGTTTTATGGCATTTTTATTATTCATTTTTTTTTTTTTTTTTTTTTTTTTTTTACTAGTAATGGCGGCGATCTGCTATGAAAATGCGTTGATTACTGAAAAAATGTTACTAGCAGTGAAGGGGTTAACACTAGGGGGTGATCAAGGGGTTAATGTGTTCCCTATTGTGTGTTCTAACCGAAGAGGGGAGGGTACTGTGCAGGGGAGATGACAGATCGCTGTTCATACTCTGTATGAACAGACGACCTATCTGTTCTCCCCTCAGAGAACTGGAAACTGTGTGTTTACACACACAGATCCCGGTTCTTGGTGTGCCCCGAGCGATTGCATGAGCGCGTTGGTGATCGCGACCACCAGGCTCTCGCATCGGCTCTGTGGGCGAGCAGGCGGTGCACATGCCCCCTAGTGGCCGAATATGTTACCAACGTAACATGACGGCGATTCCCGCAGCCGAGCCATGTTGCCGCAGTACAACTGTGGCGGCTGGTCGGCAACAGTTAAAGCATGATGCACAACGCAGTGCTTGTGCTGTGTCATTTGTCCCTCTCTAAGTTCTAAAAAACTTGGTTGATCCTGTCTGTTCCTGTGTCCCCCTTAGTGTGCTGACTATGGTAATCATGGCTGCTGATTCATGATTACCGTGGTCAGGTTACGTGGCTCCGTCGGCATGCTGCTCTTCTCTCTCCCCCCTCCCTCCCTACCTGTCAGCTTGGAAGTCTGTAACATTACTACTGACAAATCCTATAATTCCCTCTCAGAGGATGATATATTGTGCAGTAACTGTTTTCTATTTCTTTCTTAATTTTTGCGCAAAATACCTTATTTACAGCGCTGCTGGATGCTGACGTGACACCTCCCCCCCCCCCCCCGCCGCCGCTCCTCCTAGCTGATGTCAGTGGAATCTCGGCCCCTCTCACTGTAATGCATGGAGCTGGGAAGGAGAGAGCTGGCAGGTTACGTGAGCGCCCAGTGGCGCTGCAAATAAGGTATTTTGCGCAATAATGAAAAAAAAATAATTACTGCACATTATATCATCCTGTAAGAGAGAGGATTACAGGATTTGTCAGTAGTGACTTTACAACCACTTTAAAAATGAAAACTGCATTTGTTAAATATTATTTCAAAGTTATGCTATGTGAATGAGGGAACATATTTTAAGTAGGTGTAGGCTGCAAAAGAGGAATTGCACTTTAAACTGTCCGCTGAATATAACAAAAATTGTAGAAGGTGCCTTCTGCTCTTGATCCATTCTTTTGTTCTGGTTTCTGCAGGAGCCCCACGGTTAAAATGTACAGAACTTCTACTCCATGTGAGTGACACAATAAAGGACCCCACAACATGTGCTGCTTATGGTGCTGACTACAGCAGTATCCTCTTAAAAGATATCCTAACTGTGCGCAAGTACTGGTGTGAGATTACTGCAAAGCAATGGGAAGGTGAGTAAGTGGTGGTCATATTGTTTACTGAAAAATGCATCTGCCTTTATAAAAGCTTAGAAGTCTACTGTTCACAGCTCTAGCTCTCCTGGAATACGATATGTTAGATATTTTATTCATTACAGCGTCACAGAATTCACTTAACATGAAGTGGAAATTAAAGTGAAAGTCCATGCTAAAACTAAAATCCCTGCATCTATAGCCACCAACATTCTAACACTAACACTAACACTAACCTATCTAGCCCTGTAAAGAAAAAAATCAGTATACATATCTTTTCTGCAGGCTACCCGATCTCCAGCGGCAGAAGCTCTGATACCACGCTGAGCTGTCAGCCGCGGCTTCGCTGTGGAGGTGGGTGCAGAGTACACATCTGACAACGGAAGCCCCATAGTAACTCCATGAGTGACGTCACTCCCTATTCATTTCACAGCCGTTGTCGGATGTGTACTCAGCAGAGCTTCCGCCGCTGAAAATCAAGTCAGATTGGCTTCAGAAAAAGGTAAGTATACTCATTTTTCCTTTACAGGGCTAGATAGATTAGTGTTAGAATGTTGGTGGCTATAGATGCAGGGATTTTAGTTTCAGTATGGACTTCCACTTTAAGTCCCTCTACTGTGCATTACAGTAGGCACTAAATAAGAAATCCAATCTAGAGTTAAACTGTAATTCCTGATTTACTTTTAACTTGCCATTCAGAAGAAGCCTTTTTTTTTATCAAGCAATACAAGGCTTTCTCTGATTGGTTCAGGTGGAAATTGTGTCATCATCCGTCCACCTCCCCACCTCAGTCAATCAAAGCAAGCCTTGTATTCATTGGTAGAAATACAAGGCTTCTCCTAAATAGCGGAAGACCTTTCAGGCTGACTCTAGTTCTGGCAGTAGATGAGAAGTTTCCCGTACTGCTGTGGTGCACAGCTCTGCATAATGCAAGTAATTGATGCTACTACAGTGTTACAGCACACACAGCGGCCGCATTAGTTAATTACGGAAATAGTTTGGTCCAGCTTGACCCCAATGAACTATTTAAAGTCAACGTAACCTGAAATCTAACTTTTATTTTCTTTGCAACTTCTCTGATGCATTATCATTAGAAGTTATCCTTATTTGTTAGACTTATTTGATCTCAAATCCCTTTATTTTATTTATTTATTTTTTTCAGAGTTATTACACATTTACTGCAACCTGTACTTGAAACCAAACAGTGCAATAAACAGATTGCTGGTGGCTCGCATTATTCACACTCTCACCAGGGGATGCTGTCTGCAGTTTGAGGGCCTCCATGCCAAGTTCTTCTGTTTCTTTTCCAGTGTGATGACCAGAGCCAGGTAACTATCGTATCCTGTTTAAAGAAGGCCAAAAACATAAGATTAAAATTTATCAGACAGTTTAGGAGATTGACTTATGCCCAAGCTTACTGTTGTCCAGGGGGGAATTCTTAATAGATCTGGTATGAATGCATTGAAGCCTGGAAAGCATTGCAACTAGGATCAAGGGTACATTCTCCTGCAGACTTGACATTAGGTCACCTCGGTAGGGACTCTTTAGTTATTTGGGCTGGAGGAAGTATTAATAGAATATGGACAGCACAATGGCTAAGTGTTGAGCACTTCTGCCTGGTAGTACTAGGGTCATCAGTTCGAATCCCAGCCACGGAACTACATGCCTGGAGTTTGCATGTTTTCCCTGTGCCTGCGAGGGTTTCCTCCCACACTCCATAGACATGCTGGTAGGTTAATTGGATCCTCTCTAAATTGGCCCTCGTATGCGTATGTATGAATGTGAGTTAGGGACCTTTTAGATTGTAAGCTCCTTGAGGGCAGGGACTGATGTAACTGTACAATATATACAGCAGGTAAAATAAGTATTGAACAAGTCACCATTTTTCTAAGGAAATATATTTTTAAAGGTGCTATTGACATGAAATTTTTACCACATGTTGGTAACATCCCCTGCAATCTATACATACAAAGAAATCAAAACAAATGAGTTCAGAAATTAGGTTATTTGTAATGAAATGGAATGACACAGGGAAAAAGTATTGAACACGGTAACTGAAATGTATTTAATACTTTTTACAAAATCCTTTGTTGGTAATGGCATCTTCAAGACGCCTCCTGTATAGTGAAACTAGTCGTATGCAATGCTCAGGTGTGATTTTGGCCAATTCTTCCACACACTGTTCAAATCTTGAAGGTTCCGTGGACCTCTTCTATGAACTCTGATCTTTAGCTCTTTCCATAGATTTTTCTTTTGGTTTCAATCAGGTGATAAGCTGGGCCATTCTAGCAGCTTTATTTTCTTTCTTTGAAACCAATTGAAAGTGTCCTTGGCTTTGTGTTTGGGATCATTATCTTGCTGAAATGTCCACCCTCGTTTTATCTTTATCATCCTGGTAGATGGCAGCAGATTTTTATTAAGAATGTCTTGGTACATTTTTCCATTCATCCTTCCTTCAATGACATGAAGTTTGCCTATACCGTATGCTGAAAAACAGCCCCACACCATGATTTTCCCACCTCCGAACTTCACTGATGGTATTGGGGTGTTTTTGGGGTGATGTGCAGTTCCATTTGACCTCCAAACATGGTGTGTATTATGGCATCCAAGTTCAATGTTTGTCTCATCTGACCAGACTATATTCTCCCAGTACTTCACAGGCTTGCCTAAATGTTGTGCAGCAAACTTTAAATGCTTTTTCTTCAGCAATGGAGTCTTGCGTGATGAGTGTGCATACAGACCATGGCGCTTGAATGCATTACTTATGGTCTTCTTTGAAACAATTGTACCTGCTAATTCCAGGTCTTTCTGAAGCTCTCCAAAAGTGGTCCTTGGCACTTGGACAACTCTTCTGATAATTCTTTTCAATCCTCTGTCAGAAATCTTGCGAGGAGCACCTGGTCGTAGCCGGTTTATGGTGAAATGATGATGTTCTTTCCACTTCCGGATTATGGCCACAACAGTGCTCACTGGAAAATTCAACAGTTTAGAAATCCTTCTGTAACCAATGCCATCAGTATGTTTTGCAACAATAAGGTTGCAAAGTTCTTGAGAGAACTCTTTGCTTTTACCCATCGTGAGATGTTTCTTGTGTAACACCTTGGTAATGAGACACCTTTTTATAGGCCATCAGTTGAGACTAAACCAGCTGATATTAATTTTTCATTGACAAGGAGCAGGATTGCTTTCTAATTACTGATAGATTTCAGCTGGTGTCTTGGCTTTCCATGCCTTTTTGCACCTCCCTTTCTTTATGTGTTTAATACTTTTTCCCCTGTGTCCTTCCATTTTATTACACATAACCTAATTTTTGAACTTATTTGTTTTGGTTTCTTTGTATGCTTTGATTGCATGGGTTGTTACCAACATGTGGTGAAAATTTCATGTCAATAGCATCTTTAGAAATCTATTTACCTAGCAAAATGGTGATGTGTTAAATACTTAATTTACCTGCTGTATGTAAAGCACTGCGTAAATTGAGGACGATGTATAAGTACCTGTAATGAATGAATGAATAACACTTGTGCTCCATTGAGAAAAAAAGGAAATGGGATGGTGCTTGGCCATGCACAGCTGCTCCAAATTTGACAGGTGTTGGCCAGTTACAGAATCTCGTGATTCTTTAGCGTTTGGGCACTACAGACTCTGACAATGTTTTAAGCTACACCCCAAATGGTCGGTACCATTAAGCATGATCAAAAAGATGGACTAGCTAGCACCAGATGATCTATGTATCAAAGCAATTGAGTTCTTAGAATTTAGATGACTGGTCTCCAAACTGCGGCCCTGGGGCAAGATGCCTTTGCTTAACTTTATCTGGCCCTTGAGGCATTATTCCTGCCACTGACACCAACAATGAGGCACTATTTCTCCCACTGACACCACGGATGGGGCATAATTCCTTCCACTGACACCAACTATTTCTTCGCCTAATATCGAAGATGGGTTCTACTTCCACTGGGAACAGATTTTCCTCAAGAATTTGACGTTTTTTTGCCCCATCCATTCTTCCTTCTTTCCTGACATGTGCTCCAGTCCCTGCTTCAGAGAAATACCCCCATAACAGCATATTACCACCTCCATGCTTTACTGTAGGAATGGTGTTATTTGGATGGTGAGCTGTATTGGATTTCCGCCAGGCATATTTGGTGTTGAGGTCAAATAATTCAACTTTAGTCTCAAGGTAGTTACATAGTAGGTTGAAAAAAGACACAAGTCTGGTATTTGTAAATTGAACTCATATCCCCTCTCAAGCGAGCATCTCTTCTCCAGAGAGAATAAGTTCAGTGCTCGCAACCTTTCTTCATAACTAATATCCTCCAGACCCTTTATTAGCTTTGTTGCCCTTCACTGTACTCGCTCCATTTCCAGTACATCCTTCCTGAGGACTGGTGCCCACAACTGGACGGCATACTACAGGTGCGGCCAGACCAGAGTCTTGTAGAGTGGGAGAATTTTATCATTTATCCCTGGAGTTAATACCATTTTTAATGCATGCCAATATTCTGTTTGCTTTGTTAGCAGCAGCTTGGCATTGCATGCCATTGCTGAGCCTATCATCTACTAGGACCCCCAGGTCCTTTTCCATCCTAGATTCCTCCAGAGGTTCTCTCCCTAGTGTATAGATTTTATATTTTTGCCACCCAAATTCATTATCTTACATTTTTCTACAATAAACCTCATTTGCCATGTACCGGTAGTGGCCCACCCCATTCATTTGTTCAGATCTTCTTGCAAGGTTTCCACATCCCGCAGAGAAGTTATTGCCCTGCTTAGCTTAGTATTGTCCGCAAATACAGAGATTGAACTATTCACCCCATCTTCCAGGTCGTTTATGAACAAATTAAATAGGATTGGTCCCAGCACAGAACAGTGTGGGACAACACTACCCACCCCTGACCATTCTGAGTATTCCCCATTTATCACCACCCTCTGAACCCACCCTTGTAGCTAGTTTTCAATCCATGTACTCACCCTATGGTCCATGCCAACGGACGTTTTGAGGAACTGTGTCAAATCCAGACACGCCACGTCTACGGGCCTTCCTTTATCTAGATGGCAACTCACCTCCTCCTACAAGGTTAATAGATTGGTTTGGCAAGAACAATTCTTCATGAATCCATGCTGATTACTGCTAATGATACCGTTCTTGTTACTAAAATCTTGTATATAGTCCCTTTCATCCCCTCAAAGAGCTTGCATTCTATTGAGCTTAAGCTAACTGGTCTGTAATTCCCAGAGATGCATTTTGGGCCCTTTTTAAATATTGGTGCTACATTGGCTTTTCTCCAATCCGCTGGTACCATTCCAGTCAGTAGACTGTCAGTAAAAATTAGGAACAATGGTCTGGCAATTACTTGACTGAGTTCCCTAACTACCCTCGGGTGCAAGCCATCCGGTCCCGGTGATTTATTAATGTTAAGTTTCTCAAGTCTCATTTTAATTCTGTCCTCTGTTAGCCATGAGGGGGCTTCCTGTGATGTGTCACGAGGATAAACACTGCAGTTTTGGTTACTGAAGCCCCCCAATTCCCACGTGAAGACTGAGGAGAAGAATAAATTCAATACCTTCGCCATCTCCTCATCCTTTGTAACCAGATGTCCTTCCTCATTCTTTATGGGGCCAATAAGGTCTGTCCTCCCTTTTCTACTGTTTACATACTTAAAGAATTTCTTGGGATTTTTTTTGCTCTCCTATTCTATGTGTCTTTCATGTTCCATCTTAGCCGCCCTAATTGCACCCTTACATTTCTTGTTGCATTCTTTATAAAGTTTGAATGCTGATGATGATCCCTCAACCTTGTATTTTTTTAAGGCCTTCTCTTTTGCTTTTATATGCATTTCTACATTTGGCATTAAGCCATCCAGGACTTTTGTTCGATTTTTAAATTTTTTTTCAAATAAAATTTTTTTATTAATCATATATTCAGGAAAGTAGAAAAGACAGTGATATTGTATTATACAAAATTCACTATGCCAGCGACAAAGCTGGCTGCTAACCAACATCATTAAACAATTATTCAAGTGTGTAAAGCTTAGATCGGGTTCCATATAAAGTTCAGTAATCAACATGTAGGTGTCAACATGGACCTGAGCATTTTCCAATGAACAAAACTAGAAAAAGATACAGTAGAGAAAAGAAAGAAAGAGGGGGAAGGGAAGGGAGGGCGATGGAGGGGGAGGCTCAATCAATAGCTCAAGGAGGATCCTCTCGTCTATGCCAGTCTTCCCATACCCTGTCATGCATTTCTAATCTGTCTTGTAATCTAGCAGTCATTTTTTTCCATTAGTTCTATATCTTTTATTCTAGTATATAGGTCTGTTTGAGTAGGCGGGTCCCGTCGTTTCCAATAGAGGGCTATGAGGCACCTTGCGGCTGTCAAGATATATCGAAGCAATTTCTTGGAGTGCTTGGGTATCTGTAATCCAGATACTCTCAGAAGGAATGATTTAGGGGTTCTAGGGACCTGTACTCCCAGCAGGCGGGTTAGTAAAAGTTGTGTCTCCGTCCAAAAAGGCACTATCTTGGGGCAAGTCCAGTAAATGTGATATAAGGTTCCCTTATCACCCTGACACCGCCAGCATCTGTCCGAGCTGTAAGGGTAAATGGCTCGAAGAACATCTGGTGTCATATACCAAAAGAAAATAATTTTATAGGCGTTCTCCTTGTAGAGCGTACAAAGAACTCTTAGCCGCCTTTGACCAAATTGTCTGCTATGTCGCTTCTGGTATTTCCTCACCCAATATTCTTTCCCATCGGAGCATGTACGCATGCTTACCCTGTGTGGTGAAGCAATACGAATTTAGCACCTTGTATATATCTGAGATTAAACCTCGACGTGCCGAACCCTCTAACATCAAACTCTCAAATGTGGTTGGAGTTGAGAATTGTAAGTTCGGGGCTAGCGATTGGGCGTAGTGCCTGATCTGTAGGTACCCATAGAATACCTGACGGGGCAAATCAAATTTCTGTTGGAGTTCTGTAAATGAGAGCAGTTTACGAGTACAGGGGTGTACTAGATGTCCAAAGTGGAACAAATTCCTTGTCGCCCATGGTGAAGACATTTGGTGTGTGAGGCCTGCAGGCAGTCTGGGGTTATAGAGAAAGGACGTGAGAAGTGATCTCTCCGAACCCAGCTTATGTGTTCTGGATAATTTACGCCAGAGAGACCTAAGAAGATGCATAGGGCCCAGAAGCCGGGCCGAGTCCACCTCCACATTTGCATTCCAGAGCAAACTATTTGGATGTATGGGTGCCAGCCAAATTTTTTCAATTTCCGTCCATCTGTTGTAAGACCGTTGAGGAAACCAGGAGGCCAGGGCCCGTAGTTGGGCAGCTTGGTAGTATCTGTTCAAGTCAGGAAACGCCAGTCCCCCATCTGAGCGTGCCGCCATTAAGACTGATTGAGATATTCTATGCCTCCCGTAGTTCCAAACAAACTTTACCAAATCCGCCTGTAGTTTCCTCAGATCTGTCCGAGGGATCGGGATAGGAAGTGTCTGGAAGAGATATAGAAGTTTGGGAAGGATGGTCATCTTTACAGAGGCCATCCTCCCTAGAAGGGATATATGGTGGGCCTTCCACTTTTGTAGCAAATCCCTTATTGGATCTAAAGAGGGGAGGGAAATTGGCTCTATATAGGGTAGTGTAGGAAGGAATGATCTGCACTCCCAAATATTTCTCGGCTGTTGTTTTCCAGTGGTAGGGGAAGCATTGCTGTAGATGCTGGACCTCTGCTGGGGGGACATTAATAGGCAAGGCCTCTGATTTAGATGCGTTTATTTTGTAACCAGAAAGGGAACGTTATAAATCGAGCTCAGCATGTAAATTGGGAAGTGATATCCTACGCTGAGTCAGGGTAAGTATAATGTCGTCAGCAAATAGTGCTAGTTTAAATTCCCTGCCCCGTACCGGGATCCCGTGTATGTTTGGGTTTTTACGAACCAACGCCGCCAGAGGCTCAACACACAACGCGAACAATAATGGCGAGAGTGGACATCCCTGGCGGGTTCCATTCGCAATTGAAAAGGCTTATGATAAGGCAAAGGGAGTCTTGACCTGAGAGGTGGGATTTGTGTATAGGTGTTGGATGGCCTGTAGAAAGGGGCCCCAGAACCCCATATATTTCAGCGTGTCAAACAGGAACGGCCATCCAAGGGGATCAAAGGCCTTTTCGGCATCTAGCCCTAAAGCCAATGTTTCCAAGCCGTCCCTGTTTGCCACCTCTATGAGGTCAATAATCCGTCTTGTATTATCCCCTGCTTGACGAAGGGGGACAAAGCCCACCTGATCCTTATGTATTAAGGAAGGAAGTATTAGGTTCAATCGCATCGAGAGGAGCTTAGTAACTTGCCTATAACTTGCACATATTGAAGGATCTTTGTCAGGTTTGGGGATTAACATGAGGAATGACCTCTGCATATCTGAGGGAATAGAAGTGTGCTGAAGAAAGGCATTAAATAACCTACACATATGGGGCAGGAGGGTTGGGAGAAATGTCTTTTATAGTATTCAGAGGGGAGGCCATCGGGACCAGGGGACTTATGTGATGGTAAGTTTTTAATGGTGGCTGTCAGTTCTTCTACCAATATTGGGGCATTGAGGGAAAGTAAGTCTGACGCCTGAAGTTTGGGGATTCCACTGACCATTAAGTATTGTCGCATACCTTCAGCTAGATTCTGGGGGAGTGGATCATGTGGGATTTCAGGGTCCTTATATAGGGCCGTATAGAATTCCCCAAAGGCTCGGGCTATTTCTTGGGGGTGTGAGAGGAGTGTGTCCTTTCTATTCTTTATTTGGTGAGGGGTGGCCGTGTGAGATCGCTCTGACAATTTGCACGCTAATAGTGAATGGGCTTTATTGCCTTTATCATTATAAGTTTGCTTCAATCTACGGAGTGCTTTCTCTACATGGCCTAGTGCTAGATCTCGGAGTGTGGTTCGTAAACAAACAATTTTCTTAAGAAGAGGTAGGGATGGTGAAGTTTGTAGTTGGCGTTCTAAGGCTTTGAGATTTCTCTCTGCCTGAAGTTTGGATGCTTTTTCATCCTTCCTCATGGCCGAGGAAATTGCTATACACCGTCTCCTGAGGACCGCCTTGTGGGCCTCCCAAAGAGTGGAAAGGGAGACATCAGAGATGTCATTTTCAAGGAAATAGTTCTGTAATGTTGTCTCGAGTTCTAATTTAGATGGGGTGTGTTGGAGAAGGAAATTATTTAATTGCCAGTGGCATGGTTTACATATAGGGGTGCCCATTTCCAAGGACATAGTCACAGGAGCGTGATCGGACCAAGAAATAGGTAGGATCTGAGCGTCCTTAGTGGCACGAAGGGTGGCATTATTAACAAAAAAGTAGTCTATACGAGAGTGCATGCGGTGGGGGGCGGAGTAAAATGTATATTGTCTATCTCCCGGGTGTAGAGCCCACCATATATCGAATAGAGCATAACGCCTAGTAAGTTGGCAAAATAGTTGTGAGTCCCGTGCAACTCGGGTCTGTGGTTCTGTAGGGTTCGTTACATGGCGATCTAGGCCTACCGAGTGAGTTAGATTAAAATCTCCTCCAATGATCAAATATTCATTGGGGGATTTAAATAACCGTGCCAATACTCTGGTTAAAAAGTGTATTTGTCGGGTATTTGGAGCATACAGGGCACAGATAGTGACCACCTGCGTTTGCCATTGGCCTCGTAGGATAATATAGTGCCCTCGTGGGTCTATCAGCGCATTTGAAAGGGGAACCTCTTTTAAATAGGATCGCCACTCCAGCTCGTTTGCGCAGGCTAAACGCCTGGTATACCCGAGGATAGTATCTGGATGCAAAGGTGAAGGTGTCTCCTTTATTAAAGTGCCTTTCCTGTAGTAGGACAATGTCCGCCCCAGACTGCCTGAGCTCCCTCAGTGTAAGATGCCTTTTTTTTTATTTGAGTTCAGGCCGTAGACATTAAGTGACATAATCTTAACCATAATCGTGTGTGTGTGTGTGTGTGTGTGTGTGTGTGTGTGTGTGTGTGTGAGCTCAGCGGTACTTAGCTTATCCAGCCGCAAGAGTGTCCTGATCTCCGGAAAAAAAGGGAGATCCATATACAGAATACGTCCAGTGGTTTTCCAGAGCCAATGATGAGCCAGGGAAAGGGAGGGGGTGGGGAAGAGAAAGATAAAGGAAAGAGAGAAAAAAAAGAAGAAATTAGTTATAAACACAACAAGTAAAAGCAAACATTGCAATGAGATCCTACGCAGTGCAAACCGCCCAGGATCTATTAAGTTCCGGTAAGTCCCCCCGAGCAGGGCCCACAAAAAGGACCCAGGCCGAGGGGACATAGAGAACCATGTAAACAAACACAACAGTGTTCAAAAAACCTCCTATTGGGTAGGAAATAAAGGGGAACTTTGGTAAGGTAAACCTATAGGGGGACTATTGACCAGGGAAACTACCACTGCCAAGTCTCCAGTAGGGGGTGCCTGATGGATAGCACAAAGTAACAGGCTTTAAGCCTAAGGGGATGCAAATATATCTGATGGGTGGGTCAGGGAGACCCAATATGGCAATCGGCTATTCCTAGGCTTAGTGGACCCTCGAGGAGAGTCCCTGTCTCTGGGGCGTTTCGTTGGAGGGATCTTCTGCCAGATCACTGGAGGTGGCGTTGGCGTTTCCACTAAGTCCCAGTCTTGAAGGCGCGGAACAGATCTCCAGAGTGTTGCAAAAATTATCTAAGTCCTCTGGAAAACGTAACACTGCAGATTTTCCTTGATGACGGGCTGTTAGGCTGAAGGGGAAACCCCATCGATAAGTTATGTTGTTTTCCTGCAAGGAAGATAGAGGCTGGAGAAGTCTACGTTTTTGCAGAGTGATCCAGGAAAGATCAGGGTATAGCTGAGTTTGTGTGTTTCCATGAACAACCTTCTTGGTGATTCGGGCTTTTCGCATAATGTCTTCCTTTAAGGGGAAGGAGTGAACTCTGCATATAACATCGCGTGGTCTGGAAGCAGGCCCTTTGGGACGTAGGGCACAGTGGGCTCGGCCCATCTCTATAGGTTTATTCGGGGGGGTCACCCAAAAGGTTGTTGAATAAAGATTGCAGGGTTTCGTGGGGGTCCTCCGGTTCCGGTAGACCCCTGACCCGAATGTTGTTTCTGCGCCCCCTATTATCTAAATCTTCAAGATGGCTCTGCATGTTCCGAAGCATTAAATGGTGGTCAGCTCCTCGCACCTGAATGCGGTGCACAGCAAGTTTGGTCTCCTGAATCTCCTCTTCCGCCATCTCTACTCTCTCAGATAAATGTTTAAGGTTGGCATGAATTGCTTGGATTTCCGCCCTACAAGCGGACTTGACTTCCTCGATAAGGAGTTTAAAGTCCTCTTTGGTCGGTATGGCTTGGAGACATGCTTGCCATGGGGGGATATGCTGCAGTCGTGGATCATCTCCCATATGTTGTTGAGGATACTGCAAAAAAGAGGATTCCTTCCGTGGAGCAGGGGGAACTCAGATCTCAATGTTTCACAGGGCTGTATGTGAGGGTCCTGCAAATCTCCCCACCTTGGTGAAGGAGAGGGAAGAACATTTACTAGTCCATCTTTGTTAGTCAAATTCGGAGAGCTGGTCACTTGTGCATAGGACAATGCCTGGCCTGTGCCCCTTTCTGTAGTTTTGTGGATACTATGTCGGGCCTGTCTCTGTGGCTGGGGCAGGTCTGGAGCATAGTGGAGTTCCTGCAGGGGGGTACCTTCCCCAATTTGCCTTGCCGACGGAGGTCCTGAGGCCTGGGCATATTCCGGGTCTGGTAGTGGGGGAAAGTCTCCTGAATGGAGTGAGGGGGTAGGTGACACCTCTCCTCCTGCTGAGAGGAGCGGGTCTGAGGCCGTGCGCAGCAGCCGCGGGAAGGCCTCAGAGCACTGGGTGTAGCTGGCTGCTGTGAGGCCTTGAACAGCGTCCCTGGAGTCATGCCGCATGAGATGTATAGGGCTGGGATGGACTCACCCCTCCTGGGTCCTGATAGTGTGAACCGCTCCTCTCCCGATCCAGCACCGATGTGCTTTGTGGATACAGCAGCGGTAGGGAGTTTGGCGGCTGCAGCGGCCTCGTGGAGGAAGCGCATGACGGCGGCGCCATCTTGTCCATCCCGTCGTCAGAGATGGAGGGAGGTTTAAAATACTCCCGGAGGGTCGCAGAGGTTCCGGAGGGTGGCACGGATGGTCCCCTGGGTTTGTAAGAGCGGGTTCTCCGATTTCCACCCATATACAGGTGCTTAAAGTCCCCTTAATAGGCCGTTAGGCTGCAGGCAGGCGGAGAGCTACAGGTTCAGGCTTCCATACAGGGCAGCCCGCTCTTTTAAATTTATTACCCAATGGGATGCACTGGCTAATGCCCTTATTTAATATGCTCTTAAAGCGAACCCATCTCTCCTCCGTGTTCTTTGTTCCTAAGATTTTATCTCAATTTATATCTTCTAGCAAGGTTCGTAGTTTAGGGAAGTTGGCTCTTTTGAAATTCAGTGTCTTTGTATTTCCCTTTAACTTTACTGTTTGTGTGATTTATACTGAAGCCAATCGACCTGTGATCGCTGTTTCCTAAATTGCCCCGTATTTCCACATCCGTGATCAGGTCTGTATTCTTGGTAATCAGTAGATCTAGTAACGCTTTATTTCTAGTTGGTGCGTCTACCATCTGGCCCATGAAATTGTCCTGCAAGACATTTAGGAACTGGCGAGCCTTACACGAATGCGCAGTTCCCTCCGCCCAGTCTTTGGATAATTAAAATCCCCCATCATGATAAAACTTCCCATCCTTTCTGCTAATCCAGATTGTGATAGGATGTCCTCCTCCCCCTCCTCCCTCAGGTTAGGGGGCCTATAGCATGCTCCCAGTATTATTTTCCCCTTAGCTTCATCCCTTTGGAGCTCTACCCATAAGGATTCCACCTCCTCCCTAGCTCCCTTAGTGATGTAATTTCTCACATTCACTTTAACATTATTTTTGATATACAGGCATACCCCTCCCCCCCTTTTTTTTTTACCCTCTCTATCCCTGCGATAAAGGGTATACCTTTTTTGTTTTAAAGGTGTTTATTTTTGGATTTTTACAATGAAAATAATACAAAAAAGATGAAATAATAAAAGAACCAAGAATACAGACTGCTCTACATACATGTATGTCATAGGTATTTAGCTCCATGAAGATATAGCATAAATCATGAAGTAGTACAGCTGTATAAAACAGTAATACCCCAACCAGAACAAAGTCACACCATTCATACACACACCCATACACACATCTGTCACCCACGACCACCAGTAATACAGCATAATTCCGGCACGCCCTGTGGAATAAACTCTCGTCAGAACGTATACAAATTTCCATCCACATTAAGATATATGTCAAGTAATGTTTGCTAAGAACACATCTCCTCGCCTCCTCACTGAGATAACTGCGAGGAGAGGACATCCCCCCAGAAGTCCCTTGAAACATCCAGCCATGGCTGCCAGATCTTGGTGAACTTCCTAGGGCATGCCCTACTCTTGTATATCAACTTAAATTTTGGGAGAGTCCCATGAACAATACGGAAGAAGGCTTGGGCTGAAGGGGGTTCAGTATCTTTCCAATGTAGTAAAATTGTCTTACGTGCATAAAACAATAAAATACGTATCAACATCCTAGTATGAGTACGAGGAACACTATCATTTAGTAATCCCAGAAGTCCGACCTCTGGAGTTTGCGGCAGCGGTATATGTAGCTTGCGGTTGAAAAAGGGAAAAAAACATCTTTCCAGAATGCTGTAAGTCCAGGACATGTCCAAAACATATGAAAGATTTCAGCAGCAATCCTTTTACATCTAGCGCATGCAATATCTTGACCCAGTCCCATTGTAACCAACCTAGCGGGTGTATAATGTAAGTGATGTATAAACTTAAATTGTATCAGGACATCAGCTGTACTGATGATATCCTGAAAGCATATTTCCACTGCCTCCTCCCAGTCCTCTTAAGAAAGCTCAGGCATAATCCTTTGCCATTTACATTGAGAGTTCTGAAAAGGATCCGCGCCCATCACCTGAAGGCGCCCATAAAAGGTCGTCACAAGTTTGTTTATCTCTGGAAATGACAGAAGGTCCTCCATGGAGGATTCCTTGAGCCCTATGGTCAATGAGCCGAATTGTGTCTTGAGGGCATGTCGCAATAAAAGGTATTTGAAGAAGAATTTGTTTGCAATGCCATCTTTAAATCTAATGGATTCAAAGGGCAGTAGTATATTGTCCTCAAAAATATGTGAGAGGTGTGTGATCCCAAAACGGGCCCACCACGCCGAATCTGGATGACCATAGAGCTCAGGAATATTCGGGTTCCGCCACAGAGGAGTCTGTGGCGAAATATCGACTTGGGATTGTGTCAGTATCTTTCCCCCTTCCCTCCAGGCCATAAAGCAAACCTCAGCGGGAGAAAATCTGGAACCACCCGTTTTTTTTGACCTATGTAGTTCGTCCTTCAAGGAGGTAGGGGATGCAAATAAAGATAATAGAAGAGCCGTGGACGGAGTTTGGGGATCAGAGTGCAACCAATCATGGATATAAGTGAGCTGGGAAGCGAGAAAATAGTTCCTTAAATTTGGGCAAGCCAATCCGCCCACAGGCTTGGCCGCTTGTAATGATGATTTGGCTATACGAGGTTGGCTACCGTTCCAAATGAAAGTAAACAGGGCAGAGTCAAGTTTTGCAAATAATTTTTTGGTAAGGAAAACTGGGGAGGCCCTAAAGCTATAGAGAAATTTTGGTAGAAAGATCATTTTAAATATGTTTATGCGACCAATTAAATTAAGGGGCAATGATGACCAGGTATGGAATTTCTCCGTCATCTGTTGGACTATAGGGGTGACATTAAGTTCCTCGTACCTAGAAAGGTCAGTATGTATCTGGATACCAAGGTACTTAAGGGAGGGCGTCAGTTGAATGCGTGACCTCTGTAAATAATTGTAAGTGGAAGGGGGACCGATAGCCAAGGCCTGCGATTTTTCCCAGCCCACTCGGAGTCCTGAAACCGCACCAAACTCCTCCACCACCTGCATTAATTTAGTAAAAGAGCTTTCCCTTCCATCTAGATATACCAGGGCATCATCTGCGTATAAGGAGATTTTTTCCTCCAACGGGCCCGAGCGGATGCCCCCAATCTCGGCCGTCTGCCGCACAGCCAGAGCCAATGGCTCAATGGCTATTGCGAACAGCAGGGGAGAGAGAGGGCACCCCTGCCGAGTACCCCGTCCTAGGGAAAATGGTGCAGAGATATCCATGTTTGTACGAACCCTAGCTCTTGGGTCTGCATATAGTAAGCGGACCCAGCAAATAAAAGTTGGGCCAATACCCATCCGTGCCATAGCTTCCCATAAAAAAGGCCAACTCACAGTATCAAAAGCTTTTAGTATATCTAGGGACAGAACTAGCCCAGGTCGCCCCGCGCGTGCCGCCTCATGAACATGTAGGTACAACCTTCGGATATTATCAAATGTACTCCTGCCAGGCATGAAACCGGATTGATCTGGTGGTATAAGGGCGAGGATGACAGACTGGAGTCTAAGGGCAAGAATTTTTGCTAAGATCTTTACATCAACATTCAGAAGTGAAATAAGCCTGTAGGATCCGCAATGTTTACTATCCTTACCGGGTTTGGGTATAACCACAATAAGTGCTTCGTTTAAGGATTCAGGAAGCTTCCCTAATTTAAGGGAGTCTTAAAACAGTTTGAGGAGCCTAGGAGCCAGTACCTCTGCATGCGCTTGGTACCACTCCGAAGGAAGCCCATCTAGGCCCGGAGCTTTATTAGAGGGAAGTAGGCTTATGGCCTTGGTGACCTCCTCCAGCGTGATGGGTTTGTCTAGGAGGGACTGCTGGGAGGTGTTGAGTACCTGGAGCTCAAGGGATTCGAAGAAGCCCATAAAGTCTGTCTCTGGAGGGATTTCCGTGCCCTTATATAATGTGGCATAGAAGTCCGCGAAGGTTTTATTAATAGTCAATGCGTTGGATGTAATCGATCCGTCAGGTAAGTGAATTGCAGCAATCGTGGTTCCCTGAGAGTCCGCGTGAGCAAGATATGCCAGGAGTCTGCCATTTTTCCCACCATGTTCATGTATACGAGCTGAGAGGTACAACTGTTGCTTCCTGGTCAAGTCCACCAAGTGCAACTGCAGCGCCCGGTGGGCCTCAGTCAGCACGCCTCTGGTTTCAGAGGAGGGGGCGTCCGCATGACGGGCACGAGCCTCCTCCAAAACCTTCCGAAGCTCATCTTGTGTCCTCCTCCCGGCAGATCTGTAGCTCTTGATTCTAGAAATATAGGAACCCCTTACCACGGCCTTAAAGGCATCCCAAACAGGACCCACAGGAGCAGAGTCAGTATTAAGAGACCAATAAATAGTCATGTCAATCGGGATGCCCTCAGCTATCTCCGGAGTAGAGATCCAGAGAAGGCTGAGTCTCCAAGTTCGAAACCCGGGTCTATGGCCCATAGTCAAATCTACCTGTATCGTAGAATGGTCAGATTCCGTCTGGGGGAGATACGCTATGGATTGAACAACCGGTAAGAAATCCTTCGTGGCGAGAGCAAAATCAATTCTGGAAAGGGCTGCATAGGACCTAGACTGGCAGGAGTACACTTTGGCCTCTGGAAATTTCCAGCGCCACAAATCCACATATCCATAGGTATTACACCACGCACGGAGCAACCCGGACTCGGACTTCAAAGGTTTTGATCTATCTAGGTCAGGTTGCAAGACCGAGTTGAAATCCCCAAGGATAAGCATAGGACAGCTAGGCAGATTTGCAAACTGAATATCAAGACCAGAAAACATCGCAGCCGTGACCGGAGGAGGGAAATACACCGCCACCAGAATAAGGGGTGTGTCATGTATCGATACATGTAAAATAACATACTGCCCCTTGGGATCTAGGACAACTTGGTGACACACGAAGGGCAATCCCTTACGGATTAATATGGCTACGCCCCGGGCATAATTTGAGTAGGTAGCGTGATAATGGTTGGCTACCCAGTGTTTTTTGAGCGCCAACATCTTGGCCCCCATTAAATGAGTCTCCTGAAGACACAGGATATGTGGTTTACTAAGTTTCAGGGCCGCAAAGATGGATGCTCTTTTAAATTTAGAATTCAACCCGCGGACATTCCACGAGCAAACAGTTACGTTAGACATGGAGTTGATAGCATGGGTGCATGCGGGTCAGGAGGGGTCTGAAGAAGAATCCCTCCCCCGGTCACGGCCACATATACAATTAAGGGTCGCAGTGCCAGACATTCATTCAACCATACATACATCATACATACAACCATACAACAACAGACATTGTCACATTCAATACCCAACAGGGGTTTTAATTCCCCTGCCCAGCTCCAAAAAAGGGGAGTGGGCCTATACCCTAAACTTGTATCGTGCCTGGGGCGCATGGCCCGGAACAGGAGGCAGGAAAAAAATATAAGCTCAAAGGCTACAAAAAAAGTCATTAGTCAATTATAATGTTTCAAAAGGAAATAAAATAAGGGGACTGAGCCCAAAGGCAGCTCGGGCCCGGTTATAAACCGGGTCTTGGTACTCTCCCTCCGGAGACAAGTAGGATCCTCCAAGGTCAGCACATGTCCGTACCGAAACGGAAAAAATTGCCCATCATAACCAATATAACAAAAAATGGGGGAGAAGGGGAAAGAAAAAATTATAATGCAGGCAAGGGGATCCCAAAGAGGAGAAGAAACTTCTGTTAAAGCTGTGGAGCCATCATAATGTGGGGATCCGCTTCAGGCAGGAGGCTTGGGAGGGCGGGGTATTGCTTCCCACCAAGACATGGCATCTTGTGGGGATTGAAAGAAATGAGCTTTCCCTTGATATGTGACCCGAAGGGTGGCAGGAAAAAGCATGGAATACTGAATATCTTGTTCCCGAAGTTTCTGCTTGATCCGTTGATAGCTGGCTCTATGGTTGCGAACTGTCACTGAGTAATCTGGAAAGAGTGACACCACTGCATTATTAATGCGGAGACTTCCTTTCCGCCTGGCGGCCCCCAAGATGGAGTCGCGGTCTCTGTAATTAAGGAGACGAATCACCATCGTACGTGGGGGGTGACCTTCTGGTAGGGGGCGCCCGGGAACTCGGTGGGCCCTCTTGATCACAAAACAGGGGGATAACTGTTCTCGGCCAAACTCTTGCTCAAGCTAGCTCTCTAGGAAGGCTACAGGGTCAGACCCCTCCACCCGCTCCGGAAGTCCAACCAGGCGCAGGTTGTTCCTGCGTAGGCGGTTTTCAAGGTCGTCGACCTTATCCTCCAAAGTTGTAATCTTTCCCCCATATGTATTGAGTCTAGGTAAAATGGGAGCAATAGTGTCCTCCAAATCACTGATACGTTGTTCAGTCTCGGTAACCCGGCCACGCAGCTTGTGCACATCTTGCCGCATAATAGTTAAGTCTATCTTAAGCCCATCCACCTTCCCCACCAGATCCGCATGGTTTACCTTGATAATGGCCAGGACATCTGCCAGGGTAGGTTCCTTGGCGCCATCCGCGACCACCGGGCCCGGGGTCGGTACGGAAGGAATGGCTGCAGGGTCCAGAATCTCTGGGGAGGGTGGTGGGGATCGTCCAGGCCATCACCGAAGAAATCCGGAGTGGAGGCTGGGGATGAGCTGGGCCCGTGGACAGTATGGCGGCGGCCATCTTGGCAGGAGCGTGTAGCGATGCTCATCTTTACCGGAGGCTGTTTCTTCGTACGCCGCTTTCCCATCAACCAAAATGCCCCTCAGTGATGCACAAGACACACCTGAAGGGATTAGGCTGGAAAGAAATCAGGTGCTGACGATGGATGATCAGGATGGAGCAGGATTGTATAGGGAGAGACCGGAGCTACACAGGAACACGTCCGTTCACATCCTGAGCCAGCGGGTATACCCTTGAATGGTTGCCAGTAGGGGTGCACCGAATGTGTTTTTTTTTTTTTTTTTTGGTGCCGATACCGAAAATGAAAAATACACTAGGCCGAAAACCGATACCGAACATGACTGTTATTAAAAAATATTTTTATACAGGAGATGGTCAGAGACTGCAGGCATGGTACAGGAGATGGTCAGAGACTGCAGACGTGGTACAGGAGATGGTCAGAGACTGCAGACGTGGTACAGGAGATGGTCAGAGACTGCAGACGTGGTACAGGAGAGGGTCAGAGACTGCAGACGTGGTACAGGAGACGGTCAGAGACTGCAGACGTGGTACAGGAGACGGTCAGAGACTGCAGACGTGGTACAGGAGACGGTCAGAGACTGCAGACGTGGTACAGGAGACGGTCAGAGACTGCAGACGTGGTACAGGAAACGGTCAGAGACTGCAGATGTGGTACAGGAGATCAAAGCAGCCTCACCAGGTTCTTTTAATGCAGCCTGCCTGTGCCTCACCAGTGCCCAGCAGCCTACCAGTGCCTATCATGCAGCCTGCCTTAGTATGTCAGACAGGATCAGGACAGGGCAGTGTTAGCAAGGCAAAGCCAAGTACAGTGCTCTATCTATGGAGGAAAGCTGTCAGCACACCGCATTAAGGAGCAGCTTGTTGGTATGATCAGCGGGAGGAGCATTGTCAGTGTGCAGCATCTGGGGGGGTTAAGAGTGCAGGACTGCAAACAAGTCCTGCACTCTTGACCCCGCGGTGCTGCACACTATTAATTCTCCTCCCGCTGATCATTCCGACAAGCCGCTCCTTAATGCGGTGTGCTGACAGCTTTCCTCCATAGATAGAGCACTGTTCTCGGCTTTCAGCCGCTTCGTTGAGGAGGGAGGGAGGGGAGAAGAGGGCTGGACAGGGACGCTCCAGAACGACACCCCTGTACTGGGTGGCACCCCACCCCATTTTTGGCACCGTCATCAGCGTGATTTCCTTTTCGGCATTTTGCTATGTTTCGGCGGCCGAAATTTCGGTGCATTTCGGTATCTAGTTGCCAGCCAATCATAAGAGCTGTTGAACCAAGTCTATGAAATTCCCACAAAATTCAAATCCTCCTCGTACAACAGCATCTCTAGTTCACCCATCTTGTCCGCCAGGCTCCTGGTATTGGTGAACATGCCACGTAGTTTAGACCGGTCGCATACTATCCTCTTACTAGGACTTGTTACTATACTTAACTTGGGTTTATGTGCTTTAGTCAACCTATCACTAATGCCCCCAATACTACCCTCTGGACTATGTTCCGTGCTGACTATATCTACCTCTGGACCCTCCCCCCTGTTGCCTAGTTTAAAAACCCCTCTAACCTTTTGGCCACCTTTACTCCCAGCACATCTGCGCTCTCCTCATTTAGGTGCAGTCTGTCCCTTCGTTAGTACTGGTGACCGACTGAGAAGTCGGCCCAGTACTCCAGGAACCCAAACCCCTCCTTTACTACACCAGCTCCTCAGCCACTTGTTTACTTCCATAATCACCCTCTGCCTTTCTGGTGTGGCTCGATGTACTGGTAGTATTCCTGAGAATACTACCTTGGAGGCCCCTTTCCTCAATTTAGCTCCCTAGTCCCTAAAATCGTTCTTTAGGACACTCTATCTGCTTCTGACTTCCAATGTGCACCATGACAGCCGGGTCTTCCTCAGCCCCTCCCAGTAACCTGTCCACTAGATCCGTGATGTGGCGAACCCGAGCGCCTGGTAGACAGCATACAGTTCGGCGCTTCAGGTCTTTGTCACAGATTGCCCTATCTGTCCCTCTAAGAATTGAGTCCCCTACCACCAGAAACTGTCTATCCTTTACCTTCGCTCCCCCCCCCCCCCACACTCTCACTGGAGGAGGTTTTCCCCTAGCAGCTAGGAGAGTCCCTCAGCTCCAGCAGTGCTGGTCCCTGACTGGTTTCACCAATGTCACACTCAATGGAGTGTACTTATTTGGATGCTGCAGCCCAGGATCGGCCTCCCTGGCACTTTCCCCTCTATCCTACCTGACCATAACACCTTTTTCCATGTGGCCTCAGAATCTTTAAGGTGCATTTTGGCAAAGATCAGCCATGACTGCATGTGGCCTTTTCTTGAAGAGTAGCTTTTTTTTTTTTTTTTTTTTTTTTGTGCAATCCCTCCGATACAAGCCATATTGTTTTCACATGCGCACAGTGGACATTATTCCTGCAACTGCTTCAGAGTTGCTGTAGGACTCTTTGTAGCCTCTCCGACCAGTTGCCTCCTGGCTCTTTCATCCAATTTGGAGCAACGTCCTGATCCAGGGAGGGACTGTGTTGTACCAAATACCTTCCACTTCTTAATACTAGACTTCACTGTGCTTCTAGGCATTGACAAAGCCTTTGAATTTTTTTTTATCTATCTCCTGATTTGTGCCTGTCCACAACTTGATTTTGTTTTGTTTGTTGTTGTTTTGCTTCAGTTGCACTACCAGGGACTGAAATGCTCCAGAAAAGCTCTTTTTTTTTTTTTGGGCTGAGCTAATCAAATTGACCACAGCTGATCACAGTTGAAATTCAAATGGCTTTGTGTGCCATGGAGAAGGTGATTAGCTATACCTGATTTGAGTTTACAAGTTATTTTTAGGAGCGGGATGATTCTTTTTCCAACTCAGTGATTCTGTTTTTTAATTTTTAATTTTTTTCCTGACATGTTGGTGTTATATCTTTCACGTGGGTGTTATACGTTGCACTGAGTAAATGCAGCTAGATAAAACAAAAACGTTATCTGTCTTCATTTTAGCCTGAAAAGCAACAAAATGTGATTATTTTAAAGGGGGGCAATTCTTTTCTATACCCACTGTGTATGTGTATGTGTGTGGTCCCAGTCCTGCACTTTTATTGTATGAATGTAGTCTCTTCAATTCTGTCAGAGAGGTACAGAAACTAATTTGCATTTGATTTGCATTATTTGTACTCTGTGAAGGTCTACAAACTGATCAGGAAAATGTTCTATTTTATTTCAGAGAAGAGAGGAACCTTCCAGGGTTGGATCAGATTCTCGCTGCTCTTAATGTCTTCCTTTCCACCACATGTGTAAACTGCCGCATGCGGGTGTGTAAGTTAGGAGAAGAGATCTTCCCTACTGTACTGAAGTTGTGGATCCAGCACAGACCGAAAGATACTCTGAAAGATGAGATTGTGGAGTTTTTCCGACTAATGCTTCACATTCATCATCCAAAAGGAGCTAAGACTACAGAAGAAGGTGCTGAAATAACTTCTATACAAAATACATTCTTCTAAATGCACATTTTGCACATTACATTTATAAAGCTGGTAAAAGTAAATCAGTTGGCTTTTATGAAAACCCTTATAATTTTCATTCAAAAGCGAAGTTTGAGGTTTTACAAAAAAACAAACTTCTACATACTTCCATGCTGCAGCATCTGTCTGATGCTGAAGTTATCTCCCACCAGCTCTAAGCCCAAGAACAGAGTGATCATATGATTGCTTATTACTCATTTTTCAGTCAGTCACCGCTTTCTGCAGGGTGGGGGCAGCGGCTTACCTCCAGCTCTCAGTGGCACGCTAAGAGGCTGAGCCAGCTGCCGATCAGGCATCTGAGTGGATCCTGACAACCTGGTCGGGATCCTTCCAGAGCCTGGAGTGGCTTTGTGATGTCAGCTAACAGCAGGCTTTAGCCCATTGTCAGCTGATTTTGGGTCTCAGGAGGGCTAAAGTAAGCGCACTCCTGTGACCCAGAAGAGAAGTATGACCAAAAAAAGGTTTGACCATACTTATTTTCTAAGTTAATATTCTGTAAGACATCTTGTTGTCATTCTGTAAACCTTCTTTAGCCTATAGTAAAAATGGTTTATAATGTATAATGATAGGGCCATACATACTAAACATATCTGAATTCTATATTTTTTTTACATACTAAACATATCTGATTTCTATATTTTTGCACTGTTTTGGGAGGAGTGATGCAAAGATTGCTGACTCCTCCCCTTCGCAGTTTGACCTGAGTAAGAGAGAGAGGATTTAGTTATTTGACCTTCAGCAGGAATATTTTGTCAGAAATGTCATCCATTTGAAAGTTGTTTTATTTGTACGTGGATTTTGTATTGGTATTTAACATTTTCTTTATATTTGTTTTTTAATCTGGTAAATAAAGAATTGAGTATAATTCTGATTAATATTTCTTTCTCATACATTCAAGGACATAGGAAGTTTTATCCTGGCGCATAAAAAAAATCTGTAGGCCAGCCTAAGATTACCACTCCAACTACCAGTCTCCTTCAGTTTTTTTAGTGTCCTAGGAGGATGAGCATCTCTTCTTCAGCTCTGCTGTGTTAAAAAACTAAACTATTTTTTGCTAGCACTTTTATTAAAAAAAAAAAATCTCAATCAAAGCTCTTCTCATGATACTACAGTTTGTCTGCTTGCCTGCTGGTAGCCACCTGTCTTGTCTATTGCAGGTGTCTCATGTTGTTATATATATGCATAGGGCACTTTGGTTAAAATGCTGATGCTACTGTTGGCATGGTTATCCATCTTTCTCAGTCGAAGAAGCCTAAAGGGCAGACTACAAAGTTTCCCCCACTCTGACTGTTAAGAAAAGTCCCATTCGTCTCCCATTTTCCCACCCCCTTGATCTCCTAGTCAAGAATTTCTCCATGCTTGGTTCCCAGTCTGCACAAAAATTCTGGTGCTTAAAGTCTGCCGAATCTTCAGACACATTTGTCTGTGCATGAAGGTGTGCCCCCATGTTCCAGAGTGGTGGTAGTGTGTGTGTGTGTGTGTGTGTGTGTGTGTGTGTGTGTGTGTGTGTGTGTGTGTGTGTGGGGATTTGGATGGAACTCTTTTGTAGACTCTTGGACAACTTGCATCTCTAACTAGGGATCGACTGATATTGTTTTTTCGGTGTCGATACGATACCAATATTTCCGCCACCTCTCAGGCCAATAGCCGATATTGTGTGCCGATATTCTGTACGTTTAAAAAAAAAAAAAAGTTTACTCCTTTTTTTTTTTTTTTTTTTTTATCACCACTGTTATTGCTGTCACAAGGAATGTAAACATCCCTTGTCACAATAAAAGGGAGTAACAGGTACTTTTATGGAGGGATCCTCCTCTGCAATTGAAAGTATTCAAAACGTCAAGATCGGCGTTTTTCTATACTTTATATGTTTTAAAAATGGCGGCTTTAAGATGCCAGTAATGCGGCAAGTGATGTCATGACATTGCTTCCAGGTTACTAGATCTGAGATGCTTTGTTCGGGTATTTGGCCAGCCGGCGGAAGTGCCGGCTGGTTGTTCGGGTCTTCTGGTGGGACGGGAGAGCCCGGGCAAACGGCGGAAGGGGGGCAGGGGGGCGTCCCCTCCCGCTGCTTGTAATAAGACGACCGGCTACTGAGCTGCATCAGTTGTTATTGCAATAAAGCTGACCGTCCGCTCTAAAGAACTCTAACGTTTGGGTGCAGAAGGTGGTATCCTATGGTATCCTAACTGGTGTTTTGGTACCCGCCCCCTCTTCTGTTTTTCACCTAACCTTCCTGTTGCACCGCCCAGGTTAACAGATCTCCCATCAAGCCCCCTCTGGTCTTCTGAAACAACAATTTATTGCACAGTTCCTGTTTACAAATGGTTTCAGTAGTTTTACTCCAGCTGGTTTACTGTTCCCAAACCAAAGTGTGCCCTGTCTAGGATCTCAAAGCTCTGAACATCTTCATTTGAATCCAGAAATTCTGCATGGAATTCACCAGATCTGTCATCACCTCCCTTCACCAGGGGGAGTTTCTGATTTCTGTCGACAATAAGGATGTGTACCTGTTTGCTCCCATCTTTCTAGCTCAAAGTTTCCTGCATTTTGCTGTGGGCCCCTGCACTGCCAGTTTGCAGGCCTTAGGCCTTTTGTCTGCATGCATGTTTCCCCAAGGCACTAACCCCACTATTAGTTCTTGTGGCATCTTTATTATGGAATACTTCGATGACCACCTGTTTAGGGAACAGTTGGTCAGCTTTGTCGCACAGTGTGGCTTTGCCCGTGCAGACATTAAATTGGTTTGGGTAGATCCTGAACCTTCAGAAATGGCTCTAGTCCCAAACACCGGTACCAGAGTCCCTGGGCCTGATTTTGGCCTCCTACAAAGCAGTCCTGTTTGCCCAGTTTAAGGGCCCTTTCACACTAGCGTTTTGTGTTAGTTTCTGACACCACGTTTAAAATGCACTGTAGTTGCGCTCTGCAGAGGGTGCCAATATTAAGTTAATGACACCCCAAATGCAGGTCGCAAATGCAGTGTGTGTATGCCCACATCAGTTTGGTTGCAGTGATTTTCCAAAATTAGTCCATGCGCTACTTTTGTGCAAAGTGGTGCGATTTCAGCCTAATAAAAATGAATAATCTGAAATTGCACTGCACAGAACTGCATGTGAATCGCACATGGTTGTCCCTGGCTTTAGGGGTTCTGGATCTGGAATCGGGAGAAGTCCTTCCTTCCTGACTTCTGTAAGATACTCGTGATAAATGTTGGCCTGTCAGACTGGGGAATAGTCCTTGTCCATGCAGGAGACCTGGACATCGGGGGAGTCTCGTTAACAATCTGGAAGTTCAGCTGATTGGTTGCCCCTGCAGCGCTGGATTGCAAGGCTGGAGCATCATCTGATCTGACTTTTTGTCGGCGCAGGGGGCTTGGTCATTGTCCAATCTTCATCTCTCGATCCACATCCTCGAGCATCGGGAAGTTTGATGTGTTTGCAGCATTGAACCATCCTGCACCCCTGTTTGTTTTTCAGGTACTGAATCTTGTTCTCTGCTCACTTCAGAAACTGCTGTTTCAGCTCATAAGACATATTGCTTTTTTCACTCTCATCCACAAGGTTATATTTCTTTTACTCATCACCTCTGGGATGCTAGTGTCTGAAATGGCAGCTTTTTCCACAAAAGAAACCTTTTGAGGTTTTTGTTTTTTGTTTTTTTTTTATTTTAGGGAGAAGGTGGTGTTCTGGCCAGTTCCTTTTTTCCTAAGGTAGTTTCTGCCATTTACCTCAAGCAGGTGACAGTTCTTCTGTCCGGCTTCAGTTCACCCCAAAGAAAAAATTCTCATTGCCTGAATGTGGTTTGGGCTGTGAGATTATCTCCCAGCTTATTCTTCTTTCAGAAAGACAAATTCCCCTTTTATCATCCCGAATAAACCTTGAAAGGGTGCTCCAATATATATCTATCCCCTATTTTTGAAAACGCTATAACTTTTGCACAAGCCAATCAATATACGCTTATTGGGATTTTTTTTTTTTACCAAAAATATGTAGCCAAATAGATATTGGCCTAAATTGATGAAGAATTTTTTTTTGGATATGTTTTATAGCAGAAAGTAATTCTTGTTTGTTTTTTCCAAAATTGTCCTTTTTTTGTTTATAGCGCAAAAAATAAAAACTGCAGAGGTGATCAAATACCACCAAAAGAAAGCTCTATTTGTGGGACAAAAAAAGGACATTAATTTTATTTGGGTAGAGAGTTGCTCGACCGCGCAATTGTCAGTTAAAGTAACGCAGTGCTGTATTGCAAAAAAAATGACCTGGTCATTAAGGGGGTAAAACCTTCTGGGGCTGAAGTGGTTAAAGTGATTGTAAACCTCAGGCATGACATATGAACAAAGCATATCATTCTGTAGTGTGCACTTGTCTCAATTAAGAGTACCAAGTGTAATTTCTTTGTGTGTCACCTGAGGCCAGTCACTTCACTGGGTATATGTAAGGGTTTACAACCACTTTAATGCTACTGTTAAAAGAAGTTTCATGGTACCACTTATTGTAACTGAGAGCATTTTTCTTGCATGTTGTTGTATGGGGAAACTCAAAACGGTGACTCTTGGTCCTTATTTATGTTAGTTCAACATAAGAAAGATGTCTCTGATCATGGTGGTTTTTTTACACCATATCAGTAAATCCATATGGTAGTCTATGGTAGACTTTTACATCCTTAGAGGTGTGTATATTCTAAGATGTAATAGCTTATGCAGACAACAGTACTATGGGTTCCTGCTGTGGAGTTATGGAACATGTTTTGTAAAACTACATTGCTGGAATTTTCTCTTTAGAATTCACTCACATGATGCTGTCCACGATATAATGTCTAATTGGGGCTGAACTTTTTT
Organism: Aquarana catesbeiana; assembly: GCF_042186555.1. NCBI lineage: Eukaryota > Metazoa > Chordata > Amphibia > Anura > Ranidae > Aquarana > Aquarana catesbeiana. The sequence continues at coordinate 136,496,958 of NC_133325.1, read as the reverse complement.
CAGGTGCTTATGCTTTCGAAGCTGAGAAGTGGCAGAGAAATGTGTACAATCTATACGATGCTATGGTGAATGAGATTAGTCAGATTGGCAGCAGAGGAAAATACTCTTCAGGATCTCGGAATATTGCAGTCAAAGAGAATTTGGTGGAATTGATGGCAGACATTTGTCATCAGGTAATTGCCTTCCAAGAGACATTTAACATACACTTCTTATTTACTATAAGGTGTTTGTCTGCCAGTTATACGTGGATGCCCAGCCAAATATTTTTGGCTTAATATTTGGGTAAGGGTTAGAACCCCTAATGGGTTTTGCTGCAATCCAGGGCTCTGTTAGAGAGATTTCAGCTCACCTACCATTCTACCAACAGTGTTTCATCAGACAAGAAGTGTGGGGAGCTTTTGAACAGCAAAAAAAAAAAAAAATACTATTTTTACGCAAATATGCTAAACCCCTTGCCAGCCTTTTCTGTTTCTATCTGTGTCCCTGATGCAGATTTTCCTTCACTTCCTGTCTAAAACTTGTCACTGAGACCGAAAGGGAGGAAATGTCTCTCTCTAAGGCAGCCCCGTATTGCAGTAAAAAATGTGATAGAAGTCTTTCCCACTCTACCAAAAACTAGAAAAAAGACATTATTTATTGATTGGATGTACACTTTAATCTTCTTTCAGGACAACATGTCTTGTCTGTGGGCTGGGCTTTGTGACATACCTGCATTTTGTTTTTTATCACATGCAATATCGTGCAATCTGAACACTGATTACATTGCTACAGTAGGACACTCTGCTGGTCAGCAAAGTATTGTTAACTTTATTACTTACTCACTATAGATTCCTGTTTTTAGACCTGTGACTGAAGTTTAAGAACATCACCCCACTGTTGTGATACTGCATGAAGCAAACTTAGAAGTTTAGTTCACTCAACAGGTATAAGAGAATAGGTGATTATGCGTTTCATTTACCCTGAGTTCACACTATGAATCGCACAGGAACCGCACCGCATTCCTGTTCAATTCACATGCGATTCAGTTCAGTGTGGTGGGATTTGAGGCCATTCATTTTGAATGGGGTCAAATCGCACCGCCATGCACCAATTTGGAATCGCACTGCAACCGGATTGCATGGTAGTTTTGTACCATGTGATCCGGTGCAGGCAAACATACTGTGTTTCTGACCTGCATTTGGGGTGTCCTTAAGACTGCACTGAAAGCAGTACGCTTTGAATGCGGTGCAGGAAATGCACACAGATTGTGGGTTTCCCGCACCGCATTCCAGTGTGAGCCTAGGCTTGACAATGATATTGTATTCAAAAATTCTGGAAGTTTCACAACTTTGTCTTTACAGAGAAAAGTGTTTCTTGGGCTCAAAACTTGTATTTGTCATTACGATCATGGGTAGCTTCCTTTTATTACTTAGAAGTGTTATTTTTTATGTATAAATGTGAAGATTGCTTACTATATGGCCTTTGGCTTATGGCCTGTAGAAGCATTAGCAGATTTGAAGGTGTTTTTAATTATTATCTTGATAATACGGAAATGTGAAGGTAAGTACAGCGCTGCGCCAGAAATTACACAAATGTATAAACCAATTAGCAGCTAACACACCTATAGACTTAGGTTGGAGTTCAAAATAAAAATAAAAAAGTGTAGCGCTATATATATTGAGCAAAAAGTTTTACGTGCCTAGAGACAATGAATAAAACCTAAACAACCCTTATAGACAAAGGTATAAATAGTGGAACAAAGTCACACTATATGATTCAACACATCAATTGAAATACAATATAAATAATAGTGGCCAAAATATAAAAATGAAGTAAATACAATAAATCTGAAAAACTGTGAGAGTATGGCAGATCAGCCACTCAAATTCATATATAAAAGTCCAAAATAGGAATAAATAATAAACTTGTGAAAAAAGGAAACCACCACCGAAAGTCTATGGGGGTTGTGCGTTTGGAAATGGTGGAAAATTACTTCCAACTTCACACGAAAATGAAATTTGTCACATCCAACAAGTTGATGGATAACGAAGGAACCACAGGTGGACAAAGGATCTAGATGGGTGGCAGTACCATCACCGAAACATCAGGAGGCTTACCGGAACTTAGTGACTTGAAAAGACCTACGTCTTACAAGTCAACAAGTCAACCGGTCTGGACAGGGTAACTCGTCACCAATCTTCAATTCGCGATAGAAAGAGGGGTATCAGCAAAGCTTTCCATGTCCACATAGGCTGGTGCACTTCAGACAATAACTGGTAATATGGTCTGGTAGAGCTCAGGGCGCTGCTCAGGCATAAGACAAAAACTGTTTCCTAGTACTGACATCACCCAGCTCCACCCCACAAGGATCATCAGTCACATGATTTATTTAGGGGATCCGTCGTCCTGAAGATGACTGCAGCCTTGTGTGGGTGTGGACCTGCGCCGTGCAGGGACCCGAAGTCTAGGAGTAGTGCCCTCTGCTGGCCGACAACTGGCATATGTGGACGTGGAAAGCTTTGCTGATGCCCCTCTTTCTATCGCGAATTGAAGATTGGTGACGAGTTACCCTGTCCAGACCGGTTGGTCAGCAAGCCTTTTTGACTTGTAAGACGTAGGTCTTTTCAAGTCACTAAGTTCCGGTAAGCCTCCTGATGTTTCGGTGATTGTACTGCCACCCATCTAGATCCTTTGTCCACCTGTGGTTCCTTCGTTATCCATCAACTTGTTGGATGTGACAAATTTCATTTTCGTGTGAAGTTAGAAGTAATTTTCCACCATTTCCAAACGCACAACCCCCATAGACTTTCGGTGGTAGTTTCCTTTTTTCACAAGTTTATTATTTATTCCTACTTTGGACTTTTATGTATGAATTTGAGTGGCTGATCTGCCATACTCTCACAGTTTTTCAGATTTATTGTATTTACTGTCTCTAGGCACGTAAAACTTTTTGCTCAATATATATAGCGCTACACTTTTTTATTTTTAATTATTATCTTGATAACAACATTGTCAGTGTATTGTAAGGGCACTTTGGTAGATGTGTGTTTTTTTTTTTTTTTTTTTTTTTTTTACCCTAAGGGCCCTTTCACACTGGGGCAGTTTGCAGGTGCTATTGGGCTAATAATAACGCCTGCAAACCGACCCGAAACAGCCGCTGCTGTCTCTCCAGTGTGAAAGCCCCGGTGGCCTTCACACTGGAGCGGTGCGCTAGCAGGATGGGAAAAAAAGTCCTGCTAGCAGCATCTTCAGAGCTGTGAAGGAGCGGAGTATTCACCGCTCCTGCCCATTGAAATCAATGGGACAGCGCGGCTATACCGCTAGCAAAGCGCCTCTGCAGCGGTGGTTTTTAACCCTTTCTCGGCCGCTAGCAGGGGGTAAAACCGCCCCGCTAGTGGCCGAATACCGACGGAAAAGCGCCGCTTACAATAGCGGCGCTTTACCGCCAACGCCGCCCCCGCCCCAGTGTGAAAGGGGCCTAAGTAGGAAAGTGGTGATCCGTTGTGGTGGATTTTTAACACAAATGCATATGATTAGAGTGGCCCATTCATTTGATCTTGCTGCCTAAGCCAAAACAGCACTAAAATTTAATCTGCTGATATTTAAAGCGGAGGGCCACCCTAAAAAAACAAAAAAAAATTGCATTAATATTCTTAAAAAAATAATAAAAAAAAACATTTGAAAAAAAAAAATTTAACTTACCAGAAACCCCTGTTGCTAGGCAGTCTTCCTAATCTGCCTCTTCCTATTCTGCGGCGCTTGCTTCTCTTCGGCGAGTGGCCCCGTTGACTTCTGGGACGTGTGTGTCCCAGAACACAACGGGGCCATTCACAAAGCGCCGTGCGACTCGCGCATGCGCAGTAGGAAACGGGCAGTGACGCCGCAAGGCTCGACTGCCTGTTTCCCTTCGTTTAAGATGGCCGGCAGCCGATCCGATGGACGGATTGGCCTCGGGGGGCCGTCATCGCGGGCTCGCTGGACAGGTAAGTGTCCTTATTAAGAGTCAGCAGCTACAGTGTTTGTAGCTGCTGACTTTAAAAAAAAAAAAAAAAAACATTGCGGCCGGAACACCCCTTTTAAATGTGTTACTAAACCCAGTAATATGAAAATAGGTCAGTCATCCCCCCACCATGCCCACAGCTTATAAATCTTCTTTTTACATTAAAATATTGCATCTATGTACCCTTTTGGATGATCTGTATACCACGGTTACATGGTAAACTGCAGAGTTTCTCCAGTGTTGAGAGTTCAGGAAGGAGGAGATTTTCACTACAGCCTGTATACACGCTCACATGTGCGATGTTAATATCATGTGACCTGGCTATCTCTGAAAAAAAGAAACTGTTTTCTCCAACATAAAAGACACAACTGAGCATGTGCAGGTCGGCTACTCTGCCTGTGTTAGATGGCCTTCCCCAGATAGGCAGTGCAGGAGGGAAAGATCTGTGGATACAGGATAAAACAGCCTTTTTACACAATGCAGAGGATTAACCCCTTGAGTTTCACAGTGAGTATAACAAGCATGCTATGCTGCATATACAGACTGATTTTACTGTTGTGGGTTTAGTAACCCTTTAACCAGTTCCCGACCGGCTCACGCAGATATACTGCGGCACAATGAGTCTCCTGGGCGAAACCCCGTATGGGTACGTCCTTCCCTTTAGAGCCGCCAGAGGGCGCGCATGCACGAGTGCCAGCACAGAGATTTGTGTGTGTAAACGCACAAATCCCTGTTCTGTCATGTGAGAGGAGACATATCGTTTCTTCCTACTAAGTAGGAGCAACGATACGTCTCCTTTCCCAGTCAGTCCTATCCCCATACAATTAGAACACAATGAGGGAACACACATTTAACCCCTTGATTGCCCCCTAGTGCTAACCCCTTCCCTACCAGTGACATTTACACAGTAATCAGTGCATTTTTATAGCACTGATCGCTGTATAAATGTCAGTGGTCCCAAAAATGTGTCAGAAGTGTCCGTCGCAATGTCGCAGTACCACTAAAAATCACAGATTACCGCCATTGCTAGTCAAAAAAAATAACATAAAAAAAAAAAATGCCATAAATCTTTACCATAGTTTGTAGACACTATAACTTTTGCGCAAACCAATCAATGTACGCTTATTGCGATTTTTTTTTTTTTTTTTTTTTTATTTAAATGTGGGGGATATTTATTATAGCAAAATGTAAAAAATGTTGTTGTTTTTTTCAAAATTGTCACTCTTTTTTTGTTTATAGCGCAAAAAATAAAAACCACAGAGGTGATCAAATATCACCAAAAGAAAGCTCTATTTTTGGGAAAAAAGGATGCAAATTTAGTTTAGGTACAGCATTAAGCACCGGTTCACACAGGGGCAGCACGACTTGCAGGTCGCCTCACTGAGGTGACCTGCACACGACTGCCACGGCGACTTGCAAAATGACTTCTGTATAGAAGTCTATGCAAGTCGACAAGTCGCCCCCAAAGTAGTACAGGAACCTTTTTCTAAGAACGGTTCCATTGTACAGAACGGGAGGCGACTTGTCAGGCGGCTAGGTCGCCTGACAAGTCACCCCTGTGTGAACTGGCACTGAATGACCGTGCAATTGTCAGTTAAAGCGAGTGCCAAATTGTAAAGAGTGCTCTGGTCAGGAAGGGGGTAAAATCTTCTGGGGCTGAAGTGGTTAATAAATTTTTTTTTTTCTTTTTTTTTTAAATAACCTATGCATGTACATCTTTTCTTGTATTATGGTTTCTCTATTGTCCCTTTTGTTAAATGTTTGGATGATAAGCCTGTCTCTTTTCTTGATCAGCTCTTCACAGAAAACACTCGTATTTTGGAAATCACTCAGGCTGCTTTTGCCGTGACTCAGAGGGATCCATCTGCAAGTATGGTGCCAAGCAAGCGTCGAAGGATCGAATTGGGCTGGGAAGTGGTCCGCGAAAAACTTCAACCATCAGAAAATGATTTTGATGTGATTCCATGGTAATAATTATAATACAGGGTTTGGACAGATGTTAGTACAGATAAGTGGGGTTTTGATGGTTCAGGTGAAGATGTAAATACTTTAATTGCAAATTATGTGCTGAATATTGTGGACTAACAATGCCAGCCTTTCAGGTATATGTAGACCATGGTGGGACATGTTGGGGAAGCTGAACTTTACATTAGTTTTGTTTACTGCTTTGGCTGTTGTTATTCCTTAGAAGTTAATATAGACCAAATGTTCTATATGAAAGAACCAGGTCTGCTTAGCCTCTTTTTTGGGTTATAACCAAACAGGTTCCGCGATACAGATCTCATCATAATTGAGCACTTTGGTGCCGCCCCTGGTACCCAATGATGGACTTCCTTGGACTCCTGTTTTAACTCCTCACCTTTTCAATATGCTATCGTTTATAACTTCCTGTTTACAGTTTATGATGACAGAACCATTTTTGCACTTTCTTGTGTTTAAACTATGATGTTTATACTATTATTTTGAAAATGTAATTAAAAGATTGAAACAGAACCAGGTCTCCTTCTAATCTAGACTTATTTTAATTGTTTCCTGCCATATTTGTCAGTTTTTAGTTCTTATCTGCCATAGCAGCAATAAAGTCCTAAGCACCTATTAAATGTTGAGCAAGTTTTATAACTGTGGCAGTGTTGCTGCTAATTCCTGAGTTTATGCCAAGGGCTTCCCATAGATGCAAAAACTGCACCTCAACATGCATCTGAATGAACTGGCATACACTATAAACAGGCAGTTGATATGCTAGTTCATGTGCACACGTGTTTGTTTTTATATAGCAATACCTTATACAATATCATATGTTATATCTTGGTCTTAAAGTGTGTCAGGACAAGACCAAGCACTTTTTTATGTTGACTAAGTGGTGTCAGCCCTGCCCAGTTGTCTTTTGCTAAGCTACTCATATCCACCCACTCTGCTCATTTTTGCAACAAAGATGCTTATATATTTTTTGTTAGAAGTCCAAGATAAGAACTAAAAGGGCTAATTAGACTATTTGAGATAACACAAAGTGTGGGCAGGACAGCTCTGAATTTTTGATGTGATCAACAGGTATTTTTTTATAGCACTCATTAAAGTATTTTTTTAAAACTATTAATAGGAACTCCAGGAAAACATCTAAGTGCAATACTGAAATACCTATACAGTACATTCTTAGCTTTCTGTTTTCTTTTACCAGAGTTGTATTAAGATGAGAATAACAATGCAATACAATGTGGATTGGGGTTTTAGAATGAAAAGCAATACAAATTCCATACATCTGTAAGCAGTAAAGGTCCAGGGCTGGGACTAGTGAACAGCAGATGGACTATAATTTACTTCCCTCTTTGAAATCAGTGTGCTACTGATAATGTGTCTATATAGACACCAACCTATAGAGATAGTTCAATCTTCTTCTTTTTTACCTGCCATTTTTTTACATAACAAAGCCAAGCAGGTGACAAACCTATTATCTGATTCCATTTAAACGCTTCCTATGTCATTTCTCTTAATGCAGCCTGCTTATTGGCCAGAGTATCAGAAGCATCACACTGCTAATGTAATATCTACTGAGCATACAGGTGACAAGGCTGCAAAGTTGCAGTAGGAAATAAAGCAGGCCATACCTTATGCAATTTTCTTTACTTCAACCAGTGGTTAAAGGAAAGAATATTGCTTGATTCCCCTATAAATACAGTCAGTGTTGATGGGGGAATACTTCCCGCTGTGCTGTTGTATTCTGACAGCGAGGGGATAGCTGCCAGCAGTGATTGAACAAAAAAACGCGATAGGCTGGTTGTATTGAAGTTGATCGATTCCAGTACAACAAGCCTGTCCATAGCCTGCCACCTGTACAATCAGCCTGTCAATAAATGGTTCAGATTTGACCGGTTCCTGCTGAACCAGCTGAATTTTAGATCCGTCTGTGGCCAGCTTTAGGGTGCCATCCAGTGTGTGACAAGAATGGGTAAATAAAAGGCAAAATCTTTTGACAATTACATATAGTATATGTATTTCACCTGTGAATTCACAGGTTTGCTTTGCGTTCAGCTTTTGATTGGGTTAACCTTTTTTCATTCTTTTGTCTTGTTTATATTCCCAGGTTACAGATTGTAGCTTGTTTAATAGCACGCCACCCACACAGCCTTCCGAGTAGCGAGCTGACTCCACTACTAACCATTCTCCACCAACTCCTGGTCCAGCAGAGGCGAGGGGAGCGTGCAACTTTTGTACTGAGGTGTCTGAAAGAAGTGGCTGTTTGCCAAATGCAGAAAAATGATGTGATTATGACCCCAAAGTCTGATCTTCACAAACTGTGGACTAAAATTTGGGCTGTGACTATTCGCAGCATTAGCTCTCCACAGACAGAGCCTGAAAGCTTTGCATTGTTGGGCGTCATGTTACAAGGGGGGCATGTATCTGCAGACAGAGACTTCTGGAAAATCTTCTCAGGATCTGCTGGAAAACCCTCCAGGTAAGTGTGTGTGTTTGGTTTTGCCCTAAAGTTACCTTGTTTGCCCTGAAGTTACCCAGCTTCATACGCAGCCTGGAGTTTGCTGCGAACATACAGTGCATGTGTGTCTTAGGTACACTAAAAAACACACTAAACACAGAGGGGGAAAAAACCCACTAGCATTTTTGTTTTTGTTTTTTTCTATTTCCACTATAATCTATGTACCCCCAAAATTGTGGTATTTTTTTATTTATAATTTTTATCCATGTATTGTGCAGACCAAGCTGTTCTGCAAAAGGACACAGCCTTATTGTTTATGCACAGTTTTTTTTATCTATACTTGTCATGTACAGTATCTCACAAAAGTGAGTACACCCCTCACTTTTTTTGTAAATATTTTATTCTATCTTTTCATATGACAACACTGTAGAAATGACACTTTACTACAATGTAAAGTAGTGAGTGTACAGCTTGTATAACAGTGTAAATTTGACACTCCCACCACCATGCTTGACTGTAGGCAAGACACACTTGTCTTTGTACTCCTCACCTGGTTGCCGCTACACACGCTTGACACCATCTGAACCAAATACGTTTATCTTGGTCTCATCAGACCACAGGACTTGGTTCCAGTAACCCATGTCCTTAGTCTGCTTGTCTTCAGCAAACTGTTCGTGAGTTTTCTTGCGCATCATCTTTATAAGAGGCTTCCTTCTGGGACGACAGCCATGCAATTTGATGCAGTGTGTGGTGTATGGTCTGAGCACTGACAGGCTGACCCCCCCACCCCTTCAACCTCTGCAGCAGTGCTGGCAGCACTCATACATCTATTTCCCAAAGACAACCTCTGGATATGATGCGGAGCACGTGCACTCAACTTCTTTGGTCGACCATGGCCAGGCCTGTTCTGAGTGGAACCTGTCCTGTTATACCACTGTATGGTCTTGGCCACTGTGCTGCAGCTCAGTTTCAGTGTCTTGGCTATCTTCTTATAGCCTAGGCCATCTTTATGTAGAGCAACAGTTCTTTTTTCAGATCCTCAGAGTTCTTTGCCATGAGGTGCCATGTTGAACTTCCAGTGACCAGTATGAGAGAGTGAGAGCGATAACAGTAAATTTAACACACCTGCTCCCCATTCACACCTGAGACCTTGTAACACTAACAAGTCACATGACACCAGGGAGGAAAAATGGCTAATTAAATCTTTACAAAAATGTGAAGGGTGTACTCACTTTTGTGAAATACTGTACATTTAAGGGTCTATTTTTAAAGCAATGAATGTGTAATTCTTTAGTGGAAATTTAGTTATTGTCATTTTTAACACATGTACCTGGAGCATTCTCCTGCAGTGAATGTTTGAATATCAGATTCACTGCTTTATAAATATGCCCCTTGATATTTAATACTGAATGAAAAAATTAAATTTTTATATTCAATTTATATTTCTGATTGCTTAAAGCAGACCTTGCACCAATAACGCAGCTGCGGCCATGATCCTCTTATCATTTATTTCAGCTGGCAACTGGCTTTCCAGTATTAATTTTGCAGCACTTGGATCACTTTAAGAGCGCCCGGTAGGGCCCTGCCCCTATTCCCTTTGCTGTGTCATGAAACTAGAAGCCTCAAGGATTTCATCCCTTCTGTTTTTTTTCCTAGTCTGTACAACCAGGGAAGCAGCCAATCAAATGAATCTCTGTTTAGTTGGTTGCCTTTGAGGGTATAACTGGGATCAGGGTCTAATCTCTCAATAAAGAGTACCTATCACACTGCCCAAGCTATCACAAGGAGGGTGTTCAGCCCCCTGTGATATCCTTAAAGTTGAATGTAAAATAAAGTGTTAAAAAAAATGTATATAAAATAAATAGAAATTTTAAAGCACAAATATACCCCCCTGCTCATGTGGATATGCAAATGTCAAAGTAAGCGCAATCATTCTACTACCAAAGCTCACTTTTAACTCTAAACTGGTAACTTGTAAAGGCTTTTAAAGGGTCACCCATGGATGATTTTAGGTACTGTATGTAGTCTGTCACCATTTCACAGGTGTGCACAAATTTAAATCTTGAAATGTTTGGTATCTATTTACCTGGCACAACTTCATCTTTTATAATTTACAAAATAAAATGGTCTTATATTGTGTTTTTTTTGCAACAAAATGCATTTGTGTATTTTTTTCCTGAAAATTTGTTTGTTAAACGGTTGTGTAACTATTGTGTGACAATGCAACAACCACCATTGTATTTTCCAGGGCATCTGCTTTCATAAAATATATGTTTGGGGGGTTCCAAACAATTTTTTAGCAAAAAAAAATGCTGATTTTAATATGTTTGTGAGAAATGTCAAAATTTCCCTGGATGGCAAATGATTATTGTGTGTCTTTTTGATGTATTGATGTCATCTGTGTGTCTTTGTTACTCTTAGGATAATACATGTTTATGTAACCATTTTTATGTAATTCTGCTACTTGTGTAGATAGACTAATAGTTTTGGGTTAGTGGTTTTTTCATAAAAAATATTTAGAAATACATTTAGTACATGCAGTATGTTTTATAGCATTTCATATAAATTGTTTTTTTTTTTTTTTTTTTTTCAGTAGACCTAAAAATAGGGGTACACCCACAACAGAACATTATGGGGTTTTATAGGTGAAACAGTACAGCTGATGCTGTTTTACCTTTTTTGATTTTGTCTCAGTAATTAAAAAAATAAAATAAATAAAAAATAAACTCACTACCGTAGGAGCCCTTCTGAACAAAGCAGGCATATAAATATGAAAAATCTGTATGCAATGTTTCAGGTTTACCTAGTGAAATTTTGTATCATACAAAATTATATGAAATATGAACCCATATGACTAACTGCTGGTTACTTTCAGCTCTGCAATGCACTGCTTAAGTGTGGCCCTGGCTCTGACTTCCTGTGCTGTCCCAGATTACCTCTCCTCCGGCCTGGAGCAACATGTCCATGAGATCAGTGGGGTTAAAAGACAGCTCAAAGAAGAGATCATTACGTGGTTACTCTTTGGCAGCCAGGATGATGAAATGGATGATGCCAGTGAGCATGCCCC